>NW_022680469.1:0-600000 GCF_009764315.1 Trachypithecus francoisi
CATACATCATTCTTGCTGGACACAAGACAGAAACTTGGAATGCGCCAAATGGTGGGACTGAAAGAGCTTTAACACAAACAGGGCTGAAACATGCCGCCCTGCTTGCCACGTTGTGGACAATGAGAAGAAGAACTACAGCCTTCAGGGATCCCAAGCCTAGGGATTATTTGATACAAAGAGGCTGTGACATCCTCTTTGGGACTTTGTGATTCCTGGTGCTTCCAAGCTTCTGGGAGTCAACTTCCCCTTATCCTTATCTAGTCATGGGTACCCATGCAGTACATCTCATCCATCAGCAGCCTTGCATGGAGCCAGCACTTGTGCCAGTGCCTGGAACTTCCTACCCTGCCACAGAAGCTAGCCTGGCTGCCTGTGTGCAGTGGTGGAAACCATGCTCACGTTGTCCCACACTCCTTTCCACTCTGCTCTGGATCCCTTGACATGTGTCAGATCCAGGCCAGTAAACATCCTCAAGCACAGCCTACTAGGGCAAGTGGCCGAATAAAGCCAGTGTGTGTGAGCAATGCTCAGGCAGAAGGCATCACTGGTCACAGACATTTCCCTGTTGAAGCAACACCTCAAAGATCCTGTTATATTAGGACTAGAACATAGATTTCTGGGAAATCCAGTTCAATCCCTAAGAACATTTCTGAGTCTTTCGTTTCCTGACTTCTACTGGTGGAATATACAGCTTCATTTGGCCCTATGCTTTCAACAGAGGAAATGAGTGCAGTACCCATTGCTTAGAATATGGATAAAAAAAGAGTACTTTTAATTGGAGAGTGAGCATATATCGGTGATGATTGTGGTAGTAGAGTAATTGGGACAAGGTGAAGCATGTACTCAGCTTCTCCCATCAGCTCTCCATCTCTACGTGAAAGTCAGAAGTGGCCAGGCATCATGATGACTCACAATTGTAATCCCAGCACAAAGATAAGGTGGGTGGGTTACCTGAGGTCAGGAGTTCAAGACCACCCAGGCCAACATGGTGAAACCCCATCTCTACACTAGAAAAACAGTAATAATTGTTAGCCAGGCTTGGTGGTGGGTGGCTGAAATTCCAGCTACTTGGGAGGCTGAGGCAGGAGAATTGCTTGAACCTGGGAGTGGAGGTTGCAGTGAGCTGAGATAATGCCACCGCACTCCAGCCAGGCCACCAGAGCAAGACTTCTCAAAAAAAAAAAAAAAAGAAGAAGAAGAAAAAGAAAAAGAAAGAAAGAAAAAGGAAAGAAAAAAGAAAATCAGAAGCATTTCATACTTATGCTTATGCTACAAAATAAATATTTGATCATGTCTTCTGGAGATGTAAGCATTATTGGGCTTTCCATTCAGCATTGTAATTCAGGGGATTAAGATGACTTTTCCTCCAGCCAAGCCTAAGCCTAATTACAGTTTGAAAGAGGATGAATTCAGTTGAAACAGACATAAAATCTGAATAACTGTTCTAAAGTACTGCTCAATAGCTATAGATGGTGAAGAGATGCTTTAATCAAAGACGTTATATTGAATTTTGAGGCTTAAGATGCAGGGAATAACTTTTACAACAGTAATTGCAGACTCTCTTCAGTCTGATTGAGATACTAATGAGAAAAGTCACGGAAAAGTAACATTTTTATCAGCATCAACAAAATGCTAAAGAATCTGTGACTATTTCTGACTAATTTGAGGGAATGTACATGGGAAAATGACCTAACACCTTGTTGGATATGTAAGATCTATTCAGCAAAACAAATCCAGGCTTGACCAAGAGGAAAGATGTTATTCTAAGACTACAGGATGCCAAAAGCTGAGTAACCAATTAGGGCCCAGATTACACCTTAGGCTTCTAAAATTAAAATTCACAGTCAACTGAGTCTATTGATACAATTTCCTTTTCATGTTCCCCCTTAGTGTTAGTTGTATAGGGATGCTAAAACACAGCACCACAGAAAGAGTTTCTATAAAAATTGTTATTATAGAATGAATTAGCTGATTGCATCAATGTCTGTTGTCTTATAATCTGTGTATAATCATAATTTTTATATATCGTATATAATGTCTATAATAGTTATTATAACGTGTCTTAAAATAAACTGTTACATAATAATTAATTAGATAATCATTGCTTTAATGCCTGCTCTTGTAATAATTATTTATTTATTATTACATGTCTATAATAATACTTATTAATATAATATTTATTATATTTATCTTAAATTATTATTATATCATGTTATATAATAAACATATATTTATAATAGTAAATATTATATAATGAATTACTTAGTTCCATCAATGCCTCCTTTCTTATAATAATAATTTACTTACTAATATCTGTCTATAATAACTTCTATGTGTGCTAAAATAAATTATGTTATTATATAATACTTTAGATATTAATAGTTCATTTCCTCAATGCCTGCTGTCCTATAATTACTTATTTATTATGTTCATAATAAATATGTATTATTATGTTCATAATAAATATATTATGTTCATAATAAATATTTATTAACATATTTGTTATAATATCTGTCTTAAATTATCTGTATAAAATAATAAACTATTATATAGTAGTTATATATTTATAACAATAACTTTTGTATAATAAATCAATTCATTGCATCAATGCTTGTTTTCTTTTATAATAATTTGCTTAGTATTTATTTGTCAATAATTATTAATATAATAATTATATAATTATATAATAAATTGTACAATAAATTAATTCATTGCATCAATGCCTACTATCTTATATTATATATTTACTATTATATCTATAATAATTTATTAATTTGATAAATTATTATAAGTATCAATATATTATATTTTTCTTAAATTATTGTTACATAATAACAAATTATTATATAATATATAGTTCATTGAATCAATGCCTGTTAGTAATAGGTACTTTTATAACAGGTGTCATAAAAATTATTATTATTATTTATTATGCTATATTGATGATAATACTTGATTATGATGCCCAGTCTGTCTCATGCTTCTGGACACTAGACATCTGAAATCAGCTTGTCAGGTGGACATATTCTCTCTGCCTGAAATTTTGCAGGGAATCCTTTCTTGATCCTTCTGACCAGATATTTACAGTCATTAATCTTTGGCACTGCTTGGCTTACGGCTGCCTCAGTCCCATCTCTGCCTCCATCTTTATATGGTCTTACCCTGTGTCTCTTCTTATAAAGACATCAGGAATAGTGAATTAAGGGCCCACTGCAGGCCAGTATGACTAAATCTTAACTAATTACATCTGCAAAGACTCTATTTCCAAAGAGGGTCACATTCTGAGGTGCTAGAGGGTAGGGGCTCAACATATCATTTTGGGGAAATAATTAGACATAACGTTTTCTATATAAAACAATCTGATAAGATATTTATTAACTTTTGAAGCTATAAACTCTAATATGGCTATTCTGACATTCTCAAATACTGAAGCCCATATTTACTACTCTGTTCTCAGAAAAGCCCTTATAACTTAATAACCAGTTAATTTCTAATTGTTTCCTGCTTGCTTGCTCTTTAATATCGATTCCAAATTTCTTTTTGTTAACTTTCGTTTTAGATTCATGAGTATTTGTGCAGATTTGTTTCAGAGTTCTCTTTTTTAAAAAAATAAATGTTATTCCCTACATTCTACAAAGTTCTTAGTCTTTAGTCATGTTTTAACAATCACTCATAGAAGCCACTCTTAGTTCCAGGAAATGAAATATATACCCTTAACTTAGTGATTCATTACTCCTTGGAAAGTTTGGGTGTTTGCTTTCACTTTTTATTCATGTGCAGTTTTATTTATAAATGACCACAGACATGCTTTTGAAATTCAATGATAACTCTACCTGAACTTTTCTTGTCTCCCGAGATGCATATGTGATACCTAACCCCCCACCCCGATGTATTAGTATTAGGAGGTGAAGTCTTTGGCAGGTGATTGGATCATCAGGGTAGAGCCCTCATGAATGGGATTAGTTCCTGTAAGTGGAAACCACCACCGCCCCATCATGCAAACATAAATTGGTTCTTAAACCACAACTATCAACACAGAAGACATCTGTGACCAAACCTGTAGGAGTCTCTCCCTACACAGCAAGCAAGCAAGCAAGCCAATGTGCAGCACATGCCAGCTGGGTGTCTTCCAATTCAGTTCTGACACTCTCTACATGGAGACAGCATCAGATCCCACAGACAGAGGGCTCAGTCCCATAAGACTGCTCTCTCTTCCCAGGAGTCACAAGTCTGGGCCTTCAGAACTTCTGACTGGCCAGCTTCATGTTGGGTTCTGATAAATCCCTATGTAGATTGGTTTGATTTGCTGGAGTAGCTCACAGAACTCTAAAAAACAAGTATATTAGTTTATTATAGAGGACATTATCAAGGACACAGGTGAAGAGATGCATAGAGGAAGATACGAGGGTAGGGGCAGGGAACTTCCATGCCCTCCCGTGTTGCACCACCCTCCTGGAACCTTCATGTGTTAGCTATCCAGCATCTCTCCAAACTCAGTCCTTTTGGGTTTTTATGGAGACTTCATTGGCTAAGCACAATTGACAACCATGTAGAAATGTGGCTGGACAAAATACTTGTGATTTAACACTAATAGACTGAGCGGAGAAACCCAGCAATGTCTGTCCATTCAAATTCTTCTTGCTGTGTCTCTACAGCATTCCCTCCTCCCAGATATGGGGCAGGACCCCTTCTACAATGAAGGTCTTATGATCAACAATCAGAAAACCAAGGAAAGGCTTGGCACTGTGGCTCATGCCCACAATCCCAGCATTTTGAGAGATGGAGGTGAGCAGATCACTTCAGCCTGGAGTTTGAGACCATCCTGAGTAAGATGGCAAAACCAGTCTCCATAAAAATTAGCTGGGGGTTGTGTACGCCTGTAGTCCCAGCTACTTGGGAGTCTGAGGTAAGAAGATTGCTTGAGCCCAGTTGGGGGAGGCTGCAGTGAGCTATGATTGTGCCAATGCACTCCAGCCTGTGTAAGAGTGAGACTGTGTCTCAAAATTGGGGGAAAAAAAGGAAAAAATAGTGTCCTGCCTTGGGTTGATGAAAGCAAGGCAGGGAAATTTCAGGGAGAGAGATTCTGTCTTCTGAGACTTAAAGCGCCCCAACATTATAACATAGGCTGTGAGAATTATGACTCTGGAACTATAGACAAAACCTATCATATACACATATATGTCACACTGACACTTAAGGAGCACAAGAGGTCACAATTCTTTCTTTTCAGCATCTGAGGACGCCACCAGAAATCAGAAAGCAAATCCTCCCCAGACACGGAATCTGCCACACCTTGATCTTGAACTTCCAGCTTCCAGAACTGCAAACTATAAACATCTGTTGTTTGGAAACAACTCAATTTGTGCTATTTTTTGATAACACCTTGAGTGAACTAAGTTATTCTTGGTGGGAAACTTATCAAAGGGAGAAGATACTAATATCTCTTTCTACTGCTGTTCTGTTCTATGAGTGATGAGACAAGGCTCAACTTGGCTTCTTCAGCAGGAGTGCTGCCTAGACATTGAAGTGCTTCTAGTTGCTTCCTCAAAGCATCTGGTCATAGATCTGTGTAAATTCTAGTCTTGAATTGGTGCATGATGCAACCATTTGAGAGTGGATACATTGCATCTCTGCAGAACATCTAAAGCTGACCCCTACCCTTAATTCTAGCCTGGCAAGTATTTATTGTATAGCTGAAAAATACCTAATCGTGTGTTAACTACAATGAAACACATTTACATTTATGTTCTGAACTGTGTTATCAAGGAGTTTACATCTTGGCAGGAGAGAAATATAGAAGAATCAGCATTGTGTTCCAGTACAAATCAGAAGGTTCATATCTTGATGCTGTTATTACCTGGGGAGGAATCACAGGTAAGTTCTTTAACCCTGAGTACTCTTCTATGTAGATTATGATTCTGAGTGCTCTCCTAAGCAAAATGTTCTATGAATTTACAGTGAAACCCATAAATAGTGAGGGCAGGATGTATAAATTGGTCTTCCATGGAGTATAATCAAGTGTAATAATATGTCTGCAACAGATAATAGGGATCCTTGCCTGTGCTTTAATGCCCCCTGCTGATTGGAGATGGCCACATGCTCTCTGTGTCACAATCAGCATTTTCAAGAGATAATATGTCTGCTTCGATGTGATGGATTGGTAAGAATGGTGGATGAGGCACTGAAAACTGACAATTCATCTGCCTGTGATTTTGTATATTATCCTGGGTTTTTGAACCCAGTCGGTAAAGGAAGTTAGCTACTTCTACCTATTTCAGAACATGTCTGTCCTGTGTCAACATGGTAAGACCTTAATTCAAAAGAGCTGCTTATCAAAAGATGAACCACAGAGGTGAACACATTACCTTTCATTCCATATTTCAGAGTATATTTGTAGACTGTGGCTGAAAATTGACTATCAGCATTTGATTTTATTATTTAGTTCTTGGGCCCTGGTGGATTTAAATTTGATGGGAACACCAGCAGTGGTGAAACACAGAAGAGTGACAGCCTTCAAACAGCAATTCTGGTTTTCCTTTGATTTTGTCTGCTTCATCCCTGCATATTTATTCCAGCTTAATGATTCAAGAAATGTAAGTATATATTTTCTAGGAATAGATTTCTCTAAAATCTCTCTTGTGTGGGACTTACAGCCAAGTTATGGGAATTGGAACTGAGGCAGTCAACAACAAGAAAAAAGCAGAATCACGTTGGAAATTAAAGGTGAGGAAATTTCTTTATATGAAATGTGAAGACCACAAAATGGATGACATCTATGAATTTGATGAGGCTCGAACCTACAAATATAAGATAAATGATCAAGGATGATACAGGAAACTTATAAAGCAGTGGCTATATGCCACCAAAACAATCAAAATAATGCAAGGAAATGTAGTATTAGCAGTAGGAATATAAACTAGAGGGTGAATATAGACACCAGATAGCTATGAATCTGTAATTAATTAATTTCAGAGAAAATGAAGTTATTCCTTTGATATATGCCAAGCCAATGAAATGCTACTGGGAACGTTTGAATCAGGTTTTCTCAACCTTGGTACCACTGAATTTTGAGTGACGTACTGCTGTGCTGCAGGTGTCAGCCTGTGCACTGAAATGTGTTTCTCAGCATCTCTGGCACTTACCCACCAAAGGCCAATAACAGCCTCCAAGTTGTAACAATCAAAACTACCTCTAGACATTGCCCCATTTCCCTGTGGTGAAATTTCCAATATGTATGAGGATCACTGCTTTAGATGTTTTCTGAGGTTCAGCATATTTGAATACATGGAAAAAAAGTGAATTCAGTGCCCCCATTGATGAAGTGACCACAGTTAGGGAGAGCATGGGGGCAGGAAGTTAATCATCAACTAATTGTTCAGTGTAGACAAAATGGGTCAATAAGGCAGAAAGGGATGACTACTTAAAAAACATACATGCACAATTAAGAGAAAAAATATGGTTTATAAGTTTTAAGAGACTGACTTACACTCCACTTGGGTAGATGCACATCAGAACACTGTAGGGTTAAACCTCTCATTTATTTTGGATTTAAACTTTCAAGATTTGTAAACAGACTTCTAGAATATAATCTGATTCTTATCCACTTCTGCCTACAAATCTGAGGGGTGAGAAGGCTTTCTGGAGATGATGTTTATCAGACCATGATAAGGAGAACAAATAGTTGTGATTAACCCTGGGCCAAGAGTTAGTGCTGAGAAGAATGGTCTTGGACACAAATATTTCAACCACAAATAACATTTGCCTCATTGTCATAAAATTGGGATATTAATTTTCTCTTCTTTGAGCATGCATTTTTTTCTAGCAAGCATCCCTTTTCCCCAAAATGACTCATTTTGTCTACACTGAAACATTAGTTGATGAATTACTTTCTACCCCCATGGTTTCACAATTCAAATCTCTGCACTTTGGCCTAGGTTGAGAAGTAAGAGTTTTCACTTGTCGATCTAAGAAGCCACGTCTCTTCTTGCCATTCTGATTTATGAAAATCTCCAACAAGAAGAAGACTAAACTGTCTGGGAGACTTCTTACTGTGTGCTGTGTATATTATTATGGTCATGTTGCCCACTGTTTTAATTAAAATACAATGGATTGCTTACCATGCATCTCTGAAAAACGCTGACTACAATTTCAATACTCACTGTCCTTGTATGGGATTTTAAACGCTTCCTGAAAAACATCAAAACATTGGCAATCTCTTTCTTAAAAAAAAAAAAAAAAAAGATAACAAACACGTATATAACACTCTCCATGGCTTATTACTTTATTGTAACAGTTTTGTGAAATCAGTCATAAAATGTGAGAATTTTAGATTAGGAAATAAATGCATCTTAAATTTATTCTACTCACTTAAATTTTCAAAAATATTAAAAGGCCACATACATATCAATAAGCAGGGTTTTTTTCATCACATCAGGGAGGGTATTAAGAATCTCTTCAGGCCGGGCGCGGTGGCTCAAGCCTGTAATCCCAGAACTTTGGGAGGCCGAGACGGGCGGATCATGAGGTCAGCAGATCGAGACCATCCTGGCTAACATGGTGAAACCCCGTCTCTACTAAAAAATACAAAAAAAACTAGCCGGGCGAAGTGGCGGGCGCCTGTAGTCCCAGCTACTGGGGGGCTGAGGCAGGAGAATGGCGTGAATCCGGGAGGCGGAGCTTGCAGTGAGCCGAGATCCGGCAACTGCACTCCAGCCTGGACAACAGAGCGAGACTCCATCTCAAAAAAGAAGAAAAAAAAAAGAGTCCCTTCAAATAAATGATTCTTAATGGGTTTTGTCATTTTCTTTTGGACTTTATGAAATTATCCAACAATCTGGAGAATTGTTGAAATAATCATCTGATCTTTGTTTTTCTCCTCTGTCTGTAAAACTCTAATTAAAAAGAGCTTAGTTAAAGACTTTCTGTTATTGTGGACAAATTGCAAATTAATTAGGTAAAAAGAGACTTCTAGTGTCAAGTGAGGTGAGAACACAACAGTTTCCATTACCTGGGACAGCATGTAGAATGGCTGATAGCAGCCAACACTGGAGGGACAACCATCCCTGGAATGTCCTTGACTTATGAGCAACTGCCAAAACACAGCAGATATTGTATAGATGTTGTCCTCATCAAGCTGGGGATCTCCACTTAATTTTACAGCATTTACAGAGAAGCATCTGAGTTTTCAGCCTAAGAAAATTGGAGTTCATTCAGTCCACAGAGTGTTTAACTTGAATGTGCACAAAGCTCACGTAGTAGTTTTGTTAAAATGTACATTCTGACTCAGCAGATGTTGTGTTTCTCACAAGGTCTTTGGGCTGTCAATGTTGACTTCTCGGAGGACCATATGTGGAGTCATGAGATTCATGCTAGAGCCTTTTCACTGTACACTGGAAGGATCTCATATGCAGAGCAGATGATCCATGGGAGGCAGATTTCAGTGCTTGATTCACTGGCAGCAGTCATTTCCGTGTCTGACAATTGTCCCTGTATCTCTGACCATTGAGCTTGCTACTCTGATTTTCAGGTATGAATGAACCTGCTCACTATGATCATGGTGAAGACATAGATGATAAAGATAACTAGAGGGTAAAGATATACACGTCTACATATATACACATATATGTGTGCATATATAATATAATATTTTATAAGAAGTATATGTAGTACAGTCAATCCTTGAACACATGATGGATTAGAACTGTACAGATAATCTTAAATTGATTGATTGTCTTCAGTTTCTGCATAGACGTTGTCCTTACCAAGCTGGGAATCTCCACTTAATTTTACAACATTTACCAATGAGACAGAAAAACAAACCCCTCCTCTACTTTCTTCTCAATTTGGACATTTTGAAGATGAAGACCTTTATCATAATCTGGTTCTTCTCAATCAACAGTAAAGATATTTTCTCTTCCTTGTGATTTTCTTAATGACATTTTATTTTCTCTATCCTACTTTGGTGTAAGAATATAGTACACTGTACATGGAACACATAAAAGATGCATGAATCAACTGTTTATGTTACTGGTAAGGCTTTTGATCAACAAATACTGTTAATATTTAAGTTTTTGGGGAGACAAAAATTATAGTTTTATCTGGGCTGGGCTCAGTAGATCACATCTGTAATCCAAGCACTTTGGGAGGCCAAGGTGGAAGGATCACTTGAGTTTAGGAGTTCAGTACCAGCCTGGCCAACATGGTGAAACCCCATCTCTACTAAAAATCCAAAATCAGCTGTGTGTGGTGGCAGGTGCCTGCAATCCCAGCTACTTAGGAGGCTGAGGCAGGAGGGTCAAATGAAATCGAGAGGCACAGGTTGCAGTGAGCTGAAATTGTGCCACTGCACTCCAGCCTGGGCAACAGAACAACAGTTGGTCTCAAAAATAAAAGTTATATTCAGATTTGTGAATACATGAGTGTTTGGTGCCCCTGTCTCACATGTTCAAAAGTCAACTGTATATCTTTCTATATAGTTCACTGTATATAATTTTTAAATACATAATATATCACAATATATTATGAGGAATAAGTATTATATTTATTATATGTATATATTATGAATACACACATATATACATAAGTCACAATACATAATATATATTATATCCACATATGTAGACATGCATTCGTATATATGTACATATGAAAAATATATCACAATACACTAATATAAATGGATATGTAGTATATTGCTTATGTATATTATGTATATCTCTATCATGCATCTACCTATGCAACAAGGAATAAGTGATTGATTATAACTGCAATCTGAGTTACTTCAGAATGACTTTCTGTCTACTTGGCTTGAGGAGTTTCTTATAAGCTACTTTTCTTCTCCAATTACACTAATTTTCTTTATGGCCAAAAATAACAAAAAGAAAATAGTTTTTTAAACCTTTTGATTCATTTTGCTAAAGGTTGTGACTGCCTTTTATTTTTATAATGAGATTATAATAGTCATTTTCAATCAACTTGAGCATTGTCAGTAAGTGAGAAAGTAGTAGTTCCCAATCACGTTATTTCAAGTAATCATATGGAACATGCATATGGAAGAATTTTATTTTAGAGAAAGATGTTTCTGACAAGGTCTGTCTCTTTCAGGTAACTTCTCCACTGAATGAGAATTGTTACCCCAGTATTTTTTTTTTATTTTATTTATTTTTTGACACACAGTCTCACACTGTCACCAAGGCTGGAGTGCAGTGGTGTGATTTTGGTTCACGGCAACCTCCCTCTCCCAAATTCAAGTGATTCTTCTGCTTCAGCCTCCTGAGTAGCTGGCACCTGCCACCATGACTGCTAGTTTTTGTATTTTTAGTAGAGACAGGGTTTCACCATTTTGACCAGGATTGTCTTGAACTCTGGAACTCAAGTGATCTGCTCACCTCAGTCTCCCAAAGTGCTGAGATTACAGGTGTGAGTCACTATGTCCACCCTACTTTTTCATATACCTGTGAATACACTTGGAATACAGATGCTAAGTCAATGCTTTGCATGAAGAAAATGTAGCTTAACCTTGATTGTTTTGAAAACTAGGAATTTACTGTTAATATCTTTCTACTTCATATTCCACCTTCTTGTTTTGAGAAGTTATAGGTTCTATTTTTCTTAAGTATTAAATGCTAGAAATCTAGGAACTGTGTGCTTTGAAATAAAGTTTACTATAGTGATGCTGATTTTCTCCCCATCTAATGTATGATCTTACAGGTTGACTTCATTTTACTAATCATTTTCCTCTTACGTGTTGGTAGTCACACTCTGACACCACTGTTCCCTTAAAAGGGGAAAGTGAAGTGATTTAAATTATGAAAAAGCTTCCCTACAAGTGGAAAAGAAGGGTGAGTCCCCAAATAGACACCAACCTGATCATCTGAATCATGTGGATCTAACCAGCACATCTGTTCTTAAAAGGATGATAGTAGGATTTGATATTCTTTTTTTTTTTTTTCCTCACTTTGATTAAGCCTTGCAGAGCAATTCTGTCCAGAAAATCTTCCACTATGGTGTGATACTTTTCACCTGTGCCATTTAATATGGCATTACTAGCTGTCTGTGGTTATTAAGCATTTAAATGTAACCACAGCAAATGTGTGGGTTTTAATTTAATCATTCAATTGTGATTAAATATTCATAACAAAATGTATAGTCTTAACCATGTAAAATATTTTTTTGCATAAGTTTAAGGGTATAAGTATTAGTCTATTTTCATACTACTGTGAAGAAATGCCTAAGACTGGGTAATTTATAAAGAAAAAAAGGTTTAATGGACTCACAGTTTCAGATTTCTGAGGAGGCCTCAGAATCATAGTGGAAGGCAAAGGAGGAGCAAAGGCATGTTCCACATGGTGACAGGCAAGAGAGTTTCTGCAGGGGAACTCCCCTTTATAAAACCATCAAGTTGGCTGCATGTGGTGGTTCATACCTCTAATCCGAGAACTTTGGGAGGCTGGGGTGGGTTGATCACGATGTCAGGAGTTCGAGACCAGCCTGGCCAACACACTGAAACCCCATATCTACTAAAATACAAAAAAATTACCCAGGCATGGTGGTAGGCACCTATATTCTGGCTACTTGAGAGGCTGAGGCAGGAATTTCTTGAACCTGGGAGGCAGAGGTTGTATTGAGTTGATATTGCACAATTGCACTCCATCTAAGCAACAGAAGTGAAACTTTCGTCAAGAAAGAAAGAAGAAAGAAAGAAAGAAAGAAAGAAAGAAGAAAGACAGAAAGAAGAAAGAAAGAAAGAAAAACAAGAAAAGAAAGAAGGAAGAGAAAGAAAGAAAGGAAGGAAAGAACAAAGAAAGGAAGAAAGAAGAAAGAAAGAAAGAAAGAAAGAAAGAAAGAAAGAAAGAAAGAAAGAAGAAAGAAGGAAGGAAAGAAAGAAAGGAAGGAAGGAATGAAGGAAGGAAGAATGAATGAGGAAGAAGGAAGGAAGGAAGGAAGGAAGAGAGAGAAAGAAAGAGATAGAAAGAAAAGGTAAAAAGAAACCATCAGTCTTGTGAGACTTATTCACTATCATAAGAAAAGCATGGGAAAACCCACCCCCATGATTTCATTACCTCCCACCAGGTCCCTCCCAGAACACATGGGATTGTGGGAGCTACAGTTTGAGAAGAAATTTTGGTGGGGAGACAACCAAATGATGTCAGTACAAGTGCAGTTTTTTTACATGGACATATTGCATAGGGGTAAAGTTGAGGCTTTTAGTGCATTCATCATCTGAATAGTGTACTTTGTACCCAAAAGGTTATTTCTCATTCCTCAACCCTTTCCACCCTCCCACGTTTCAAGTCTCCAGTGTCTGCTATTCCACTCTCCATGTCCATATGTATATATTATTTAGCTCCCACTTATAAGGGAGAACATGCAGTATTGGTATTTGACTTTCTGAGTTATGTTCCTTAAGATAATGGCCTGCAGTTCCATTTATGTTCCTGCAAATGCATAATTTTATTCTTTTTTATGAATGCACACTATTCCATGGTGTACTTGTACCACAGTTTCTTTATCCAGTCATCCATCGATGGACACTTAAATAGATTCCACATCCTTATTATTGTGAATAGAGCCATGATACACACAAAACTGCAAACATCAAATATATTCATATTGTTATTCAACCATCACACCCCTCATCTCCAGAACGTTTTTTGTCTTCTCAAACTGAAACTGTCCCCATAAACAATAGCTATCCAAACCCCTCTTTCTTCAGTCTCTGGTAACCACCTTTCTACTTTCTATCTCTATGAATTTGACTGCTTTATGTGACTCATATAAGTGAAATGATATAGTACAGTCATTCATTTAACAATGAGAGTATCTCCTGAGAAATATACCATTAGACAATTTTGTCTTTGTGGGAACATCAGAAGGTGCACTTACATAATGCTAGGTGGTAAAGCCTGCTATACACCTACATTATATGGTAGAGCCTTTTGCTCCTGGACTACAAACTGGTATGAAATCTTATTGTACTGAATAAAGTAGGCAACAGTAACACAATGGTAAGTGATTGTGTATCTGCACATACCTAACCATAGAAAAGGTAGAGAAAAGAAAGACGTAATCTTATGAGACTACCATTATATATGCAATCTCTCATTGACTGAAATATCTTTATGTGGTGCAGGGTGTTGTTTGTCTTTTACTATGACTTTTTACTTGAGCACAATCTAATCTTTTCTTTTTGTTTCCCCTTTCCCTTTCCCTTTCTTCTCTGACAGAGTCACACATGCCATGTAGGCTGTAGCGCAGTAAGGCAATCATGGGCCACTGTAGTCTCAATCTCCTGGGCTCAATAAATCCTTTCACCTGAGCCTCCCAAGTAGCTGAGACCGCAGGTGTGCGCCTGCATACCTGGCTAATTTTTATGTTTCTTATATAGACGGAGTTTTTGCCATGTTGCTCAGTCTGATCTAGAACCACTGAGCTCAACGAATCCACCTGCTGTGGTCATCCAAATTGCTGGGATTATGAGCATAAGCCACTATGCCAGGATGAGCACAATGCTTTCAAGGTTAATCCGTGTTGTAACAAGTGTTAAGATGTTTTTTCTTTTCAAGGTTGAATAATATTCTATTGAATGGATATACTACATTGTGGTTATCCATTCATCTGTCAATGGTTGTTTCTAAACTTTGAATATTGTGAATAATGTTGCTATGAACATGTTTAAATCCCTGCTTTCTATTTTTTGGTTATATATCAAGAAGTAAAATTGCTGCATCATACAGTAATTGTATGTTTAATTTTTTGAGAAACTGCCAAACTATTTTCCACAGCAGCTGCACCACTGTATATTCTCAGAAGGAAATGAATTATTTGCTGCAATTAATTGAAATCACCACATTAGACACCATTATCTTAGATAACCAAAAAGAAACCTAAAAGTTTATTTACCCTGACGACTGGCAGATAAAAGAGATTGGGATCTTAAGCCATAACAGTCATAAACATGGCATATTTTGCTCCAAAATTATTAGAATTTATTGATTAAGCTTCAATTTTGCATTTACAAAATATTAAAGCCTGTCTTGAAGTGTAAGGTGTCTAGGTATAAAAACATTTTAATTTGAGTAAGCTAATACTGATTGCTCGTCTAAAATTGTACCGGCATCATCTTTATTGAATATAGGAATGATTGTGTGTTTACCACAGAAGATAATGTGTGGCCCATTTCTAAAATACAACCTGCCATAGCTGTGATCCTCTCAACATTGGACCTTGGTCAACATCAACTCTGTTAACACGATCTGCTAATGAATGGCATGGTGCTTGCTTTGGTCTGAATGTTTATATCCCTCAAAAGTCCTAAGTTAAAATCCTAAACCTCAAGGTGATAGTGTTGGGGCATGGGGATTTTTGGAGGTGATGAGGTCATGAAGATGGAGACTTTCATAGTTTTGTTATAAAAGGGACCACAGAGAGCTTTCTTGCTTCTTCCTCTATGTGAGGATACAGGGAGAAGCACCATCTATGAACCAGGAAATAGGTACACAAGAAACACTGAATCTGCCATGCCTTGATCTTGCACTCCCAGCCTCTAGGATTGTGAGCAATAAACTTCTATTATTCATAAACCTACTGTTCGATGATATTTTGCTATAGCATACTGAACAGACTAAGGGTGAACTATTCTGCTTTTCCTTAAGGTTGGCATTTCCTGACTCCTTTTAAAGCAAGCAAAAATTGTGATTGCTTGCATTCCTTGGTCACTTCTTTGCCTGGAGGTAAAGATGTACTCTTGGGTTTTCAACAGGCTGTGCTTTCTAATGGAGATGTTTCATTATGCCTACTCATGTATACTTCTGATTCTTTGTTATAGTATCTTGAAAAGTGAAGTATAATCACACACTCACATGTCCATCCATTCTTTATACATAACATATGTTTGCACAAACACACACAGAGACAGAGAAAGACAGAATTTGTAACTTATTCATACTTACAAATATTTTTACATGTACACTGACAAATATCTTCATGTATTTATAGCTACAAATATATTTACACAAAGAGACAAATATCTTCATCTGTTTATATTTACAAATGTTTACACATGCAGAGAGATTTTTATCTATGCTTACAGATATGTTTACACACACACAGAGACATAGAGACCATCATCTATTTATTCTCACAAATATGTTTATGCATTGGGAAAAAAAGGCTTTAAAGTTCATATGGAACCAAAAAAGAGCCCGCATTGCCAAGACAATCCTAGGTCAAAAGGACAAAGCTGGAGGCGTCACACTACCTGACTTCAAACTATACGACAAGGCTACAGTAACCAAAACAGCATGGTACTGGTACCAACACAGAGATAGAGACCAATGGAACAGAACAGAGTCCTCAGAAATAATACCACACATCTACAGCCATCTGATCTTTGACAAACCTGAGAGAAACAAGAAATGGGGAAAGGATTCCCTATTTATAAATGGTGCTGGAAAAATTGGCTAGCCATAAGTAGAAAGCTGAAACTGGATCCTTTCCTTACCCCTTATACGAAAATTAATTCAAGATGGATTAGAGACTTAAATGTTAGACCTAATACCATAAAACCCTAGAAGAAAATCTAGGTAGTACCATTCAGACATAGGCATGGGCAAGTACTTCATGTCTAAAACACCAAAGCAATGGCAGCAAAAGCAAAAATGACACACGGGATCTAATTAAACTAAAGAGCTTTTGCATAGCAAAAGAAACTACCATCAGAGTGAACAGGCAACCTACAGAATGGGATAAAATATTTGCAACCTACTCATCTGACAAAGGGCTAATATCCAGTATCTACAAAGAACTCAAACAAATATACAAGAAAAAACAAACAACCCCATCAAAAGTGGGGAAAGGATATGAACAGACATTCTCAAAAGAAGAAACTCCATACAGCCAACAGACACATGAAAAATGACCACAATGAGATACCATCTCACACAGTTAGAATGGCAATCATTAAGAAGTCAGGAAACAACAGGTGTTGGAGAGGATGTGGAGAAATAGGAACACTTTTACACTGTTGGTGGGATTGTAAACTAGTTCAACCATTATGGAAAACAGTATGGCAATTCCTCAAGGATCTATAACTAGATGTACCATATGACCCAGCCATTCCACTACTGGTATATACCCAAAGGATTATAATTATTCTACTACAAAGACACATGCACACGTCTGTTTATTGCGGCACTATTCACAATAGCAAAGACTTGGAATCAACCCAAATGTCCATCTGTGACAGACTGGATTAAGAAAATGTGGCACATATACACCATGGAATACTATGCAGCCATCAAAAAGGATGAGTTTGCGTCCTTTGTAGGGACATGGATGCAGCTGGAAACCATCATTCTTAGCAAACTATCACAGGAAGAGAAAACCAAACACCGCATGTTCTCACTCATAGGTGGGAACTGAACAATGAGATCACTTGGACTCGGGAAGGGGAACATCACACACTGGGGCCTATCATGGGGAGGGGGAGGAGGGAGGGATTGCCTTGGGGAGTTATACATGATATAAACATCATGCACATGTACCCTAGAACTTAAAGTATAATAAAATAAAAATAAAAAATAAAAATAAAATTTAAAACAAAACAACAACAAAAAAGACAAAAGCCTGGACTAGGGAGTGCTGGAGAGGGGAACATGTAAGTTATTGAAATGCTGGCTATGTTTATCTTTGCTCACAGAAAACCAATTTCAATTCAGAAGGCTCTCAAAAGACCACATTCTCCATATGGATTTGTTGAGTCAGGAGACTATTCTGCCCCTTAAATGATTATTCCTGCTATTTGATAGACTGACTAAGTTCTCTTCACCATATTATTAAAATTTAGCAATGGTCCTCAAGTAAATTATGCTCTTTCTAGTTCTCCACACTAGCACTGAAATGGACATTTAAAAAATGTAGAAGAGGTCCTCTCAAGGCAAAATTGTCATGATAGAACATTGTCCATCTCCTCTCTCTCTCTCTCTCTCTCTCACTCTCTCTCTCTCTATATATATATGTGTGTGTGTGTGTGTGTGTGTGTGTGTGTGTAAGTGTGTGAATATATATGCATGTGTGTGTATGCAAATATCTTTGTAAGTGTAAATACATGACTATCTCTCTTTGTCTCTGTGTATATAAAATTATGTGTCAGTATAAATAGATGAAGATCTTTCCTCTCTCTCAGTCTCTGTGTAAACATATTTGCAAGTATAAGGAGATGAAAATCTCTCTCTCTCTGTCTTTTTGTGTGTGTGAACGTTTGTAGGACATAGGTATGGGCAAAGACTTCATGTCAAAATCACCAAAAGCAATGACAGCAAGAGCCAAAATTGGCAAATGGGATCTAATTAAACCAAACAGGTTCTGCACAGCAAAAGAAACTCACCAGAGTGAACAGGCAACCTGCAGAATGGGGGAAAATTTTCACAATCTATCCATCTGGCAAAGGGCTAATATTCAGAATGTAAAAGAATTTAACAAATTTGCAAGAAAAAAATCAAACCACCCCATCAAAAAATGGGCCAAGGATATGAACAGGCAGTGCTCAAAAGAAGACATTTATATAGCCAACAGACATGAAAAAATGCTTATCACCACAGGTCATCAGAGTAATGCAAATCAAAATCACAACAAGATACCATCTCAGTTCAGTTAGAATGGCGATCACTAAAAAGTCCGGGAATAACAGATGCTGGAGAGGTTGTGGAAAAATATGAACAGTTTTACTCTGTTGGTGGGAGTGTAAATTAGTTCAGCCATTATAGAAGACATTGTGACAATTCCTGAAGGATCTACAACTAGAAATATCATTTCACCCAGCAATCTCATTACTGAGCATATCCTCAAAGAAATATAAATCTTTTTTTATACATTCAGTTCTAGGGTACATGTGCATAACGTGCACGTTTGTTACATATGTATACTGGCGCAATGTTGGTGTGCTGTACACATCAACTCGTCAGCACCCATCAACTAATCATTTCTATCAGGTATAACTCCCAATGAAATCCCTCCCCCCTCCCCCCTCCCCATGATAGGCCACAGTGTGTGATGTTCCCCTCCTTAGTCCAAGTGATCTCACTGTTCAGTTCCCATCTGTGAGTGAGAACATGCGGGGTTTGGTTTTCTCTTCTTGTGATAGTTTGCTAAGAATGATGGTTTCCAGCTGCATCCATGTCCCTACAAAGGACGCAAACTCATCCTTTTTCATGGCTGCATAGAATTCCAAGGTGTATATATGCCACATTTTCTTAATCCAGTCTGTCACAGATGGACATTTGGGTTGATTCCAAGTCTTTGCTATTGTGAATAGTGCCACAATAAACAGACGTGTGCATGTGTCTTTGTAGTAGAATAATTTATAATCCTTTGGGTATATACCCAGTAGTGGAATGGCTGGGTCATATGGTACATCTAGTTATAGATCCTTGAGGAATTGCCATACTGTTTTCCACAATGGTTGAACTAGTTTACAGTCCCACCAACAGTGTAGAAGTGTTCCTATTTCTCCACATCCTCTCCAACACCTGTTGTTTCCTGACTTTTTAATGATTGCCATTCTAACTGGTGAGAGATGGTATCTCATTGTGGTTTTGATTTGCATTTCTCTGATGGCGAGTGATGATGAGTATTTGTTCATGTGTCTGTTGGCTGTATGAATGTCTTATTTTGAGAAATGTCTGTTCATATCCTTTGCCCACTTTTTGATGGGGTTGTTTGTTTTTTCCTTGTATATTTGTTTGAGTTCTTTGTAGATTCTGGATATTAGCCCTTTGTCAGATGAGTAGATTGCAAAAATTTTCTCCCATTCTGTAGGTTGCCTGTTCACTCTGGTGGTAGTTTCTTTTGCTGTGCAGAAGCTCTTTAGTATAATCAGATCCCATTTGTCAATTTTGGCTTTTGCTGCCGTTGCTTTTGGTGTTTTAGACATGAAGTCCTTGCCCATGCCTATGTCCTGAATGGCACTACCTACGTTTTCTTCTAGGATTTTTTATGGTATTAGGTCTAACATTTAAGTCTCTAATCCACTTTGATTTAATCTTCGTATAAGGAGTAAGGAAAGGATCCAGTTTCAGCTTTCTACTTATGGCTAGCCAATTTTCCCAGCACCATTTATTAAATAGGGAATCCTTTCCCCATTTCTTGTTTTTGTCTTTTGTGTCAAAGATCAGATGGCTGTAGATGTGTGGTATTATTTCTGAAGACTCTGTTCTATTCCATTGGTCTATATCTCTGTTGTGGTACCAGTACCATGCTGTTTTGGTTACTGTAGCCTTGTAGTATAGTTTGAAGTCAGGTAGCGTGACACCTCAAGCTGTGTCCTTTTGACTTAGGATTGTCTTGGCAATGCGGGCTCTTTTTTGGTTCCACATGAACTTTAAAGCCGTTTTTTCCAATTCTGTGAAGAAACTCATTGGTAGCTTGATGGGGATGGCATTGAATCTATAAATAACCTTGGGCAGTACGGCCATTTTCACGATATTGATTCTTCCTATCCATGAGCATGGTATGTTCTTCCATTTGTTTGTGTCCTCTTTGATTTCACTGAGCAGTGGTTTGTAGTTCTCCTTGAAGAGGTCCTTTATATGCCTTGTAAGCTGGATTCCTGGGTATTTTATTCTCTTTGAAGCAATTGTGAATGGAAGTTCATTCCTGATTTGGCTCTCTGCTTGTCTGTTACTGGTGTATAAGAATGCTTGTGATTTTTGCACAATAATTTTGTATCCTGAGACTTTGCTGAAGTTGCTTATCAGCTTAAGGAGATTTTGTGCTGAGATGATGGGGTTTTCTAAATATACAATCATGTCATCTGCAAACAGGGACAATTTGACTTCTTCTTTTCCTAAGTGGATACCCTTGATTTCTTTCTCTTGCCTGATTGCCCTAGCCAGAACTTCCAACACTATTTTGAATAGGAGTGGTGAGAGAGGGCATCCCTGTCTTGTGCCAGTTTTCAAAGGGAATGTTTCCCGTTTTTGCCCATTCAGTATGATATTAGCTGTGGGTTTGTCATAAATAGCTCTTATTATTTTGAGGTACGTTCCATCAATACCGAATTTATTGAGCGTTTTTAGGATAAGGGCTGTTGAATTTTGTCAAAAGCCTTTTCTGCATCTATTGAGATAATCATGTGGTTCTTGTCTTTGGTTCTGTTTATATGCTGGATTACGTTTATTGATTTGTGAATGTTGAACCAGCCTTGCATCCCAGGGATGAAGCCCACTTGATCATGGTGGATAAGCTTTTTGATGTGCTGCTGAATCCGGTTTGCCAGTATTTTATTGAGGATTTTTGCATCGATGTTCATCAGGGATATTGGTCTAAAATTCTCTTTTTTTGTTGTGTCTCTGCCAGGCTTTGGTATCAGGATGATGTTGGCCTCATAAAATGACTTAGGGAGGATTCCCTCTTTTTCTATTGATTGGAATAGTTTCAGAAGGATGGTACCCGCTCCTCCTTGTCCCTCTGGTAGAATTCAGCTGTGAATCCATCTGATCCTGGACTTTTTTTGGTGGGTGGCTATAATTATTGCCTCAATTTCAGAGCCTGCTATTGGTCTATTCAGGGATTCAACTTCTTCCTGGTTTAGTCTTGGGAGAGTGTAAGTGTCCAGGAAATTATCTATTTCTTCTAGATTTTCTAGTTGATTTGCGTAGAGGCATTTATAGTATTCTCTGATGGTAGTTTGTATTTCTGTGGGGTCGGTGGTGATATCCCCTTTATCATTTTTTATTGCATCTATTTGATTCCTCTCTCTTTTCTTCTTTATTAGTCTTGCTAGCGGTCTGTCAATTTTGTTGATCTTTTCAAAAAACAACTCCTGGATTCATTTAAGTGATTTGTTAATAATTGTAGAGTCCTGTGCAATTATAAGAAATTATTATGTTTATCATAGTCTTATGGAATTAATTCTCTATACTTGAAAAGTAATTTTTTATTTTAATTATCTTTTCCAGATATGTTTATGCTTATTTCATTTTATTTTGAAGTTGTTTTAGAAGCACATGTGATTTCAAAAGATTAAAAAATTATTTCTCTCTAGTTAGAGAATCCCTGTGTTTCTCTCTGGTGAGAGAACCCCTGTGTTCCTTTGACCCAGTTCTTAATATCTCTGGCTCCTTGGTGTTGGCATCCATTGTTTGTTTTGCTATTGTTTATTTTGAGACTTTCCTGGTTCTTGGCACAACAATCAATTTTCGATAAAAATCTGGATGTTTTGGGTACAATGCTATGAGACTCAGGGTCTTAATTAACCTCTCAACTTCAGCTGACTCCTTGTTACAGCACTACAACAGGGGTTATGGAGACACCGTCCAGCTACCTACAAGTGGGTTCTGAAGTGCATATTCCTTCCTCAGCCTCCACTGAATGAGGGAGAAGGAGCCGTTTGTTACTGGTGCTTGGGGATGATGAGTGCCAGTCCCCACAAGACTTCCACTCACACCAATGATGGGAGGGACATAGTTCCTTCTGCTGATGTTGAAGGTCCTGGCTAACCCTTCAAACTTCCTTGACACCACCCATGTGGAGAGAGAGGAGTATTATCTTAATTGTTGAGGGTGGATGGGAGTCCTGTCTCTTTATGCAGTCCCCAGTGGCTTCACGGTTTTGGGGTACAGCTTAGAAAGTATGGAAGTCTTGACTCTCCAGTCATCTGAGATTACGTTGTTATCTGTTTTGTTAGATTACCCTTTTGTCCAGCAGCTAAAGGCAGTAGCACATGTGAGTCATATTTTGCTCAAAGAAGTATGTTTAAGATTCAAATCCCAGGATTTTTACTAGTACCTGTTCACTCAGGGTCCACTCAGGTTCTCTCTCTGTAGGTCATCAGCTACAATCAGCCAAAGTATGTGTATTCTGAAATAAAGTATGTTTTTATACAAACAGTCAAGGAAGGCTGATACAATTTTATCACTTAATAGTTTAAGAACTATTCTGAACACCAAAATTCCAGATGTCACTCTAGAGTTAGTCTTAGAAGCAAGTCATTCTAAATACAATAACTTCAACCTTACTTCTATAATGTCTTCTGCAACAATCCAGTGTTTCAGGCACTAATCTACTTTGTCTCAACATCTTGTATTTACTATTCTTAGCCAGTCATGTGAGAGAGTGAATAAAATCATAGACCACTGAATTATCAATGGGCATGAGAAAGACTTGAGTCCTTTCCAGCTGCCAGGCTCAGAAACTCCAATTCAAATTACCATCAATAATTTAATATCTGAATGCTCCCATGCACAGAAGCAGCTCTAGCTTCGTGATGTCTGTAAATGTTGGCAGTTCTTTCTAACCCTCCTCTCCGACCTCTTGGATTTTGGTTTCCAGATGTGTCTTACCAAGATAGTAGCCACAAATGGGGTAGCACAAACTTCTCTATCATACTCTATACAGAGGTAATAAAACTGTTCCTTATTTAGAAGTGTGGAAATATTTCATAGAACTATTTCAACAGCCTTTTTTTGTCATGTATTTTGGGATATAATTTAATCCCAATACCATTTTAAAGTCAAACAATGGTAGCATTACTATGATTGGTTTGAACAAATCTGAATCTCTCTTCACCTCCATCCTTTCTCAGGATAGGAGTGGATTCCATTTATATGAAGCACTTCTGCTTGCTTAATTGATGTAAAAAATTGGGGTTTTGTTAGGAAGGAAAAAGGAAGGAGGATGTTATGTAAGGCACAAAAATGTCAACAACAGTAAGCCTGCAGGGGAACTCATCTTTGCTTTACTCTTGTGATGAGCGCTGGAGGAGATTATTGATCATACACTTAATAATTTGCTAAAATTAGAAACAGATTCAAGGTTATCTGAATTTTTAAATCAGCTCTCTACTGAGTTCTTTACGAAATTCCTCACACCTCTTGGATATAAGGAGATACCCAAATAATTGGGGAATTCCTTTTAAGGCAATAGAATTATATACCTGTGTCTTCTAGATGTAACCAATTTCTCTTTTGAGGAGTAGACTTACATAATGAAGCCACTTTGGTGAGTCCTCAAAACTTTTCTTTAATCAATATGCTCTATGCCCTAGGGGCAAAAAAACTTTTAAGAGCTGTTTCTTATTTTTGAACCTCATATTATATCAATTTTATAGGCTTTCAAATTCCATTATTTTATCCTCCAACTGTAAAGAGTTTGTGGTAAGGCCAGTGTTTCTTTGTAAGAATGTTATGGAGGCAAATATATCATTTCAGCTTATTCACTTCATTCCACTGGGTTTAAGAAAATATCATTTATTTATTACTTTCTTAATGGCAACAAAAGAATGTCAAGCTCTTTCACTGACATGAGTTTTTGGAGCCCAATAAGAGCATATTAAAATTTTATGTAAGAATTAATACTTTTATCCGAAATATTTACATTTATATATTTGTCCTTTCCATAAGTAACATTACATATTTCAAAAGTAACTGATTTCTTGCTTAAACATTTGTAAAGAGAAACAGGAGATTATATAAACCACAAATCACTTATAATTACATCAACATAGTATGAAAGGTGCAAACCATTTGGGATGTTTATTTTCATTGTTTCCATTTTCTCTCTCCTCCATTTTAACCAGTATACAGAAATAACTCTAAGTAAGTATTAATTTAAAATACAATACACCAATTATAATGCAATAGATATATAGGTAGGTAAGTAGATGATAGATAGATAGATAGATAGATAGATAGATAGATAAATAGATAGATAGATAGATAGATCAATAGATAGATAGTTGACCCTTGAACAAAATGAGTTTGAATAGTGTGGGCTCACTTACACATAGATTTCCTTCTGTCTTTGCCACCACTTAGACAGCCAGACCAAAGCCACCTCTTCCTCCTCCTGCTCAGCATCCTCAACTTGAAGATGACTGGAATGAAGACATTTATGAGGATCCACTTCCACTCACTGAATAGTAAATGTATTTTCTCTGCCTTATGATTTTCTTTAAATTGTATTTTTGCTAGCTTACTTTATTGTAATAATACAGTATACATAGTATATAATGCACATCGCATACCAAATATGAGCTAATCTGCTGTTTGTGTTATCAGGTTTGGGGACAGTAGGTTATTAATAGTTAAACTTTGGAGAGTTAAGTGTTATGGATTTTCAACTTCAGAAGAAGTCAGTGTCCCTAACAACTGTGTTGGCTAACTGTCATTTATTTATTTAGTTATATGAATATATAAAAATACATATATAACTGTATATATACACACACAGAGAGACACACAGTACATATAATGTATCTCCAGAATTCATGTATATTAGTTGGTGACAATGTTAAAGCATAATTCAGAGGGTGATGATCCTCCACATAGAGTTTTACTTCCAGATTCCAGGTGCACACGAATTTTGGAGAGACATCACACAACCCATAGCATCCCTAAACTGTTTGTTGTGTAGGGAAGATAAAAACAAAATAATCTCATTAATTCCTCAATCCACTCACTCGAGTTTTTGTTATGTGTAGACCAAATTAGTCAAGCATATTGTGTTTTTTAAAAAATACTTTCAAACCTCCTGCCTATATTCTTTAGTTTGACTTTCAATGTATGTATCAAGCCATTCATGCCTTCCATCTGTCTCTCCATCTATCTAATCTATCATCTATCTATGCATCTAGTTATCTACATGTGTTCCTGTTAATCTACCTACCTATCTATTATCTAATATCTACCTATCATCTATCTGTCATTTATCTACCTACCTACCTATCCATCATCTAGCTATCTCTCTATTATCTATCTGTCATCTATCTATCATCCATCTACCTATTATCTATTTATCATCTATCAATCTATCTATATCTATCTATCTATTATCTATCTATCTTCCATTTATCTGTTATCTATTGTCTCCCTATTATCTATCTATCTATCGATCTATCTATCCATCCTCTATCAATCAATCTGTAATCATCATCTATCTATCTACCTATCTATCTTCTATCAATCCATGTCTGTCTATGTGACATCTACCTATCAATTTATCTACCTATCATTTATCTCATTTATCTGTCTATCTATCTATCTATCTATCTATCTATCTATCATCTATCTATCTAATCCATCTATCTACCTATCTATCGTTTATCTCATATATCTGTCTGCCTATCTACCTATTATTGATCTCTCTATCTGGCATCATCCTAGGAGCCTTTCTGAGTGTATCTATGGGGAAACCACAAAAATAAGAGTGATTTTTTTCTTTCTCCCATGAGAAGTCATCATGTCAAAGTATACTAGGGTCATAGACTAGACTTGTACAATTCCATTTTGTCTTTTTAAATTTTGTCCTCTAGAGAGCAACCAATGATCTCTTTACCTCAGAAATCTGGCCTTGTCATTCCCTGTGTCTCATTGTCCTTGACGTTCTAAAGAAGGTGACTGTGACTGACAACGCCCCATCTAACCTGTCTCCCATAGACAGCTCCCTCCTCTCCTTCCTTGCTCCCCTAGACTTTCTTGGATTTAGACACACCAGTCTTTAAATTTCTGGGCAAAGCCAAGTTGGTTCCCTCTTTAGAATGTTCTTCTAGAGCCCTTCACTTCTTTCTTGGAGTTCCCTTGCTTCTGTCTCCCTCTGATGTCTTAAATTCATGTAACTTCTGCAGACATGTTTCCATTATTCCTATATTCTCTCACCCTGCATCTTACCTTCAGAGCATTTAGCACAAGATATAGGTATATAGTATACATAATAATTTTTGTATTATTTCTCTACTCTTCTACTGATCCATAGTCTATGTGACAGCAGGGATTCTGTTTCTTCATTGGTATTATTCAATAATTTGTACTCAATTATAGCTCCTAATAGAGTTAACCATGTGTATTTATTGAAGGACTGTATAAACAATCTCTCAAAAATCTTCATAAACTTTATGCAAAGCATATGAAGATCCGTAGAATATTCACTCATATTATTTGGTTCATTTCCAATTTTAACAAGGTTACGTAAGTAAATAACAAGCATGCATGTAAACAGCATAATGTTTTGCACCTTAAAGAAAAATATAGGTGGTCTATAAAGAATATTTTATATAAGCCCTCATTTAACCATTATTTTTATTAGCGAAATAAAAACAAATGTAATCACACACACTGTATGTGTTTTATCTGAAAATTTCAGTAACACAAAAGTTATTGTATCTTGGGAAACAACTTATTTTATAAGTTACTAACCAGCTCCTCCTGAGAGCCCTAGTGCTATATTAAGTAAATAATTATTTTAAGAAGGAGGCCTGGTGTGGTGGCTCATAGCTGTCATAACAGAGTTTTGGGAGGCTGAAGTGGGAGGACCACTTGACGTCAGGAATTTGAGACCAGCCTGGGCAATATAATCGACGTTGTCTCTATAAAAAAACAAAAAACAAACAAACAAACAAAAATCCAGATGTGATAGCAGGCACCTCTAGTCTCATCTACTTAAGAGGTTGAGGTGGGAGGATCACTTGATCCCAGAAGTTGGAGGCTACAATGAACTCTGCTTCACTCTAGTCTGGGTGACAGAGTGAGATTGTGTTTTAAAAAATAAGCAAACAAAAATGGTTGAATTACCTATCCTTTCTTAAATTAAAAAAAAAAAAAAAAAAAAAAGCTAACTAAAGACCTTGATGCCTTTGAAGACATGAATTTCCAGAATTTACTTTTTAATTGATTGTTAAATTTCCACGCCTCTCAAGTAAAAGGCTAAATATTAGTAACTGACCACTACTGTAACTTAAGAAAGAAAGGAAACCTATAAGACACAGGAACTCACTCTGGCCATCTCTATTACACAGACTGATGTCAGGGTCATGCCCAGCATAGCACAGCTACCTTCTGAGAAGCTTAGGTGACCGTTCTAGGGCATGAATCCTGTTTCTTCAATACAAAGCTTGTCCTTTTTATCCAATGCTGAGTTATTTTTTCTGTTTGTTTTTCTTAAAACCTCATGGCAGAGCATTCAAACCCCAGTTCAGGTTCCAGCACTTAGTGAGACATTAGAAAACTTAGTGAGTGTCTCTAACTCTCAGTTACCTTCTCAGTGAACTGAAAGTAATAGATTTCTCATACAGACCTATTAGTGATGGTTGTGGTGATATGGAGGAAATCAGTGTTAAGCCCAGCATCTGGGCTACGTCAGAGAATCTAGCAGTGCTAGCATGACAGTGTTATTCTTTTCCTCATCTTTGACTTTACTTTTTCTTTCTTATCTTGCTTCTCATTCTTTTTCTTCTGTTATTTCTCTTTCATCTCAATGCTATTTTATTCATTTTGCTTCTCCTTACCATAGAAGATTTATAGGCAACTGGGGAAGTGATAACAAACCCTCAGTAAACTGCAGGACATTTTATCTCAGTTTCATTGTGTCTTCTTATTTGTACACTGGACTGTTAGTTCCCTGAGAAGCTAAAAATTCTATTGCATGCTTTCTGTTCACTTACCTAATACAAGGTCCGCAAAAATTAATGAACAGTTAAATAAGTGGAGGTTTGAACAGGCCAAAAGATGAAGGGAAGTGTGCCTACTTGTTTTTCTTTCATATAAGAAACCAAGGCTGAATAGGATACGTAACATAGATGCTAGATTGATAAATAAATAGATAGATAGATAGATAGATAGATAGAAGTGATGGAGAGATGAACGATATGATAAAGACATAGACATTACAAATCAATAGATAGATGATAGATACATATGATATATATGTAGATCATATTATAGATAATAGATAATAGATGTGATTGACAGGTACAATAGATACATGATAGCTATAAATAAATACACAGATATAATAGATAATAGATAATTGATAGACATACAGGAGATGATGGATAAATGTAGAAATAGATGATAGATAAAGGATAGACATGGTTGATACTGAGAAAGATAGGTAGCAGATAATAATATATAATAGATATTGAGGTAGGTAACAGTTGATGGATGGATAAGTAGGGAGATAGATGATAAATACATGAATAGTTAAACAGATAATTAAGAAAGATAGTAAGTAGATAATAGAGGTATATAATTAATAGAGAGATATGTAGATACATAGATAGATACAAATGATAGATAGGATAGAAAGATAAGTAAATATAGAGAGAGAGACAGAAAGATATGTGATAGATAGATGGTTCAAGATGATCACTGAGGCCAGGAGTTTGACACCAACCTGTGCAACATAATGAAACTTAATCTCTTAAAAAGAGAAAATTTGTCTATTAAGATGGAAATGAGTCCCATCATTTCTATTATTTATGGTGTTCATTGCTTATATATGAATTGTCTATCATTTTCCACCCATTTTATCACTGTGAGTCCAATAACATAGGGCCAGGCATTTTGTAAATACCTTGTAAATCCTTGTCGAATAAATAATTTTCCACTCACATATATACATTTGTATTTATCCAGGCAAGAACTACAAAATATTGGAGAGATGACTGCATTCTCATTTACATTACAACACTATTCACAATAATCAATATATAAAACAAGCTATGTGTTCATCAATACATGAATGAAAAAGGAAAATATGCCTATCCACAATGGAATATTACTCAGACATGAAAAAGCATGAGATCGTATCATGTGATATTTTGCTGTTGCCTGGGACAACTATCTATGATGTCTCCAGTGAGAAAAAAATCATATGCTCTTTTTTGTGGCTTCCTTAGAAACTTATCTAAAGTACTAGCACAAGTCTTCAGTCTCTCTTAAAACATTGGTACATGCTTATGGCTCTATCCCATTAATTAAAGCATTCGTAGTGACACAATTACAAGTTTTCTTTGTTTTGTTTTGTTTTTGAGATGGAGTTTCTCTCTTGTGTTGCCCAGCCTGGATTGCAATGGCACATTATCAGCTCACTGCAATGTCTGCCTCCTGGGTTCAAGTGATTCTCCTGCCTCAGTTTCCCAAGTAACTGGGATTACATGCACCTGCTGCCACATCTAGCTAATTTTTTTATGTCATTAATACAGACAGGGTTTCACTATGTTGGCCAGGCTGGTCTTGAACTCCTGACCTCAGGTGATCCACCTGCCTCACCCTCCCAAAATGTGGGTATTACAGGTATGAGCCACCATGCCCTGCCCCACAATTAAGGTTTTACCCAGCCTATTAATACTTCTCAAGTGCTTGACATAGTACTATATACCTGAACTTTTGTGAGCTAGATGGCTTTCCAGAAGCTCTAATCCACCTTCAAAGATTGTGAGCAAAAGTTCATGAGCATTGTGTTTTTCCAGGAAGAACTTGTGGTTTTTATGATATTGATAATGTTGCTTGAAATTAAAAAGAGATAGAGAGAGATGGATTGTTTCACACACTAGACATTCAGTAAACATTTGCCAAATATCAGTAAATTATGAAGTAAAAAGTGAGGCATATATGTATTTATGAACAGCTCTGGGGGCTCTTCATAGACTTTGCATATTTTTTACTTCAGCACCTGTTGAGACTGTTTAGCCATATAGGTTTTTTGTTTGTTTGTTTGTTTTGTTTTTTTGTTTTTTGTTTTTTGTTTTTTTTTGAGACGGAGTCTCGCTTCTGTCACCCAAGCTGGAGTGCAGTGGCCAGATCTCAGCTCACTGTAAGCTCCGCCTCCCGGGTTCACGCCATTCTCCTGCCTCAGCCTCCCGAGTAGCTGGGATTACAGGCGCCGCCACCTCGCCCGGCTAGTTTTTTGTATTTTTAGTAGAGACGGGGTTTCACAGTGTTAGCCAGGATGGTCTCGATCTCCTGACCTCGTGATCCGCCCGTCTCAGCCTCCCAAAGTGCTGAGATTACAGGATTGAGCCACCGCGCCCGGCCCCATATAGGTTTTTACTCATTTTATGCAGCCGTGCCTTACAGTATCTGATCTTTAATTTCTTACTTTTTTTCTGGGGAGAGTTTCCTCGGAGAGGCAGCCCCTGATGAATGAGAGGCAGAGGCCAGTGGATAAATGAATACCAAACCCTCAATGTGTCCTGGCAGTAGACAGTTCTGATACACATTTCAAAAGGTGACTCAAAATGCTTCATAGACCAACCACTATTTGACCATTGAGTAGTGAACACTATTCATAAGCCATCTTTTGTGGTGTAGTTGTAGTGCATCTTGCTTTTTTCTTTGAAATAAATATTTGTTGGGTAGTAAATTATCGTGTTTTCAATTGATAAAGAATACTTGCACATCTTTATGGGACACATGTGAGGTTTTGATACATGCTGATATGGTTTGGCTCTATGTCCCTACCCATATCTCATTTTGAATTGTAATCTCCAGATATTCAGGGAGTGACCTGATGGGACGTGACTGCATTTGTGGTGGGTGGATTTCCCCCTTGCTGTTCTCATGATAGTGAGTGAGTTCTCACGAGATGTGGTTGGTAAGTGTCTGTCACTTCCCCCTTCTCTCTCCTGCCACCTTGTGAAGAAGTTGCCTGCTTCTACTTTGCCTTCCACCATTATTGTAAGTTTCCTGAAGCCTCCTCAGCCATGTAGATCTGTGATTCAATTAAACCTCTTCCTTTTGTAAATTACCTAGTCTCAAGTTGTATCTTTATAGCAGTGTTTAAATGAACTAATACACATGAATAAAATGTGTCATGAATAAATCAGGGTAATTCAAATATCCATCACCTCAAACATTTATCTTTTATGCTGACAACCTTCCAATTCTTCTCTTCTGGTTATTTTGAAATAAACAGTAGATTATTAACTATAGTCACCTGTGTGCTATTGAACACTAGAACTTGAATCTGTCTATCTAAGTGCATCTTTGTATCCATTAGCCAATCTCTCTCATCTCCATACACAAAAACCTTTCTCATTGTCCTGTACCTATTATTCTACTCTCTTATTCTAGGAGATCTGCTTATTTAACTCTATAGATAAATGAGGTAATGCAGCATTTATCACTATGTGCTGGCTTATTTCACTAATGACCTCCAGTTCCATCTATGTTGCTGGACATGATAAGATCTCATTCTTTTAAATGGCTGAAAATATTCCATGGTGAGTATGCACATTTTCTTTTTCTATTCATCCATTTATAGAAAATTAAGTTGGTCTATATCTTGATTATTATGAATAGTGTTATAATATACATGAAAGTGCAGTCATCTCTCCAATATTGATTTTATTCTTTTGTAGGTATACCCAGCAGTGGAATTGCTGGATTGCATGATAGCTCTATTTGTATCTTTTGGAGGAAACTTATACTAATAGTGTACTAATTTACATACCGACCAACTGTGTAGGAGAGTTTTCCTTTCTTTTCATCCTTGAACATGGCGCCTTAGAATAGACTTTCATTTTCTCTTCACTACTTATTCATTAGTTGTTTCTTTAAATCATGTTATTAACCTACTTGTGCTAAATCCAGAATCCATGGGATGCATAGTTGTAAAAATGTCAAAGAATGTCCTCACAACCTATAAGTTGTATATAATATGCTTATCTGATCTGTTCCTTAATAAAACATACAATTACAAATCACATGCTTGTTGTAACTGGATGGGTATGTTTCTCTGTCTAACACAGTTTCTTAGGATGGACTTGTGCATGGTAAAAAGACAGTGTAGGTGAAGAAAACTCAGAAACTCAATAGATTTGTTTAAAGAGCTTCTGGAATCCATAAATTCACTTCCCTGCCATAATCATTCCAATCTGCCAGTTATACAACACATTAACTTCCTTATTTAAATGAAAGACAGTATTCTAAGTTATCAGTGTTCTCTGTTGCCCACCTGACATAATTTCTTCTCCAAACAGGTATTTTGGGAAAAAAATCTATAAAAACATTTCAATTTTAAATCTTTTTAACAAAATTTAGTTACAAGATAAAAAAATTATCCACAAAATATTCTTGGATATTAATCCCAACATTCAAAATAATGCACAACAGAGGTGCCTGGAAAAATTACTTTGTACTTGACCCATCAGTAAAACTCAGATTAATTCCGTCTACACAAAGGGCTCAGCTCCTTGCCTTTGGAGGAGCTTTAGATTATTACATAAATGTAATAAATCTCTTATATCCGCATATCCTGATAAACAGGTAAATTCTACCAAATTAAATATTTGGTAATCTGATAAACTAAATATATTATGACTCATAGACTAAGGCTTTGCTGTGTAACTCATAAGCACTTCAAAGAAAAGTAAAGGAAAGGCAGCCACAGGTATTCCATCCTATTACTGTGTATTTCAGTGAAAAACTATTTCTATGTTTACTCTAGAAAATTGAAGACCGAATACAACTGTGTTTCTGAAAATTCAATAGAAGCAGTTACCATTTAGAAATAATGATATAAAGACATTCATATATCATTGTTCCAATAAGAGTCTATTCAAAACTTTAACCCCTGATTTGAATTGTTGGTTTCTTCGTTTCTGGTGTTTTGAATGAAAAGTTTTAATATATGTAAACATAAATATGAGTCAATTGTTTTTTAAAATATTACCTGAATTTCCACATATAAATAAAAGTGTATATTGTTCCCCTCTTGCTATTCCCTTGGATGGATAATTATCTGCTGTCTTTGAACTGAAATGGGTCTTTGTGGCTTTGGACCACATATCCCAATTGACATCCACTTTCCTGGCACCATATTTACCCTAATCAAGATCAGTGGATGAGTCTGGAAACCATAACATAGAATGTGGTACTTTCTTCCCCTGTGCAAAATGTATTTATAAAATCAATGCAAAAATATATATACAAATAAAATAAACTTCAATGCAATGTAATATTGACTCGGAGGTTTAAATTAGCTACTACATTAGATAGGACTTTTAAAAAGATACTCATTTCAGAAATCACACATTTATTAAAATCTCTGAACAACAGTTAGAAAGGCAGCATTTGTGTTACATGCGTTCATATTAGAAAATATTAGATTCTTTTGAGAGCTTCAACATGAGTGGTGGATAATATTTCAGGGAGTCTACACATCTATAGTTACTTAAGGTGCCTAATGCCCCTCAAATATTTTATTTATTAAAAATATATAGCCTTGACATTTCTAGTTTTGTGGGTTTTTTTTTTTTTTTGCTTTATGTGAAGAATGGATAGTGATACCTAATTTTATATTTAACATTTGCATTATATAGGATGATGCACCTTTCGCTATACCAGATCAATAATGTGTTTATTTTTAGTTTTGTTTTCCTTCCTATCTTTGAAAATAATTTTTAGTATTTATTTTTTGTAGGTACATATTAGGTGTATCTATTTATGGGGCACATGAGATGTTTTGATACAGGCATGAAATGTGAAGTAAGCATATTATGGAGAATGGGGCATCCATCCCCTCAAGCATTTATCCATTGAGTTACAATCCAATTACACTCTAAAATATTTTAAAATGTAAAATTAAGTTATTATTGACTCTCATCATGCTGTTTTGATATCAAATAGTAGGTCTTATTTATTCTTTCTATCTTTTTGTACCCATTAACCATTCCCACCTCTGTACTGCCAACCCCAAATACTCTTCCCAGATTCTGGTAGCCATTCTTCTACTCTCTATGTTCAATTGCTTTTATTTTTAGCTCTTATAAATAAGTGAGAACATGCAATGCTTGTCTTCCTTTGCCTGGCTTATTTCACCTAGGAAATCAGTTTATCAAAGAGGTATCCTCACTCCTATGTTTGTTATAGCACTGTTTATAATATTATAGTTAGGAATTGGAAGTAACCTTTGTGTCCATCAACAGATGAATGGATAAAATTATTTCTGTTTAGATTTTCATGTTGAAATAAAGCTCACCCATGAATGAATTGCCTTGTTTTAAGTTTAGGTCCTAAAAATAATTAAACAGTCAAGAGAACATATAGACAATGGATTTTATTACTTGAATAACTCCCAGTTACTTCTCTAAGCCATGTATTCCTTCTGTACAAATACAAATAATCAGGTCAGGCAAATAATCATCCATCTGGTAGTTTCCAGATCTGGAATCAATGTTGCCAAAGCCATTCTGAGAATCCATTCTTGAAATAATAAATGTTCAGTGCATGACTCATTTTAGATTATTATCTAAACTTTCTGCATATCCTGATAAACAGGGAAAGTCTACCAAATTAAATATTTGGTAATAAGCCTCATAAATTACATTCAACATTCAACTAAGCACTATTTTACTTAAATACAGAAGCTCATGTTTTAAAAATCAGGTCTCTAATGAAGAGTTAATTACACAACATTGTGTGTGTGTGTGTGTGTGTGTGTGTGTCTGTGTGTAAACATAATGTATTTTCTTTCATTTTCCATTTTAGATTCTTATTTGATTGTTTTAATTGTTCAAATTCTTATTAAGCAAGGAGCAGGACATCAATTGTCTTATTACTGCAACTTATTCAGAAGGGAATTTTAGTGTATAAGTAAAATAATAGAAATCTCTGTAAAATAGAAATCTTTATGGATTATATAATTGAAGTCATCTTCTGATAATGACAAGTAGACTAAAGCTGACTCTAAATACATAGAGACAGAATTGCCTCTGAAGTATACGTTTGTGACTGACAGAGATAGTCAGTTTCAGTTATCCACACAATAATATTAATTGTGGCAAATTAAACTAGGTTTTTAGACAGGGTTCAGTGACTCAAGCCTGTAACAATAACACTTTGGCAGGCCAAGGCTGGAGTATCCCTTGAACTCACAAATTCAAAACCAGCTTGGGCAATACAAGGAGAACCCACATCTCCAAAAATAAACATAAAAAAAATTAACTGGACATTGTGTCATACCTGTAGTCCCATCTACTTAGGAAACTGAGGTGGGAGAATCTCTTGAGCACAGGAGGTTGAGGCTGCAGTGAGTTATGATCCCATCACTGCACTCTATTCTCGGCCACAGAGTAATAACTTGTCTCAAAAGAATATATATATAATATCTTTATTGTCCTATCAGCCAAATATTTACATAGGCACTGTGAATAAATACATGTCTCTTTATATCTGTAAATATATACTGATAACTTATATATACACAAATAAAAGGACATATACATGTAAACACATATCAACATACATCCTTCCTATATTACTATGAAAATTGTTGATAATCTTTAACTGGCTACTCTCTTCACCTTCCTACTGTGTACAGAGAACCCTGAGGTGCAGCTTAGCTGAAAAGTATATTAGCATTTGGAGTTTTGTGTTTATGATATTTAATCTAGGATTTGTACATTTTGCTGGAGTAAAGTTATATAAAGTTTGTGGAAGTTCAATGTACAGTCCAATGAGTTTATAAATGTAAATATTTCTATTCATGTGAAAACTTTGCTCAACTGCAGTCTTTACTGAATATGTTGTTTTTTGGATAAGAATGTATTGATGAAAATTGTGGATTGTTGGTTGTAAAAGAAACTGCCCAATTTACACAGCTATTGAGCAGTTTTACAGCCTTACCAGTAAGAACTGAAGTAATTTATGTCTTCTCCAACTCTTTATATTGATAACTAGCTAATTTCGACCACTTTATTGGGTGCATGGTGGCATACCATGTTTCTTTTAATTTTTACTTTGTTAATAAGTACTGATAGTGAGAATCATTTCAAGAGTGTGGTGGATAGTCCTATATCACTATTCCCATATATGTCTATTTAACACTTTTGTTCCATTTTGAGTTATGTATTTATTGTTGATATATATTAAGTTTCTGTGAAATATGACTGAGTTAATAATCAGGCTTTTATAGTACAATACATTTGCTCATTTATGCCTTGCCTTTTTACTTGTTTAATCTTCCTTTGGATAAAAAGTTTTAAATTGTGGTGTGTCTAGTTTATATTATTATTATAAGATTAGTATTCTGCTCAGAAAATCTTTTCCTGTTCCCAAGTTGCAAAGACATTCTCCCATGTCATCTTTTAGTTTTATTTACATTTTATTATCATTTCTGTTTTTTTTTTATTTCATCTGTAAATCATTCTGAGTTTATTTTAGGGGACAGTTTAAAATATAGAGGAAGATGCACATTTTGTGTACTAGTGAATCCAATCCCAGTCATTAAAACCTCTTACTTTTCCCCATCGATTTGTGTGATGCAATTGTCAAAATTGTTTGTGAGTATAAGTGGGTCAATTTCTGAACTACTGACTCTATTCTATCAATGTCTATTCTATAAGACTCTCTGTATCCTTATACCAGTACCATGCTGTCTTCATAACTGTAATTATGTAATTCATTTAAAATCAGATCAAATAATTGTTTTCTTTATTTTGACTTTTTTTTTTGGCAAATCTGGATCTTTTATATGTACATTAAAATCAGCTTGCCAATATCTGCAAAAGAGTCCTCTGGGCATTTCATTTGATTTGTTTGGAATCTACAGATCACTTTAGGTATACTTAGGTATTCTATAATTCAGCTTGGCACTGTTTTGCAGTTTTCACAATAGAGGTTTTTAACAACTTTTCTTTTTTTTATTTTTTATTTTTTATTTTTTATTTATTTATTTTTTTTATTATACTTTAAGTTCTAGGGTACATGTGCATGACGTTTATATCATGTATAACTCCCCAATGCAATCCCTCCCGCCTCCCCCCTCCCCATGAGGCCCCAGTGTGTGATGTTCCCCTTCCCGAGTCCAAGTGATCTCATTGTTCAGTTCCCACCTATGAGTGAGAACATGCGGTGTTTGGTTTTCTCTTCTTGTGATAGTTTGCTAAGAATGATGGTTTCCAGCTGCATCCATGTCCCTACAAAGGATGCAAACTCATCCTTTTTGATGGCTGCATAGTATTCCATGGTGTATATGTGCCACATTTTCTTAATCCAGTCTGTCACAGATGGACATACCATGCTCATGGATAGGAAGAATCAATATCGTGAAAATGGCCATACTGCCCAAGGTGATTTATAGATTCAATGCCATCCCCATCAAGCTACCAATGACTTTCTTCACAGAATTGGAAAAAACGGCTTTAAAGTTCATATGGAACCAAAAAAGAGCCCGCATTGCCAAGACAATCCTAAGTCAAAAGGACAAAGCTGGAGGCGTCACGCTACCTGACTTCAAACTATACTACAAGGCTACAGTAACCAAAACAGCATGGTACTGGTACCACAACAGAGATATAGACCAATGGAACAGAACAGAGTCCTCAGAAATAATACCACACATCTACAGCCATCTGATCTTTGACAACCTGAGAGAAACAAAAATGGGGAAAGGATTCCCTATTTAATAAATGGTGCTGGGAAAATTGGCTAGCCATAAGTAGAAAGCTGAAACTGGATCCTTTCCTTACCCCTTATACGAAAATTAGTTCAAGATGGATTAGAGACTTAAATGTTAGACCTAATACCATAAAAACCCTAGAAGAAATCTAGGTAGTACCATTCAGGACATAGGCATGGGCAAGGACTTCATGTCTAAAACACCAAAAGCAACGGCAGCAAAAGCAAAAATTGACACATGGGATCTAATTAAACTAAAGAGCTTTTGCACAGCCAAAGAAACTACCATCAGAGTGAACAGGCAACCTACAGAATGGGAAAAAATTTTTGCAACCTACTCATCTGACAAAGGGCTAATATCCAGAATCTACCAAGAACTCAAACAAATATACAAGAAAAAAGCAAACAACCCCATCAAAAAGTGGGGAAAGGATATGAACAGACATTTCTCAAAAGAAGACATCCATACAGCCAACAGACACATGAAAAAATGCTCATCATCACTGGCCATCAGAGAAATGCAAATCAAAACCACAATGAGATACCATCTCACACCAGTTAGAATGGCAATCATTAAGAAGTCAGGAAACAACAGGTGTTGGAGAGGATGTGGAGAAATAGGAACACTTTGACACTGTTGGTGGGATTGTAAACTAGTTCACCATTATGGAAAACAGTATGGCGATTCCTCAAGGATCTAGAACTAGATGTACCATATGACCCAGCCATCCCACTACTGGGTATATACCCAAGGATTATAAATTACTCTACTACAAAGACACATGCACACGTATGTTTATTGCGGCACTATTCACAATAGCAAAGACTTGGAAACAACTTTTCTTAATGTATTTTAGATGCATTGTGTCTTGATGCCAGAAACATCATTCTGTACACAGAAGTGATTTACAATCAATTGTAATGGAATTGAATCACATGGTCATTGTTTATTACTAGAATATAGAAAATTTGCAGCCTAGGAACTTGTAGAACTCATTTATACGATTCACCAGTTTATTTATAGATTACATACATAATGCCACTTGTGAATAATTTTATTTCTCATTTCTCACACTTTTTAAAATCATCTGCCTCTACCTGTCTTTCTGTGTATCTATCATCTAATATCTACTTATGCATTATGTTTCATATCATTTATCTATATTATAATATCTATTGTAGTATCCCTTTATCCATCTACTAATTATTATCTATTTTTAAATCTGTATACAATATTTCTGTATCCATCTATCCTCTATCTATACCTCACTCATTCTATCTGTTCATCCATCCCAGATATCTATAAATTATCATTTACTTGTCTATTATCTACCCATATCTATCTATCATCTATCTATCTATCATCTATCTATCTATCTATCTATCTATCTATCTATCTATCTGTCTATCTATCTATCTTCCTTTTGTCTGTTTCGTACTATAAGTTCACAACTTATAGAACTTTTTCTATAGATTTCATTGGAAGTCTTAAGATGGACATCCATCCTGGCATTCTTCCCAATTTTAGAATAGAATGTGTTCAATGTTTAACCTTACAGGGTGATGTTAGCTGAAGGCTTCTTAAAGGTGTTCTTTATCCAATTGAACTTTCTTTTCTATTTATACTCTGTTATTATTGAATGTGTATGTTAAACCATGAATATATGGTGGATGTTGTGAATGGCTTTCACTGCATTTATCGAGATGATCATAGTAGTTTTCTCTTTAATCTGCTAGTAATATGGTTAATTATACTCTTCTTAAAATGTCAAACCTACTTTGCATTCCTGATATGAACCTCACAATGTAATGATGCATTTTTTCTTGTATAGTTAGCTAGAATCCATCTGCTAAAATTTTGAGGAGAATTTCTGCATCATCTTGTCCCGACCCATAGGACAGTCGAACGGGCCCTGGAAGGGAGAGTGGGAATGGAGGAAACAAGAAAACACGAGAAATGGAGACAAGACAAATAGCCTGATCAAGTCTCCTTTAATGGTGGCGGTGCAATGCCTTACATAGGCTGGCAGAGGAAGAGGTTGGGCCAGGGCAGTGAGAGGAGGCTGGGTTTACTCAAATTACAATTGTGCATGCGCCGTGGGTTTGTAATTTTCCCGGACGCGGGATCGCGCCTGCGCCCTAGGCTGCATATCTTCCTGGGCGCGAAAAAGTTTGGGCGCGCGCGGGAAAGGCTTGCACGCGCGAGGGAATAGTTTAGGCGCGCGCGGGAAATGTTTAGGCGCGCGCGGGAAGGGTTTGTAATAAAGAACCAGGAAATGTGCCATCTTGTCTCCGCTTTGCGGAGATCGAGCAACAGAGGTCGGCTAATTCCGGGCCTCATGGCTCCGGATATCATCTATTACCATGAGTAATACTAGTCTGTAAACTACTTTCCTTAGAATGTCTTTCTTTGGTTTTAGTGTTAGGATTATACTGGATTCATTATTTAAAAAGACTGGAAGTATTAGTTCCTCCTTTTCTATAACTTGAGATTGTTTTAAAAAGTATATTCAGTAGAATTCACCGAGAATTTGAATCAAGACAAAGTGGTTGATTTTGGAGTGAGTGGGTGGGGTGGGGGGCCAGCTGGCAGCAGGTAGCGGTTAACTATAAATTCAAGTACTTTGACAGACATAGTGCTATTTGGGATGTATATTTTATGTGGCACTGTAGGAAAATTGTGTCTTAATAAGATCATTCTTTTTACCTATGTTATCAAAATTCCAAAAATAAGGTCATATAATATTCCCTTACTATCTCTATGGAATTTATGGTAAATATCCTCACTTTCAATTTTGATTTTGTTAATCCATGTTTTCTATCTCTTTTTTTTTCTTTTTCTTGATCAGTCAATTAATAGCTTACCAATTTTATTGAGCTTTTCAAATAAACATTCTTAATGTTTTGCTTTTCTAAGGTTTTGGCTTTCACTATATTAATTATTTTTCTTTTTTTTTTTTTTATTATACTTTAAGTTCCAGGGTACATGTGCATAACGTGCAGGTTTGTTACATATGTATACTTATGCCATGTTGGTGTGCTGAACTCATCAACTCGTCAGCACCCATCAATTCATCATTTATATCATGTATAACTCCCCAGTGCAATCCCTCCCTCCTCCCCCCTCCCCATGATAGGCTCAGTGTGTGTGTTCCCCTTCCCCAGTCCAAGTGATCTCATTGTTCAGTTCCCACCTATGAGTGAGAACATGCGGTGTTTGCTTTTCTCTTCTTGTGTTTGCTAAGAATGATGGTTTCCAGCTGCATCCATGTCCCTACAAAGGATGCAAACTCATCATTTTTGATGGCTGCATAGTATTCCATGGTGTATATGTGCCACATTTTCTTAATCCAGTCTGTCACAGATGGACATTTGGTTGATTCCAAGTCTTTGCTATTGTGAAAAGTGCTGCAATAGACATACGTGTGCATGTGTCTTTGTAGTAGAATATTTATATTCCTTGGGTATATACCCAGTAGTGGGATGGCTGGGTCATATGGTACATCTAGTTCTAGATCCTTGAGGAATTGCCATACTGTTTTCCATAATGGTTGAACTAGTTTACAATACCACCAACAGTGTAATAGTGTTCCTCTTTCTCCACATACTCTCCAACACCTGTTGTTTCCTGACTTCTTAATGATGGCCATTCTAACTGGTGTGAGATGGTATCTCATTGTGGTTTTGATTTGCATTTCTCTGATGGCGAGTGATGATGAGTATTTGTTCATGTGTCTGTTGGCTGTATGAATGTCTTATTTTGAGAAATGTCTGTTCATATCCTTTGCCCACTTTTTGATGGGGTTGTTTGTTTTTTCCTTGTATATTTGTTTGAGTTCTTTGTAGATTCTCGATATTAGCCCTTTGTCAGATGAGTAGGTTGCAAATATTTTATCCCATTCTGTAGGTTGCCTGTTCACTCTGATGGTAGTTTCTTTTGCTGTGCAAAAGCTCTTTAGTTTAATGAGATCCCATTTGTCAATTTTGGCTTTTGCTGCCATTGCTTTTGGTGTTTTAGACATGAAGTCCTTGCCCATGCCTATGTCCTGAATGGTACTACCTAGGTTTTCTTCTAGGGTTTTTATGGTGTTAGGTCTAACATTTAAGTCTCCAATCCATCTTGAATTAATCTTCGTATAAGGGGTAAGGAAAGGATCCAATTTCAGCTTTCTACTTATGGCTAGCCAATTTTCCCAGCACCATTTATTGAATAGGGAATCCTTTCCCCATTTCTTGTTTCTCTCAGGTTTGTCAAACATCAGATGGCTGTAGATGTTGGTATTATTTCTGAGGACTCTGTTCTGTTCCATTGGTCTATATCTCTGTTGTGGTACCAGTACCATGCTGTTTTGGTTACTGTAGCCTTGTAGTATAGTTTGAAGTCAGGTAGCGTGACGCCTCCAGCTTTGTCCTTTTGACTTAGGATTATCTTGGCAATGTGGGCTCTTTTTTGGTTCCATATGAACTTTAAAGCAGTTTTTTCCAATTCTGTGAAGAAACTCATTGGTAGCTTGATGGGGATGGCATTGAATCTATAAATAACCTTGGGCAGTATGGCCATTTTCATGATATTGATTCTTCCTATCCATGAGCATGGTATGTTCTTCCATTTGTTTGTGTCCTCTTTGATTTCACTGAGCAGTGGTTTGTAGTTCTCCTTGAAGAGGTCCTTTACATACCTTGTAAGCTGGATTCCTAGTTATTTTATTCTCTTTGAAGCAATTGTGAATGGAAGCTCATTCATGATTTGGCTCTCTGTTTGACTGTTACTGGTGTATAAGAATGCTTGTGATTTTTGCACATTAATTTTGTATCCTGAGACTTTGCTGCAGTTGCTTCTCAGCTTAAGGAGATTTTGGGCTGAGACAATGGGGTTTTCTAAATATACAATCATGTCATCTGCAAACAGGGACAATTTGACTTCTTCTTTTCCTAACTGGATACCCTTGATTACTTTCTCTTGCCTGATTGCCCTAGCCAGAACTTCCAACACTCTGTTGAATAGGAGTGGTGAGAGAGGGCATCCCTGTCTTGTGCCAGTTTTCAAAGGGAATTTTTCCAGTTTTTGCCCATTCAGTATGATATTAGCTGTGGGCTTGTCATAAATAGCTCTTATTATTTTGAGGTACGTTCCATCAATACCGAATTGATTGAGCGTTTTTAGCCTGAAGGGCTGTTGAATTTTGTCAAAAGCTTTTTCTGCATCTATTGAGATAATCATGTGGTTCTTGTCTTTGGTTCTGTTTATATGCTGGATTACGTTTATTGATTTGCAAATGTTGAACCAGCCTCGCATCCCAGGGATGAAGCCCACTTGATCATGGTGGATAAGCTTTTTGATGTGCTGCTGAATCCGGTTTGCCAGTATTTTATTGAGGATTTTTGCATCGATGTTCATCAGGGATACTGGTCTAAAATTCTCTTTTTTTGTTGTGTCTCTGCCAGACTTTGGTATCAGGATGATGTTGGCCTCATAAAAAGAGTTAGGGAGGATTCCCTCTTTTTCTATTGATTGGAATGGTTTCAGAAGGAATGGTACCAGCTCCTCCTTGTCCCTCTGGTAGAATTCAGCTGTGAATCCATCTGATCCTGGACTTTTTTTGGTGGGTAGGCTATTAATTGTTGCCTCAATTTCAGAGCCTGCTCTTGGTCTATTCAGGAATTCAACTTCTTCCTGGTTTAGTCTTGGGAGAGTGTAAGTGTTCAGGAAATTACCCATTTCTTCTAGATTTTCTAGTTGTTTTGCGTAGAGGCATTTATAGTATTCTCTGATGGTAGTTTATATTTCTGTGGGGTCAGTGGTGATACACCCTTTATCATTTTTTATTGCATCTATCTGATTCCTCTCTCTTTTCTTCTTTATTAGTCTTGTTAATGGTCTGTCAATTTTGTTGATCTTTTCAAAAACCATCTCCTGGATTCATTGATTTTTTGGAGGTTTTTTGTTGTCTCTATCTCCTTCAGTTCTGCTCTGATCTTAGTTATTTCTTGCCTTCTGCTAGCTTTTGAATGTGTTTGCTCTTGCCTCTCTAGTTCTTTTATTGTGATGTTAGAGTGTCAATTTTAGCTCTTTCCTGCTTTCTCTTGTGGGCATTTAGTGCTATACATTTCCATCTACACACTGCTTAAATGTGTCCCAGAGATTCTGGTATGTTGTATCTTTGTTCTCATTGGTTTCAAAGAACATCTTTATTTCTGCTTTCATTTCGTTATGTACCCAGTAGTCATTCAGGAGCAGGTTGTTCAGTTTCCATGTAGTTGAGCGGTTTTGATTGAGTTTCTTATCCTGAGTTCTAGTTTGATTGCACTGTGGTCTGAGAGACAGTTTGTTATAATTTCTGTTCTTGTACATTGCTGAGGAGTGCTTTACTTCCAATTATGTGGTCATTTTGGAATAAGTGCCATGTGGTGCTGAGAAGAATGTATATTCTGTTAATTTGGGATGGAGAGTTCTATAAATGTCTAATAGGTCTGCTTGGGGCAGAGATGAGTTCAATTCCTGGATATCCTTGTTAACTTTCTGACTCGTTGATCTGTCTAATGTTGACAGCGGAGTGTTGAAGTCTCCCATTATTATTGTATGGAGTCTAAGTCTCTTTGTAGGTCTCTAAGGACTTGCTTTATGAATCTGGGTGCTCCTGTATTGGGTGCATATATATTTAGGAGAGTTAGCTGTTCCTGTTGAATTGATCCCTTTACCATGATGTAATGGCCTTCTTTGTCTCTTTTGATCTTTGATGGTTTAAAGTCTGTTTTATCAGAGACTAGGATTGCAACCCCTGCTTTTTTTTGTTCTCCATTTGCTTGGTAGATCTTCCTCCATCCCTTGATTTTGAGCCTATGTATGTCTCTGCATGAGAGATGGGTCTCCTGAATACAGCAGACTGATGGGTCTTGACTCTTGATCCAGTTTTCCAGTCTGTGTCTTTTAATTGGAGCATTTAGTCCATTTACGTTTAAGGTTAATATTGTTATGTGTGAACTTGATCCTACCATTATGATATTCACTGGTTATTTTGCTCGTTAGTTGATGCAGTTTCTTCCTAGCCTCGATGGTCTTTACATTTTGGCATGTTTTTGCAATGGCTGGTACCGGTTGTTCCTTCCCATGTTGAGGACTTCCTTCATGGTCTCTTGTAAGGCAGGCCTGGTGGTGACAAAATCTCTAAGCATTTGCTTATCTGTAAAGGATTTTCTTTCTCCTTCACTGATGAAACTTAGTTTGGCTGGATATGAAATTCTGGGTTTAAATTCTTTTCTTTAAGAACGTTGAATATTGGCCCCCACTCTCTTCTGGCTTGTAGAGTTTCTGCTGAGAGACCTGCTGTTAGTCTGATGGGCTTCCCTTTGTGGGTAACCCGACCTTTCTCTCTGGCTGCCCTTAAGATTTTTTCCTTCATTTCAACTTTGGTGAATCTGGCAATTATGTGTCTTGGAGTTGCTCTTCTGGAGGAGTATCTTCCTGGCGTTCTCTGTATTTCCTGAATTTGAATGTTGGCCTGCCCTACTAGGTTGGGGGAATTCTCCTGGATGATATCCTTAACAGTGTTTTCCATCTTGGTTCCATATTCCCCCTCACTTCCAGGCACCCCAATCAGACGTAGATTTGGTCTTTTTACATAATCCCATACTTCTTGCATGCTTTGTTCATTTCTTTTTCTTCTTTTTTCTTTTGGTTTCTCTTCTCGCTTCATTTCATTCATTTGATCCTCAATCGCTGATACTCTTTCTTCCAGTTGATCAAGTCAGTTACTGAAGCTTGTGCATTTGTCACGTATTTCTCGTGTCATGGTTTTCATCTCTGTCATTTCGTTTATGATCTTCTCTGCATTAATTAGTCTAGCTGTCAATTCTTCCACTTTTTTTCAAGATTTTTAGTTTCTCTGCACTGGGTCATAATTCCTCCTTTAGCTCTGAGAAGTTTGATGGACTGAAGCCTTCTTCTCTCATCTCATCAAAGTCATTCTCTGACCAGCTTTGATCTGTTGCTGGCGATGGGCTGCGCTCCTTTGCAGGGGAGATGCGCTCTTATTTTTTGAATTTCCAGCTTTTCTGACCTGTTTCTTCCCCATCTTTGTGGTTTTATCGTCTCTGATCTTTGATGATGGTGACGTACTGATGGGGTTTTGGTATAGGTGTCCTTCCTGTTTGCTAGTTTTCCATCTGACAGTCAGAAGGACTGTCTGTTGGTCTGTTGGAGATTGGTTGAGGTCCACTCCAGACCCTGTTTGCCTGGGTATCAGCAGCAGAGTTTGCCAAAGATAGAATATTGCTGAACAGCGAGTGTACCTGTCTGATTCTTCCTTTGGAAGTTTCCTCTCAGGAGTGACTCCACCCTGTGAGGTGTGGTGTGTCAGACTGCCCCTAATGGGGAATGTCTCCCAGCTTGCCTACTCAGGTTTCAGGGACCCACCTGAGCAGGCAGTCTGTCTGTTCTCAGATCTCAACCTCCACGTTGGGAGATCCACGGCTCTCCCCAAAGCTGTCAGACAGAGTCATTCGCGTCTGCACCGGCCCCCGCTGCTTCCCCTATTGGACTTCAGCTGTGCGCTGTCCCCAGAGGTGGAGTCTACAGAGACAGGCAGGCTTCCTTGAGCTGCTGTGAGCTCCACCCAGTTCGAGCTTCCCAGCGGCTTTGTTTACCTACTTAAGCCTCAGCAATGGCGGGCGCCCCTCCCCCAGCCTCGCTGCTGCCTTGCGGGTAGATCGCCACAGACTGCTGTGTTAGCAGTGAGGGAGGCTTCGTGGGTGTGGGACCCTCCTGGTCAGGTGTGGGATATATTCTGCTGGTGTGCCTGTTTGCTTAAAGCGCAGTATTGGGGTGGGAGTTACCCGATTTTCCAGGTGTTGTGTGTCTCAGTTCCCCTGGCTAGGAAAACGGATTTCCTTCCCCCTGCGCTTCCAGGTGAGGCGATGTCTCGCCCTGCTTCAGCTCTCACTGATCAGCCTGCAGCAGCTGACCGGCACTGATTGTCCGGCACTCCCTAGTGAGATGATCCCAGTACCTCAGTTGAAAATGCAGAAATCACCGGTCTTCTGTGTCGCTCGCACTGGGAGTTGGAGACTGGAGCTGTTCCTATTCATCCATCTTGCTCCGCCCTTTATTTTTTCTTCTTTATTCATTTTTGTTTTCATTTTGGCTTTACTCAGTGTTCCTTTTCTACATTCTGAAGTTTAAAGCCTAGATCTCTGTTTTAGATATTTTCTTTTTTAAAAAATTATAAGTATTTAGAGACATCAATGTCTCTCTTCACATGTTTTAATGGTATTGTTTAAGTCTTCAAATACTGTGCCCTGGGAGGAATGAGGGCTAAGGTTGTGCCTCAGGAAGTTCATGCCATTTGCAGGGAAGAGAAACCTGGCCCCTTCTCTTCCTGTGGGGAACTAAGCATTTGAATGGCTGGGCAGAAAGTGTGCTAGTATGGGGATCTGGCCTTTCAAGAGTCCCTCTTTCCCTCTTTTCTTCTTTTCACCCAATAAACCCTGTCTTATTCATGCTTCCAATCATCAGCAAGCCTAAATTTTGGTGACCATGAGATGGACAAGTACCTCATCTTTAGCTAAACAAAGGAAAAGCCCTGCAACACTTGCAAATTGTGTAAGTTGTGGGATATCATGCTTCATAAATATCTATTAAGCTGACATGATTGATTATGCGGTTCAAATACTCTGTATTTTCCAATGTGAATCTATATGGTAAAGTTTTTTTTTTTTTTTTTTGCTCAACTTGTTTTGAAACGGGATTGTCAACTTTATGGATTAGTCTGTATTTCCCTTTATTTCTGTTAATTTTTGCTTTATTTTCTTTGAAAATCTGTTTTTTGAGACATACATATTTAGGATTTTTATATCCTCTTGGTGAGCTGACCCTGATATCTTTGAGAAATATTGCAATTTATATCTGATTATCCTCTTTGTTTAGATGCCTGTTTAATAAGGTATTAACGTTGGCTAATCTGACTTGGCAGGTTCTTTGTTACAACTAGAATTTAAAAAGAAATGCAATCTTATAAGGAACTGGATCTAGGAGAAGGATAAGAGGCCTAAACAAAGTTTGGTCAAGCAGAGAATCTTTGTCACCTCTTCCTGAAAGTGAGTGATATTGACCAAAAAGACTCATAGACTGTTCTTTTGGATAAACATAGAAGTTGACCTTTCTGATATTAATGCTTGAAGATTAAATTTGTTTTATATGAGTTCCTTCTTAAGCATATAGACTTCAGGCCTCTCAAAAAAAGTATCATGCCGGTCAAGTTGGCTGAAGTCTGTAATCCCAGCACTTTGGGAGACCCAGGTGAGTGGATTACCTGAGGTCAAGAGTTCAAGACCAGCCTAGCCAAAATGGCCAAATCCTATCTCTACTGAAAATACAACACTAAGCCGGGCATGATTGTGTGCACCTGTAATCCCAGCTACTTGGGAAACTGAGACAGGAGAATTGCTTGAACTCAGGAGGTGGAGGTTACAGTGAGTAAAGATCATGTCACTGCACCAGGTTACCACAGGTTGACAATGAGATGCTGGACTCCTCATTCATCATGATTACTTCCTTACCCTTCCCTAGTTCTTTTTTTCTTACACATAGTTAAATTTCTTCCCTGCTATATAAAGTCCTAGTTTCAGTTGTTCAGGAAGATGGATTTGAGACTGTGCTCTCTTCTCTCAACAATAGAACATGATTAAAACCATTCTTGGCAACACTTGACATCTCAGTGATTGGCTTTCTGTGCGGTCAGCAGCAGGAACAAGATCGAATCCGTGATGTTTGCGTAAGGAGCAGATGTCAATATCAACACATATTATAAATACAAAAAACTGCTTTGGTGTTTATAAATTATGGTTCAAGTCTAATCTTTTTTTATCATAGGATGGACATTCAGATAAAATTTGGGAACTATATTATATTGAGATATTCTATGAAAATGCTGCTATAATATTGAATTTAAATTGAAGACTATACTCTCACTTTTTTTTCTTGTCTTGTCCACATTTCTTTCTAAGGAGTCTGAGGAGTCATGCCTTACAAATCATAAAGTCTCATGAGAGAAGTTTTATTTAACCCACATATAACATAGCTTACTTTAAAACCTATGACACAACATCACATAAAAGATAAAGGAGAAAATCAAAATATCTTAATCCTAAGTAAGATTCTTTGCTATATCTTGAAATAGTCCCACAAACTTCTCTTGTCAGGGGAAATCCACATTCTTTAGAAAATCCCTTTCTGTTTTCTGGGACTTTTCTCTGATCCAGGATTGAATCACCTAGGAGTCTGACCATTTTTTAAGTTGTTATGAATAACTTACAATCTATTCTCTCTGAAGCTTGCTACCTGGAGGCATCATTTGCATGATAAGGACCTTGATCTCCAAAATCCTTTGTCTTAACTCAACATTTACTCTCTACTGATTCCAAGTGTTTAGATAAACTCTTTCAACCAACTGCCAATGAAGAAATCTTTGAATTTGCTTCCTATAACCTGGAAGCCCACAGATTCCAGTTTTTCCACCTTTCTGGACCAATACAACGTACATCCTACATGTATTCATTGATGTCTTATATCTTCCTAAAATGTGTAAAGCCAAGCTGTACCTCAACCCCCTTGGACATGTTCTCTAGTTCTCCTGAGCACTGTGTCATGAGCAATTGGTTACTTATACTTGGCTGGAAATAAGTCTACTCAAATATTTTACAGAGTTGATTCTTTTCATGAACAAAATGAGTAAACCAAACTGACTTGCAGTAAGTTCCTTACTTTTAGCAGGGACATTTCTGTAACTGACATTTCTCCATCTCTGAGGGTACCTCAAATTCTCTTATTCTAACAGCTTCCACACCCAAGAGCTTTTTCAGATCCCTAGATGTTTGCTCTACATGTGTCATGCCTTATATTGTCCCTACAAAAACTCCCTCTTGCATCTATTCTTGTCAGGCACATCTGTGTGAAGAGACCATCAAATAGGCTTTATGTGAGCAATAAAGCTTTTTAATCACATGTGTGCAGTGGATGCCGATTCCAAAAAAAGAGTCAGCAAAAGGAGTTAGTGGTGGGACAGTTTTATGGAATTTGGGTGGGTAGTGAAAAATTGCAGTCAATTTTCTCTTGGGTACAGGGGTGGGTGTCACAAGGTGCTCAGTGGGGAAGCTTCTGAGCAAGGAAAAGTAATTGCACAGGATAATTCATCATTTAAGGCAGAAACTGGCCATTTTCCTTTCTTTTGTGATTCTTCAGTTAGTTAAGGTCATCTGCGTGTATACATGCAGGCTTAGGCTCAGAAGCCTGACATTCTTGTTTTCTCATATTAATAGGAAAAATAACACAAAATAGTAGTGAAATGTTGGGATGGTGAAAATTTTGGGGGTTAGTATGGGGAGATAATAGGAGATGTTTCTCAGGGATGCTTCAAGCAGGATTGGGGTGGTGTGGGAACCTACACTGGAAGAGATTAAGCTGAAGGAAGATTTTGTGGTAAGGGGTGATATTATGGGGTTGTAAGAAAGAGCATTTGTCATATAGTATGATTGGTGATGACCTGGATATGGTTTTGTATAAATTGAGAAAGTAAATAGAAGACACAAGGTTCAAATAAGTTAAGGAGAAAAATAAGTATAAAGGACTAAGAATTGGGAGGACACAGGACATCCAATTAGAATGCCCAAGGGGGTTCAATGTAATTACTTGCTTGGTTGGTGAGTTTTTGGGCTCTATCCTTGAGTTTTTTTTTTTTTTTTTTTTTTTTTTACCATACACCAGGCCAGATTGATTTAGCTAAAAACAATACTCTTCTTTCAAAAACATACAGAATAGTCCTTTTTCAGTGAGTAAGTGAAGGCCTCAGTGGCTTTGGAGGGCAATTGCAGCTAACAGTCAACCTGGGCCTGAAGGACTGATAAAGTTTGTGATGTGTCTGTGATGCTAGCAGAGAAGTCATTAGAGAGATTATAGAAGGTCATGACAGAGGTTGAAATGCCTACTATTCCAGTTCCAAGAGCAATAATGGAGGCAGAAAGTGCTAAACTGACAAACAAGGGAATTATTTGAATGACTCTTTTTTGTCATGTTGGTGTCATGAGGGGAAGAGGAAGCTCTTAGGTCTCAATTGCAAATTGAATTTTGGGAGTAAGGAAAACTAATGTGCATGTGCCTCTATAATTAACAGATAGATAGATGCAGGTGGAGGAGCAACAGAGGAAGATGAGATTTTTGTAAGGCAAAAATGGAAATGTAAATAAAAAGATGGGAGAGAGAGCACCAAAAGGGGTCTTGCACCCAGACTCTTAGGGATCTAGTGAGGGCAGCAGCTGTTAGAGGTTGTAATTGATGGGGCATCGGGATAGAGGGGCAGGCATGATTTTTGTGGTGTATAAGAAAGCACATAGTCTCTACAAGCAAGCTTTCATTGCGATTCATGGGGTTGGGTATAAGTAAACAAGAATGGGGCTAGGAGAAGAATCTGAAGAACAAGGGGAAAGATGGAGTGAAATGCACTCCTGAATTGGAGGTAGTAAGGGGTTGTACAGTTGAGATTTCCTTGGGAGGGGTGTCTTTGATATCATTAACATCAGAGCATGGGCTAGTAGGTTAATAAAGGGGTCTGCAATAGATTTTAGTCATGGACTTCATCTAGAGCTCCATTGAAAGAACGATTTGTAGTTTTCAGCTTTAATTATGGAAGAGACAAAGTTAACAAGGAAGTTAAATAAACAGGGATTCAAATGTATGGCCTGAAGTGTAGGGATTATTTCCTTGGCACACTTCACAGGCCCTGACTATCTGCTTGATAGTTTTGAAAAGACCTGGTCCAGTAAATAATGATTTGGCCATCTGATGGGTGCTATCATTGACTAAGCGAAAGGTTTGGTGAAGGGTATTAAGTAATTTCCATCGGCTAGTTGCAGGCAAAAATATTTTTCCTTCTTCGGTGTCTAGCTATTCTGAGGGTGAGAAACTATATCCTTGTGAGGTTCCTTATCCTATTTTTTTCTGCTGAGAACTGGGGTTTAGTTTCGTAGAGAGCTTTGCGCCACACTAGGGGTCCTTCTGTAAGCATTCCTAATGAAGAGTCCCCCCTTGTGGGTCTTTTGACTTCAATATCTGCTTGGTAGTTCCCTTCTATTTCCCTTTGCTTTCTTGGCGACCCCAGAAGGGTAAAACAGCCACTTCTTTAAGTTTCTGTACAGCCAATAATAATCTCCTAATGCCTTCCTGAAATTTGATAGGTGTTCCCTTGGAAGGTAGGAATTTCCTTTCTCTTCATATTGTTGCATGGGCATGGAGGACAAGGTAAGCATACTTGGCATCTGTATATATATTTACCCATTTTTCTTCTCCTAATTCTAGGGTATAATGACCCCTACTTTTGCTAGAATGGCTCTCCCTAACAAAGGAGTGGGGCTTTCAAGCATAATTAGAAAAGCATGTGAAAAAAGTAAAGCTCCCCACAAAAAAGTAAAGCTCTCCCAACTTAGTGGCTGGGAGAATTATCTAATGACTTCTTGTCCTAGGAATCCTCAGATAGTGACAGATCTGAAGGACAGTTGTCCATGACAGGAGAGTAAGACTGAGAAGGCTGTGCCAGGGTCCAGGAGGCAGTTAACCTCCTGGTCCTCAATGGTGAAGCATACCTTGGGCTTTATGAGGGTGATGGCATGGGCTGGCACTTGCCCAGAGCACACTCAGTCCTGGCGCTGGATAATAGGGTTACTGGCTTCTAACTCAGATAATCTACATCCCCTGGGGCAGAGGGCCTTTCAGTGATTCCCTTGACATAAGGGGCATGGACAAGGGGATGGTTTATTTCTGTTTGGACAATCTTTTTTAAAGTGTCCTTGTAGACCACACTGGAAGCAAACCCTATTAGCCATTCAATTTTCCCAGTCTTTCCCTGTTACAGAGCCTCCAAAGTCCACTTGCCTGAGGGCCTTGACTAAAGCAGTGGCTTTCTTTTAATCGCATTTATCCCATTCTCTCTGCTCCTCCTAAGTAATAATGGTTCAGATTTTCATTTCCTCTAGCAAGTTGTATCTCCAAAAGGATCTAGTGAAGCTCTATGCTGTGTCCTCAGGCATCTCGGTTATGAACCCAGGGAGTCTTGTCCCTGGTGCCCCTTCCAATGTAGGTATACAGTTCTTGACTGGGCAGTTATGTAGGACCTGTTCCCCACCATCCTTTCCAGATCCCCAAGTTTGTATATGGCTAGAAAGATTGCTCTCCAATTGTATAAGATGCTTTCCTCCCCCAGTTTTTATCCAGCTTACCCCCCCCCCCCCCCCCCCCGCCCCAGCAACACAATTTCCAAGGTTTGTCTCCTTGGTCAGGTCCTTAGAACTGATAAGTCAGCATTTTAACAGCTGGAACTAGGCTACAACAACATAATAGATCAGGAGGAAAACAAATTGAGTAAATGAAAAGGAGATGCCTATTCCCATAGTGGCAAATAGGGAAACAAGCAAACATTCTTCTCTTGTGTTCCCAAAATCCATTACATAAAGAGAGAGAAAAAAGAGGAAAAAGGGAAAGGACAGAAAGGGGAAAGAGAGAGATGGAAAAGAGGAAGAGTGAGGAAAAGAGGGAGTCAAAGAGAGAGGGGAAAGAGAAAGGCAGAGAGAGTTAGAGAGATACAAGTAGGAAAGATAACATAGTGTGTCCTATTCCTTTAAAAGTCAGAGTAAATTTAAAATCTATAGTTGATAATTGAAGGTCTTCTCCATGACCCTATAACTTTACAGTACTACCTTGTAGTCAGTGTAAACAAGGGCATAACCTGAAAACACTGAGACCACTGACAACCTGTAGTCTTCCCATCAAATGTCCTTAACTCAGGAATCCCTGGATAGCCCAAATGCTCTAATACTTAGGAGAGGAAGTGAAAGTCTGAAGCATTAATATCTAGGAAGTAGGGATTAGAGGAAGTAGATTCAGAGGTAAGGAGAATTTTAGGGCTATAATTTCAAGAAAGTCTTCGTCAGGACCCAGGGGTATGGGAGAGGTAAGGGCACATACAGGGGCTAATGTTGGGTAGAGAATTCCGGCTCTTCCATGATCTTGACTAGTCAATGCTGGAGTTCGGGATGACAGCTTTCTACCTCTAGTTGACCCTCAGCTTCCTCAGGAAAGTTGTCAAAGTGGAAGCTGGTTCCAGGCAGACCAATGCTCCTGGAGGTTGAGGGTTGTTAGAAAATCTTTTCCCTGGAATCCTCACACCTGAGTCTTTAGTCCAGCAGCCATGATAATTGTTTTTAACTGGACAACAAGTGCCTGGTATTTTCCTCCAATTCTAAGGAGGATAAGACAAAATAGGAATGAAAGTGGTTTGATATTACTCAACATTTTGGAGAATCCCTCCATTGGCCATCAAATATTATCAGTAGGTCTTTGTTTCTAGAGCTCCCAAGATGGTGGTAGGCCATTCCCAAGATAGGGTGGGCCACTTCCAAAGGTAGCAAGCCTTTTGTTCTCTGACTTGTGGTTCTTGACCTCACAGATTCCAAGGATTGGAACCTTGGGCCATGTGGTGAGTGTTATAGCTCTAGTAGAAACTGTGAGTCAGAGAAAAAAACCATGGAACCCAGTGACTAGTGTTCAATTTGATTAGGATGAACCAGGGCACTTGCCATGCAGGAACAATGGTGAGTCTTTAGTCCAATCATGAGTGGCAAAATCTGCCTTGCTGGATTAGGAGTGCAGTGGACACCCTGCTGGAACTGGAGGGATGGAAGTCAGTGGCAGGTCTGTGACAGCAGCATTCAGCAGTGGTGGACAGTGAGTGAAAGCTTAGCTCAAGTTGGAACAAACATGTGCCAGAGAGTGTGCAGTTCCAAGATTTAATAGAGTGAAAATAGAATTCCCATACAATGGGATGGGATCAAAAGGGGTTTGCCCACTCCCAGCTTGAATGCCTGGGGTTTATATCCCAATCATTGTCCCACTCCCTGTGTGCTCAGATGGTAGATGATTTGACTATTTCTTTACCTCCTACTTTTAGCCTAATTTGTATTTTAGTGAGCCCTCTTTACTACCTGATTGGTCAGGTGTGAGCTGAGTTACAAGCCCCGTATTTAAAGTGGGTGTGGTCATACTCCCACCTAGGCTTAAGGACCCTTAGTTCGCCTAGGAAATCCAGCTATTCCTGTCTTTACAGCTAGGGTGTCTTCATATGGTTGTGAATCTGGGGAGTAGGCAAAAGAAGATTATCAGCCTGGTGAATTTTCTGTCTATCCTGCTAGAGGACTGGAATATATTTGCCTAGAAGGCTAGTGTCTGGAATAAGGTTGGGGCTGAGGAAGAGACTGTGTCAATATAAAAGTTCAAATGGACTGTACCCTATAGTATCTCAAGGACAGGCTTTGATTCTGAGTAGGGTAAGAGGTAAAAGTACTGTCCAGTGCTTTTTAATTTGGATGAGCTTGGTGAAGTGTGTCTTTAAAAGATCATTAGTACATTCTACCTCTTCTGAATATTGAGGATGTTAGGAGGTATGAAAGTTCCACTGAATACCAAGAGCCTGAGAAACTGCTTGAGTGATTTGACTAATAAAGGCCAGTCCATTATTGAACTGTATAGAAGTGGGGAGGCCAAATTGAGGAGTTATGTCAGACAGTGGAGAAAAATGACTGCAGTGGGCTTCTCAGACTCTGTTAGAAAGTCCTCTAGCCATCCATTGAAAGTGTCTAACCAGACCAAGAGGTATTTTAGTTTCCTGACTTGGAGCATAGGAGTAAAGTCAATTTTTCTGTCCCAGGCAGGGGCAAGTCCCCGAGCTTGTTGTGTAGGGAAGGGAGCTGAATGAACAATCCCTGGGGAGTGTTAGAATAGCAGATGTAACACTGAGAAGTGATTTCCTTGAGGATAGATTTCCACGATGAAAAATAAATTAGAGGTTCTAAGAGGCAGGCTAGTGACTTGTAATCTACATGGAAGAGGTTATGAAGTGATGACTGAGTAGAATGGCCATTTGAGGCTGGAAGGAGATATTTTCCCTGTTAAAAGAATCATTTGGTTTGTGTGGGATGGAAGTTTCAGTGAGAGAGTAGATGTGAATGACTGATAAAAGAGAGAAAAACTGGCCATGAGCAACAGAAGTTGGAACTCTAGCTGTTTCTTTAGGTCCCTTATCAGCATAAGCTTTGCCCTAAGCAATGAGATCTGATGCCTTTTGATGGCCCTTGATGGCCCTTGCAGTGAACGACTCCACCTTCCTTTGGAAGTAAAGTGGCCTTGAAAATAGTTTTTATTACAGAAACATTAATGAAGGAGGACCCTTGCATAGTGGGGAAACCTCTTTATAGTAAAAATAAAATAAAATTTAAAAAAACATATAATAGCATCGTGCTGTGAGATACGGAAGACATACTTGCAGTCAGCAAAAATATTGATACGTAGTCCTTCTGCAAGAAGGAGGGCCTCAGTTGAGGCAATGAGTTAAGACTTGCTGAGAAGTAGTGGAGGGGGGCAGAGTGGTAGCCTCAATGATAGATGTGGAAGGCACTATAGCATAGCCTGCCTTTGCTGATGGTTGGCAATTGGGCCTGGAAGAACTACCATCAAGAAACCAATTGTGGTCTAGATGGGGAACACGAAAGAGGAAAATATGAGAAAATGGGGAGAATGAATGGTTTAGGTAGGAGGGCAAGACAGGTATCCAAAGGTGGAAGTACCTAACTATGCCTAGGAAGGAAAGGAGTTGTTTTGTAGAAGGGATTGGGTTTTCAGAGATTAGCCAGATATGATCAACAGGGAGAACACATGTGTTTTTTGAAGAATTATGTCGAGATAGATAATGGATGAGGAAGAAATTTGGGCTTTTAGAGGGAGATGCACTATGTCCTTTTGAGAATAGATGCTGGAGGAGCACGAAGGTGTCCTGTTGGTAAGATTTGTAGGAGGGGCTATTGTAGGAGGGGCTATCAAAATATTGAATAAGGTGAGAAGGAGATGGATGGAAAGAAAGTAAATCATGGAAAAGGCTTGACTGAAGTGATGGGGATGGTCCACGAATCTTTGCAGCAGTACAACCCAGGAAAGTTCCTGAGACTGATGAGTGTCAGGGTCAATCCAAGTGAAAGCAAAGGGATCCTGGGAGGAGGAATGCAAAGGGATAATAAAGAAGGTAATTTTGAGGTTGATAATATAATAGTGTGTGGTGGAAGGCGGTATTGAAGATAGGAGGGTATACATGTTTGGTAGTATAAGATTGTTGGGAAGGACAATTAGATTAATAAGGCAAAGATCCTGACCTAACATGTAAGACATGTCTGGTTTCTGAACAGGTAAGATGGGGGAATTGTAAGGACAGTTTGTCGGCTTTAGAGATCCATGTTGTAATAGGTGAGTGATAACAGACTTTAATCCTTTTAAAGTGTGCTGTGGGATGGGATATCGGTGTTGAGTGGGGAAAGGGTGTTTAAGTTTTAATAGGATGGTAAGGGATGCCTGATCAGTTGCCAAGGAGGGAGTAGAGGTGTCCAATATTTGTGGATTAAGGTGGGGAGTTACAAGGGGAGGATGAGAAGGAGTCATTGACCTGGAGAAAAAGTTGGCAATGAGGTGTCACTGTAGCCTAGGAATAATCAGGGGAGCAGATAATTTAGTTAAATGCTTTGACCTAACAAGTGAATTGGGCTGGTGGGGATAACTGAAAAAGAGTGCATAAAAGAATGTTGTCCAAGTTGAAACCAGAGTTGGGAGTTTGAAGAGGTTTGGAAGTCTGGCCATCAATACCCACAACAGTCATGGAGGCAAGGGAAACAGGCCCTTGAAAAGAAGGTAATGTGGAATGGGTAGCCTCAGTATTATTTAAGAAGGAGACTGAGTTATCTTCCACTTTAAGAGTTGCCAAAAAAGTCTGTGATGGTCCAGGAGGCTTTTGAGATGATCTGGCAGCATCAGTCTTCAGCCACTAAGCTAAGAAGATCTGGGAAAGTGTCAGTCAGATAACCTTGGACCAGAGTTCTAGGGGCTCTTGGAGTGGCTGCCAGGTGAGTTGCACAGTCCACTTTCCACTGGGGTCCTGCAGAGATGGAATGTGACTTAGAAAGAATCCTAGGTTGCAGGCATTCCTTGGCCCAGTGACCAGATTTCTAGCACTTGAAGCAAGATTCTGGGGGAGGAGGTCCTGGAGGAATGTCTAGCTGCTGTTGCTCAGGTGTTTTGAAGTTCTTGTGTGCTGGAGATATGGCTGGAGTTTGTCTCACAGTGGAGGAAAGTAGCTGCAACTCTTTTTTATTATTGCTCACCTTGAAGGCAAGGTTAATTAAGTCCTGTTGTGGGGTTTGAGGTCCAGAATCCAATTTTTGGAGATTTTTGTAATGCCAGGAGCAGATTGGGTAATAAATTGTATTTTGAGAATAAGACAGCATTCTTGTCCTTCTGGGACTAGGATGGTAAAACCTCTAAGAGTTGTTGCCAAATGGACCATGAACTGGGCTGGGTTTATATATTTGATGAAAAAGGGCCTAAATGCTAACCGATTTGGGAGAGGTCTGATAAAGAAAAAGGAGCATTAACTTTGACTATGCCTTCAGTTCCAGCCACCTCTTTAAGAGGAAATTGTTGGACAAGTGGGGGAAGGCTAGACAAGGAATGAATCTATCAGCAGAATCAGGTATGAGGAGCAGAGGGGATAATAGGATTATAGGGTGGGGGAGCAGAGGCTGAGAGAAAGGGTTGGGACCTAGCTGGACCTGGTGAGGAGCAGTCTGGGGAGGAGGGGAGAGGTCAGATGGGCCCCTAGAAAAGGAGGATTTAAAGGACTCAGAGTTTGGGGTGGAGACTGGTGGAACAGACAGGAAAGAAAGAATAAAAATTTGGTACAAGTTTCATTGAAAGTAGAGAGTAGGGAGAGATTGATGTGTAAAAGAACGCTTGGATGTCAGGCACTTCAGACCATTTGCCCATTATACAAAAAATGTTTAGGTCTTGTAGGATGGAGAAATTGAAAATTCCATTTTCTGGCCATTTAGAGTCATTATTAAGCTTGTATTGGAGCCAAGCAGTGTTGCAGAAAAAACAATAAGATGCTTAGGTTTTAGGTCAGATGAGAGTTGTAGAGGTTACAAGTTCTTGAGAACACAGGCTAAGGGAGAAGAAGGGGGAATGGAGGGTGAAAGGTTGCTCAAGTGAAAGAGGCAAGACCAGAGAAAAGAGAGGGTAGAGACATGGTGGGATACTTGCCCCCCATGGAAGGTGGTGCTTGCCACCAAGGTGAAGGGTCAAGTTAAGCATCTCCATGGTGATCAGACACCTCTGAATTGTGTGTGAATAATCAGGCAGGTGTCCCCACAGTGACTAAACACCAAGGGAAGACTATCTTCCTGAGTCTGTGACTGGTACTGGAATTTTGGGTTCATGGATGAAACATGTCTCCTCTGTCTCTACCAGAAAAAGAAAGAAACTAAAATTAAGGGAAGGGAGGAATTGAAAGGTGGTACCGAAATTGAAAAGAGAAAGAGTTTGAGTGTATGGTGAAAGAGGTTGGAGAAGAGCGCAAAAAGAAGCCACTTATTCAATTTAAAATTGATGAGATGTTCCCTTGGCTGGTTGGTCTGAGGACCCAAGATTATAGGTAGATCTTTTTCATGAAGCAAAGAGCAGGAAGGAGGACAAGGGACTGATTTCCTAGGGAGGTCCCCTGATCCAAGTTATGACATCAAATTTCACACATATCTGTGTAGAGACAACCAAACAGACTTTGGTGAGCAATACGCTTTTAATCACTTGGGTGCAGTGGGGTTGAGTACCAAAAGAGAATCAGCAAAGGGAGTTAGTAGGGTGGAAGTTTTATATGATCTGGGTTGTTAGTGGACAATTACAGTCAAAGGGGGTTGTTCTCTTGCAGGCAGGGACAGGGATCACAACGTACTCAGGAGGGAGCTTCTGAGCCAGGAAGGACTTTCACAAGCTAATGTCATAAATTAAAACAAGAACTGTCCATTTTCACTTTTTTATGATTCTTCAGTTGCTTAAGGCCATCTGGATGTATACATGCAGGCTTGTGCTCAGAGACCTGAAATTCTTGTCGTCTTATATTAATAAGAAAAATAAAATAAAATAGTGGTGAAGTGTTGGGGTGGCAAAAATTCTGGGGGGTGGTTTGGAGAGATAATGGGTGATGTTTCCCAAGGCTGCTTCAAATGGGATTGGGGTGGTGTGGGAACCTAGAGTGGGAGAAATTAAGCTGAAGAAAGATTTTGTGGTAAGGAGTGATATTGTGGGGTTGTTAGAAGGAGTATTTGTTGTGCAGAATGATTGGTGATGGCCTGCATATGGTTTTGTATGAATTGAGAAACTAAACAGAAGACACAAGATCTGAATAAGAGATGGAGAAAAACAGGTATTAAAGGACTAAGAATGGGCGGGGGTGCGGGGACCCAGGACATTCAATTAGAGAGTGTGCATGGGGGTTCACCATAATTACTTGTTTTGTGGACAAATGTCATGAGTGTCCTTGTAAAAAGACCACCAAACAGGCTTTGTGTGAGCAATAAAGCTTTTAACTGCCTGGGTGTAAGCAGGCTGAGTCCAAAAGAGTCAGCAAATGGACTTAGGGGTGGGACAGTTTTATTGGATTTGGGTGGTAGTGGAAAATTAAAGTCAAAGGGGGTTGTTTCCTTGCAGGCATGTAGGGTGTCACAAGGTGTTCAGCAGGGGAGCTTCTGAGCCAGGAGAAGGAATTTCACAAGGTAATGACATCAGCTAAGGTAGGAACTAGCTATTTTAACTTCCTTTTTGATTCTTCAGTTGCTTAAGTCCATCTGGATGTATATGTGCAGGCTTGAGCTCAGAGGCCTGACACTTCCAGCACAAATAGAGTGTGTATTACAGTAAAATGACACTTCATGGGAGTTCCATTATAATTTTGAATATGCTCTGAACTTTCCTGAGCTAGTTCATAACTTGGGCTTTCTCTGTGGTTTTATCTGATTGTCTGGTGTATTCCCCAAGTCAGTTTGAAACCACCTTTGTTGAAATTATAACTTAGGGGCTGGGCGCGTGGCTCAAGCCTGTAATCCCAGCACTTTGGGAGGCCGAGACGGGCGGATCACGAGGTCAGGAGATCGAGACCATCCTGGCTAACACAGTGAAACCCCGTCTCTACTAAAAAAATACAAAAAAACTAGCCGGGCGAGGTGGCGGGCGCCTGTAGTCCCAGCCACTTGGGAGGCTGAGGCAGGAGAATGGTGTAAACCCAGGAGGCGGAGCTTGCAGTGAGCTGAGATCTGGCCACTGCACTCCAGCCTGGGTGACAGAGCGAGACTCCGTCTCAAAAAAAAAAAAAAAAAAATTATAACTTAGGGAATTATGACAGTGAAAGGGATCAGACCTAAGTGACTCCGTTTTGCCTTTACCCATTAAGCTGTCTTTGTTTATTCCTGGGTGTAGGCTGAACTAACTTTGGGAGGGAATTCAATTCATAGTTATGTGTAGAAGAACCAGGTTCTTGTCACATGATCAAAAAAGATTAGGCTCACAGACACTTTTAAGGGTGAGGGGGAGTGGAATTTATTGGATGAAAAGGAAAAAACAAAGCAAGGGGCTCCTTAATAGGCTCCCATCTCAGAGATTGAATCCCAGGTTACCACACAGGAACTAGTCCAGGCTTCTCCCCTGTGCAAACAGTACAAATTTCCTGAGGCCCTACCATGTCCTTCTGGTGTGCAGGTGGGCATTATTCAGAAAGAATCAGTTAGCTAACAAATTAGCTACAATGTTAGAAATTATGGTTTAGGGGTCATGCACATTCTGGCTCCAAGAGTCTGAACCTCCCCAAATTGCCCCCAAGGGTAACAGCACTATTGTAATACGTAAGATCAGTGCTTGACATATTTTGCAGACCTTGCACTTGATGGATCAGCTGACCCCACCAGGACAGGTAATCTGATTCAATCAGTTCTGCCTTCCCACCCAGAAATAAAAGACAGCAAGAAAAGTTCATCAACCTTCTAGGAGTCCATCTCTAACCTGACCAATCAGCACTCCTCATTTTCCAAGCCCCTACCTGCCAAATTATCTTTAAACCCTGAATCCTTGCAGAGACTGATTTGAGTAACAACGACATTCCTGTCTCCAGCACAGCCAGCTGTTCATGAATTATTCTTTATCCATTGCAATTCCCCTGTCTTGATCAGTCAGATCTATCTAGACAGCAGGTAAGGTGAAACCTTTGTATCGTTATAAGCTTGACCGCAGCCATTGGATACTGTACAAAGTACTACCTACTCGGTTATTATGCCATGTCATGTTGTCACACTTCCACTCAGGTCATAACTCTAACTATCATGAAAGCATGCAGAGTACAGGGGCATGTTCCAAAATATATTGACTGTATAACCCCATGGCAAGCTTCTTATGAATGGAAATCGAGGGATTGAAAAACATCAAAAGAGAAACTGGGTCAAAAAGTACAGAAACAGAATTTTAAGGAGTACACTTCTGAAAATGTCAATCTCTATCAATTTTTATTTATTGACTCTCTCCCTGATATATCTACATGTGTGTATAATAGTATATTGTCAACAAAAAAGCATCAAATTCTGTAAAGTATTTGCACAGATTTATGCTGAGCTAAATATAAGTGACTAATGTCCCGTGACACAGCCCTCAGAAGGTCCTGAGAACATGTGCCCAAGGTGGTCAGGTTATCACTTGGTTTTATACATTTTAATAAGATGTGAGACTTCAATCACATACATTTTGAAAAAGATATTGGTTTGGTTCAGACAGGTGGACATCTTGAAGTGGAGGCTTCCATGTTGTAGGAAAATACACAACTTTTCTAGTTGACATTGGTCGAGTTTATCTAAAGACCTGGGATTATATGAAGAAATGTCTGGGTTAAGATAAAGGATTGTGAAGATTCAAGTTCTTATTTGCAGAGGAAGGCTTTAAGTAGCCACTTCAGAGAAAATAGGTTGTACATTCTTCTTCTCAGACATAAAGGTCTGTGTGAATGTTAATGCCAGAGAGATATAATGAAGCTTGTCTAACCTTCACCCTCCTCCAACTTCCTATCATGGCCTGAATCAGTCTTTCAGGTTAAAATTTAAGAGTGCCCTGGATGAGGACAAAATTCACTTCGATGGTTGGGGGAGGGCTTAGAATTTTATTTTTAGTTTACAGTACTTATATAATGGATGATCCACTTTTAATTCCAGATGCAAAGCCATACTCTTGCAGTAACAAGTATATATACTGTACCTGTGCTTTGAGAAGCACCAAGCACTTTTTTTCTTAAGGTAAGTAATTCTGTGGGCTTTGCAAATATAGTGGATTAAGTTCTCACTTAACTTTGTTAGTATGTTCTTGGAAACTATGACTTTATGTAAAACAACACATACCAAAACTAATTTTACCACAGGCTATTTGATATAAATAATATATAAACTCCTATGAAATCCTCCTGGTTACAAAAACATCAACAAACTTCTAAATAAAGACCCAAAACACTTTTAATGTTAAAAATTGAAATAAATGCCATATATGTATTTAACATATATATTTAAGAAACATTAAGAAAAGATAATGATTTGCACAATTTCTGATGAATGCATGAGCTCATGAGAATGAGATAGGAGGTCAGCACAAGCTACAGGACACAAAGATGTTGCTGAGAAGATGGGTTGCTGTAAAGAAGTTGGATAAGGGTGCAGTTCCAAGATGGCTGAATAGGAACAACTCCAGCCTCCAGCTCCCGGCATGAATGACAAAGAAGATGGATAACTTCTGCATTTCCAACTGAGATACCATGCTCATCTCACTGGGGTTTGTCAGTCAGTGGGATCAGTAAGTGGGTGCAGCCCACTGAGTGAGAGCTGAAGCAGAGAGAGGCATTGACTCACCCGGGAAGTGCAAGGGGCAAGGGAATGCCCTTTTCTAGCCAAGGGAAAGTGTGAAACACAACATCTGGAAAATCAGGTCACTCACACCCTAATACTGTGCTTTTCCAAGGGTATTAGCAAAGGGTACACCAGGAGATTATACCCAGGGCCTGGTTCGGAAGGTCCCATGCCCATGGAGCCTTCTTCATTGCTAGCACAGAAATCTGAGATCTAACTGTAAGGTGGCAGGGAGCCTAGGGGAGGGGTGACTGCCATTGCTGAGGCTTGAATAGGTAAGCAAAGTGGTTGGGAAACTAAAACTGGGTGGACTCACTGCAGCTCCAAGAGGCCTCCCTGCCTCTGTAGACTCCACCTATGCAGGCAGGACATAACTAAACAAAAGGCAGCAGAAACTTCTGCAGATTTAAATGTCCTTGTCATTTAAGAGAGTAGTGGTTCTCCCAGCATGGAGTTTGAGATCTGAGAATGGACAGACTGTCTCTTTAAATGAGTCCCTGATCCTTGAGTAGTCTAACTGGGAGACATCCCCACTGACATCTCACACCTCACACTGCTGGGTACCCCTCTGAGATGATGCTTCGAGAGGATCGATCAGGACACAACATTTACTGTTCAGCAATATGACTCTTCTGCAGCCTCTGATGCTGAAAGCCAAGCAAACAGGGTATGGAGTGGACCTCCAGCAAACTCCAACAGACCTGTAGTGGATGGCCCTGACTGTTAGAAGGAAAACTAATAAACAGAAAGGACATTCACATCAAGACCCCATCTGTATGTCACCATCATCAAAGACCAAAGGTAGATAAAAACACAAAGATGGGGGGAAAAAATGGAACAGAAAAGATGAAAAATCTAAAAATCAGAATGCCTCTTCACCTCCAAAGGAACACAGCTCCTCAACAGCAATGGAACAAACCTGGAAAGAGAATGACTTTGACAAGTTCAAAGAAGAAGGCTCCAGACTTCTCCAAGCTAAAGGAGGAAGTTTAATCCCATTGCAAAGAAGCTAAAAACCTTGAAAAAAAAAAAATAGATGAATGTCTAACTAGAATAACAAATGTGGAGAAGTCCCTAAATGACCTGATAGAGCTGAAAACCATGGCATGAGAACTACATGACAAATGCACAAGCTGCAGTAGCCAATTTGATCTACAGGAAGAAAGAGTATTAGTGATTGAAGATTAAATAAATGAAGCGAGAAGAGAAGTTTAGAGATAAAAGAGTAAAAGAAATGAACAAGGCCTCCAGGAAATTTGGGACTATATGAAAAGACCAAATCTATGTCTGATTGATGTACCTGAAAGTGACAGGGAGAATGGAATCAAGTTGGAAAACACTCTGCAGGATATTATCCAGGAGAACTTCCCCAACCTATCAGGGCAGGACAAAATTCAAATTCACGAACTGCAAAGAATGCCACAAAGATACTCCTCAAGAAGATCAACTCCAAGACACATAAGTGTCAGATTCACAAAAGTTGAAATGAAAGAAAAAATGTTAAAGGCAGCCAGAGAGAAAGCTTGCATTACCCACAAAGGGAAGCCAATCAGACTAACAGCAGATCTCTTGTCAGAAACTCTGCAAGCCAGAAGAGCCAGAAGAGAATGGGGTCAGTATTCAGCATTATTAAAGAAAAGAATTTCAACGCAGAATTTCATATCCAGTCAAATTATGTTTCATAAGTGAAAGAGAAATAAAATCCTTTACTGACAAGCAAATGCTGAGAGATTTTGTAACCACCAGGCTTGCCCTACAAGAACTCCTGAAGGAAGCATTAAACATGGAAAGGAACAACTGGTATCAGCCACTGCAAAAACATGCCAAAATATAAAGACAATTGATGCTGGGAAGAAACTGCATCAACTAATGAGCAAAATAACCAGCTAACATCATAATGACAGGACCAAGTTCACACATGACAATATTAACCTTAAATGTAAGTGGGCTAAATGCTAAAATTAAAAGACACAGATTAGTAAACTGGATAAAGGGTCAAGAACCATCAGTTTGCTGCATTCAGGTGAACCATCTCATCTGCAGAGATGCACATAGGCTCCAAATAAAGGGATTGAGGAAGATCTACCAAACAAACAGAAAACAAAACAAAACAAAAAGGCAGGGGCTGCAATCCTACTCTCTGATAAAGCAGACTTAAACCAACAAAAACCAAAAGAGACAAAGAAGGACATTACATAATGGTAAGGATCAATTCAACAAGAAGAGCTAACTAACCTAAATGTATATGCACCCAATACAGGAGCACCCAGGAAATCCTTGGAGACTTACAAAGAGACTTAGACTCCTACATAATAATAATGGGAGAGTTTAACACCCCACTGTCAACATTAGACAGATCAACGAGACAGACAGTTAACAAGGATATCCAGAAATTGAACTCAACTCTGCACCAAGCAGACCTAATAGACATCTATAGAACTCTCCACCCCAAATGAACAGAACATACATTCTTCTCAGCACCACATCAAAAGTATTCCAAAATTGACCACATAGTTGGAAGTAAAGCACTCCTCAGCAAATGAAAAAGAATATAACAAACAGTCTCTCAGACCACAGTGTAATCAAATTAAAACCAAACTTGGCAAACCAAATCCAGCAGCACATCAAAAAGCTTATTCCCCATGATAAAGTGGGCCTCATCCCTGGGATGCAAGGCTGTTTCAACATACACAAATCAATAAATGTAATTCGGCAACATAAATAGAACTACAGACCAAAAGCCACATGATTATCTCAATAGAGGCAGAGAAGGCATTTGACAAAATTCAACAGCCCTTCATGCTAAAAACTCTCAATAAATTTGGTATTGTTGGAAAGTATCTCAAAATAATCAGAGCTATTTATGACAAACCCATAGCCAATATCATACTGAATTGGCAAAAACTGGAAACATTACCTTTGAAAACTGGTACAAGACAGGGATGCCCTCTCTCACCACTCCTATTCAACATAGTGCTGGAAGTTCTGGCTAGGGCAATAAGACAAGATAAAGAAATAAATTGTATTCAATCAGGAAAAACGGAAGTCAAATTGTCCCTGTTTGCAGATAACATGATTGTATATTTAGAAAACTCCATCGTCTCAGCCCAAAATCTCCTCAAGCTGATAAGCAACTTCAGGAAAATCTCAGGATACAAAATTAATGTGCAGAAATCACAAGCATTCTTATACACCAATCATGATGCCACATCATGAGTGAACTCCCATTCACAACTGCTTCAAGAGAATAAAATACCTAGGAATCTAACTTACAAGGGATGTCAAGGACCTCTTCAAGGAGAACTACAAGCTACTGCTCATGAAATAAAAGAGGACACACACAAAAAGAATAACATTCCATGCTCATGGATAGGAAGAATCAGTATCATGAAAATAGCCATACTGCCCAAAGTAATTTATAGATTCAATGCCAACCCCATTAAGCTACCAATGACTTTCTTCACAGAATTGGAAGAAAACTGCTTTAAAGTTCATATGGAAACAAAAAAGAGCCTGCATTGCCAAGACAATCCTAAGCCAAAAGAACAAAGCTAGAGACATCATGCTACCTGACTTCAAACTATACTACGAGGCTACAGTAACGAAAATAGCATGGAACTGTTACAAAAACAGATATAGACCAATGTAACAGAACAGAGGCCTCAGAAATAATACCATGCATCTACAACCACCTGATCTTTGACAAACCTGATAAAAACAAGAAATGGGGAAAGGATTCCCTACTAAATAAGTGGTGCTGGGAAACCTGACTAGTCATAAGTAGAGAGCTGAAACTGGACCCCTTCCTTACACTTTATACAAAAATTAATTCAAGATGGATTAGAGACTTAAATGTTAGATCTAAAACCATAAAAACGCTAGAAGAAAATCTAGGTAATACCATTCAGGATATAGGCATGGGCAAGTACTTCATGTCTAAACCACCAAAAACAATGGCAACAAAAGCCAAAATTGACAAATGGGATCTAATTAAACTAAAGAGCCTCTGCACAGCAAAATAAACCACCATCAGAGTGAACAGGCAACCTCCAGAATGGAAGAAAATTTTTGCAATCTACTCATCTGACAAAGGGCTGACATTCAGCACCTACAAATAACTCAAACACATTGACAAGAAAAATAACAAACAGCCATCAAAAAGTGGGAGAAGGATATGGAGAGACACTTCTCAAAGGAAGACATTTATGCAGCCAACAGACATATGAAAAAATGCTCATCATCACCAACCATCAGAGAAAACCAAATTAAAACCGCAATGAGATACTATCTCACACCAGTTAGAATGGCGATCATTAAAAAGTCAGGAAACAACAGATCCTGGAGAGGATTTGGAGAAATAGGAACACTTTTACACTGTTGGTGGGACTGTAAACTAGTTGAACCATGTGGAAGACAGTGTGGCAATTCCTCAAGGATCTAAAACTAGAAGTACTATATGACCCAGCCATCCCATTACTGGGTATATGCCCAAAGGTTTATAAATCATGCTGGTATAAAGACACATATATACTTATGTTTATTGTGACACTATTCACAATAGCAAACACTTAGAACCAACCCAAATGTTTATCAATGACAGACTGGATTAAGAAAATATGGCACATATACACCATGGAATACTATGCAGCCATAAAAAAAGGATGAGTTCATGTCCTTTGCAGGGACATGGATGCAACTGGAAACCATCATTCTCAGCAAACTATCTCAAGAACAGAAATCCAAACACCACATGTTCTCATTCATAGATTGGAATTGAACAATGAGAACACTTGGGCACAGGAAGGGGAACATCACACACCAGGCCTGTTGTGGGGTTAGGGGAGTGGGAAAGGGTAGCATTAGGCGATATACCTAGTGCAAATGACAAGTTAACAGGTGCAGCACACCAACATGGCACATGTATACATGTGTAAGAAACCTGCATGTTGTGCACATGTACCCTAGAACATAAACTATAATAATAATAAAAAAAAGAGAAGTCAGATAAAACCCACCAAAACCAAGATGGCAATGAAAATGACTTCCAGTTGTCCTCAATGCTCATTATATGATAATTATAATGCATTAGCAGACTAAAAGACCCTACTACCAGTGCTGTGAGAGTTTACAGATGCCATGAAAACACCAGAAATTTACCATATGTGGTGTGAAAGGGGAGGATCCCTCAGTTCCAGGAATTGCCCACTGCTTTCTCAGAAAATGTGAATCATCCACCCCCTATTTAGCATACAATCAAGAAATAACACTAAGTATACTCAATTGAGCAGCTAATGCTGCTGCTCTGCCTACAAATTAGCCATTCTTATAACCCTTTATTTTCTTATATTCCTTTACTTTCTTAATAGAAGTTTAATAAGCTTGCTTTCACTTTATGAACTGGCTTTGAATTATTTCTTGTGCAATCCAAGAAAGAATGTTCTCCTCAGGCAATGTTGAATTGAATGACATTATTCAAGAATTTGCTGTATGTTTCCATAACTACTAGAATCACTCTGTACTCTTCTGACACCTGTTATTTTCCACTGCTTTATTTGAACTATCCTGTCTCTATCCCACAAGCCTTTCTCCCCTCTGTATATCTGCCACTGCAATTCCTTTTAAAGCACAAGTCAGGTATTATCCGCTCATTGTTGTTCCAATTTGTATGATAAAAAAATACATGTGCTTTTATGCAATGGGAAACTCCTTGAATAAATTCAGCAACAACACTCCCGAGTTGCTAGAAAGTTACATTCAGAAGGTCTAAACTGCCTGAAAGTAATTAGTCAAAATTAAGAAAAAGTGTTATTCTGACACGCATAGAGATGACCCAGATAAGTGAGACTAAAAGAAGAAGAATTGCCTTCAGATGTCTTTTCTACCAGAAATCAACTCCTGAATTCTGATTTTCACTTCTGAAAACTGGTAAAGTGAAATCTACCATCCTGGTATATACTAGGACTAAGTCTATATACCCAGTGGGGAGTTGAATTTGTGTTCAGTTAGAAAGAGATTACTATACTATTATTATTATAGAAAAATAATTAGTATTATAAATTTATAAATTAGATTTTAGAGCACAGGGTCAGCAGATAAATAAAAAAATCAACCTTATCTCCAGGACATGGATGGGACAAAAGTTTCCTAAGTTATATCCTATAAGCACAGGCAACCAAAGTAAAAATGGACAAACAGGATGACATCAAGTTAAAAAGCTTCTGCACAGCAATAGAAACAATCAACAGAGTGAAGAGAAAATGCACAGAATCGGAGAATATATATGCAAACTATCCACCTGGCAAGGGATTAAAAATCAGAATGTATAAGGAGCTCAAACAATGCAATAGTGAAAAACTCTAATAATCCAATTAAAAATAGAGAAAAGATGTGAATGAGTATCTTGCAAGTGGAAAACATGCATATGAAAGAGTGTTCAACAACATTAATCATTACAGAAATGTAAATCAAAACTACAGTGTGATATCATGTCACTCCAGTTAAAATGGCTTCTACCAAAATACAGGCAATAATAGATGCTGTCAAGGATGTAGAGAAAAGGGAACCCTGTATGCTCTTGATGGAAATGTAACTTAATACAACCACTACGGAGGAGAGTTTGGAGGTTCCTAAAAAAAAACTAAAAACTGAGCTACTATGTGATCCAGCATTCCCACAGCTGGGTATATACCCCCTGACAAGATAAATTAATATATTAAAGAGAGATCTGCATTATCATGTTTACTATAGCACTACTCAATATAGCCAAGATTTGGAAGCAACCTAGGTATTTACTACCAGGTGAATGGATAAAGAAAATATGGTACATACAAACAATGGAATACTCTTCAACCATAAAAAAAAAATGAGATTTTATTATTTGCAACAACATGAAGGAAACTGCAGATCATGATGTTAAATAAAATAAGCCATGCACAGAAAGACAAACATCACATGTTCCTACTTATTTGGGGGAGCTAAAACTTAAAGCATTTGAACTCATTTATATAGAGACGAGAAGGATGGTTACCAGAGGCTGGAAAGGTTATCTGGGGGATGAGGGGTGGGGGAAGGTGAATGGGTACAAAAACACAGTTACAAAGAGTGAATAAGACCTAGTATTTCATAGCACCTCAGTGTGATTACAGTCAACAATACTTTATATATTATTAAATAACTTTGTACATTTTAAAATAACTAAAGGAGTATATTTGGCCTGTTTTATTTATTTATTTATTATTTATTTATTTATTATTATTATTTTTTTTTTTTTGAGATGGAGTTTCGCTCTGTTGCCCAGGCTGGAGTGCAGTGGCCGGATCTCAACTCACTGCAAGCTCCGCCTCCCGGGTTTATGCCATTCTCCTGCCTCAGCCTCCCGAGTAGCTGGGACTACAGGCGCCCGCCATCTCGCCCGGCTAGTTTCTGTATTTTTTAGTAGAGACGGGGTTTCACCGTGTTAGCCAGGATGGTCTCGATCTCCTGACCTCGTGATCCGCCCGTCTCAGCCTCCCAGAGTGCTGGGATTACAGGCTTGAGCCACCGCGCCCGGCCTAGCCTGTTTTTAACACAAAAAATAAATGCTTTAGGTGATGGATACCCCATATACCCTGATGTGATTATTGTACATTATATGCCTGCATCAAAATATCTCATTTATTCCATAAATATATGCATTTATTATGTACCTACAAAAATTATAAATAAAATTAAAAAAATAAAAACAATCTTAGCTTATTCATACCATATTAATTTGAGTGACAAAGAGAAATTGATACAGTAGTAAGAAAATAAATGTACTTTCGATATTGGTACCAGTGGTGAACATGTTCCTGTGATAATAACACTAAAGTTGCATATGCTTTTTAATATTGCATAACAAATAACTGTTGAGTTACCAAGTAAATATTTGACAACCATGTTAGTTTTCAGATCAAAACAGCAAACAGCTTGTAAAAAATATTGCATTCATAATTACCGTGTATCAATTTAACTGCTGAAAATGCCACTTGTTTATGCTTCCTGGCTAATTTCCTTTTCTTTCTGTATACCAATCATGTGATATACATTGTGTACATTTTGCACTCCACGCTTAATATGTAAAAAAGAGAGTGTATTTTTATCTAAATCATGAAAGTATACAATTTTGAAGTGTGACTTAACGTTTTTGATATCACATTTTTATATTTCTTTTTTACATGTGAGCAGATATTTGATTTGGCAATCACAAGTTTCAATAGGAGCACGCTGATAATAATGGAAGACAAATTTATATTGGGATTTCTCTACATTTCATGTTTTGAAAATGATGCTTTCTAGTTGAGGTCATATTTGTTCATTTCTGTGTTTATCTCTGATCCACTAATACAATGCATTGGTCATTATCAATCTTATTTTAGTTTTGAACTTTGAATTTTTATTTATACAGGCTAGGAATTACACACTTCTTCACACTTCTTAATTTCCTTGGTATCATTATCCTTATAGTATATAGATTAAAAATGACAAGATCAATGAACTAGAAAATTTCCATACAGAATGCCAATTATAACTCACTGTTCACTAAGCATTTCCTTTATCTTCAATGGAATGGAATTTTCATATAAATAAAAACAAAAATAAACCAATGTCTAAGCATATAATACTCCCAAGCATTCTCTTCATGGACCAGAGATGAAAATGACTCTGGTCAATTGGTGAAATAAATACAGATTATGAGAAAAACCATGGGACTCAAAATCAGGAAAATAGAGTCTGTATAGCTGCTCTGTATTAGAAAGACTCACCATTCAACCAACATTTGTTGAGAATTTACTACATGAATGCACTGTGCTAAGATTTAGAATCTCTATGCCTTACCCCAAGCCTTTGCCTAGAACTTTCAAAAACACCTTTCACCAACTTTTAGGTTGCCAGCTTCCAGAAGATGAATACCTGTAAAACCACAAGCAGAAATTTGAAAATATTATTAGATTTCTTCCTGTATGCCTTTGCAATTCAATCTCTTAGTTTCCAATCTTCAAATTTTGAACAAATTAAATGTTTAAATTCTCAGTGTTAATATGCAAACTTCAAACAGTATTTCAATAAACCCTCAATTATGAAAACAACAATGCTTGACAGAAGCTTATTTTTGTTTTTGCCGACTAGAAAATTCCCAGGTCTGTTCAAATATTGGGGAGAGCAGGCAAGGCTGGTGGTTTAGCCTCTAATTCACCAAATTTACTGGGTCCTAGTCTGTTGTTGTTGTTGTTGTTATTTCTTTTTTTTGTTTTTATTCTGAGACAGGGTCTCACTATGCTGCTTAGACTAGTCTCAAATTCCTGAGTTCAAGTGATGCCCCAGTCTCAGCCTCCGGAGAAGGTGCTTTTAAAAGCACCTTGTTCTTCTATTACATACTTTGTAAAACTATATTGAAACTATATATATATATATATATATGTAACTAAAGGAGTATAGTTGGCCTATTTTTATATATGTGAGAGAATAAAGCAAAATGTAATGACGACTTCCCTTCTTAATGACTAAGAAGTGATACCACAAAGGTTCACCAATGAAAACAAAAATGTAACTCTGTCTTATTATTTGCAACTACTTTTCTCCTACAAGAATTGTGTCCTATTTATTTTATATCCTCCATATGTAGCATTCTACTTGACAATTCATGCATTTTTAAAGAAAAAAGAATACTAAAACACAGTACAACAGTAGGCACATTATGGTTGGATATTCAAAACAAAAATCAACAACTGGATTCTTATCTCGCAATACAATCTATTATGGAAACCTTTTGAATTGTAAAATGTTTATGTTTGAAAATAAACTCCTCTGCCATACAAAGACTTCAGTTTATACTCTACCTTGAAGGTGGTTACATATCTGGGTACTTCCTATTCAACCAACTTTTCTATTAAGAAGGGAGACCTGCATCCCCACAGAACTCTAAACATCGTGTGGTTTCATTTCTCTGCAACTTAGGGAATACCAAATAGAAAGAGTCAATATTTTTTTGTTTTTATTATGGCTGGTTACTAATGAGAATTTTCAGCATACTATTTTAGAATTTTAATTTATTTTCTAGATTTTTGATTAAAAATGCTGGTAGAACCCAGTGTTCAATGTCCTTTCTAACAACACATATTCATCCTGTGTCAGTGAACTTTGAAGTGGCCTATGTATCCTTTATTGTGGCTGGTTACTAATGACCACTTTCTGCACCCAGTTTTAGAATTCAAGAGAATTTTCTAGTCTTTGCATTTAAAAAATGTGGGTAGAACACACTGTTCAATGTCCTTTCTACCTACACATAGACATCCTGTGTCAATGAACTTTGAGGTGCTCTATACATTCTTTATTTTTGCTGGTAATTAATGCGTACTTTCAGAACCCTATTTTAGCATTTGTGTGTACTTTCCAGTTCTTGCATTTAGAAACATTCTGGTGGAACCCACTGGTCAATATTCATTCTACGCACATGTAGACATCCTGTGTCAGTGAATTTCAATGCTGCTGATTAGTTTTTTTGTTTTCCTGCATAATATTGGACCTTTGTAATTGCTACTGAAACTCCAATCTTGTCATCTTCTTTGACTAATTGAAAAATAAAGTATTGTGAGAATTTTGAAGCTTACATTTCTATAAGACTAAATTTATGTTGCTGTACCCTTTAGAAAATGCTTTGAAGAAAATTGCAGCACGGGGGTCATAGAATTCAAGGACTAAATGTGATAGTCATTCCTTCTTCAAATTTTTGGTAAACTCAGATCCATCTTGATGTATCACTTATGTTAAATCAAATTTAGCCTAAAGCTGCTTCCTTACATATTTAACGTTCAACCTAAAGACTTCTGTTTACATCTTGAACTATAACATCTAAAGGAAGTTGTAAGCAAACTGTAGTCTACTCTTGTGCCAATCACTGAGTTTTGGCCAGTCAAAGGCGGCCAACTGTTCAGATTGTGTTTAAATAATGCAGACATTGAGCTGTAACCAATCCAGCTGTTTCTGTTGCTCACTTCCATTCTTGTACATCACTTTCGTTTTTTCTGTCCATAAGTCTTCTACCATGTGGCTGCGTGGAAGTCTCCAAGCCTACTCTGGCTCAGGAAGCAAACTGATTGGCAAATCATTCTCTGCTCAACTAAACTCTGTTAAATTTAATTTGGCTAAGATTTTCTTTGAACATTTGATATATACTAATATTGATTACTGAGTAAACATCCTATGTATTTCAACAGAGAATATTCCCAATCATTTCTGTCTAATGGGAGCACACTAATTCTGTCTATTCCCGAATGTATCTCATTTTTACAAAAACACTTCAATATTCCTTACAGCAAATATTGTATTAAATAGAAATCACATAAAGATTATGAACAAATTAGAACGATGATAGAGATATTCTCTTCATCAACATGACATCCTTTCAAATGTATTGGCAAGACTGGCTGTAATAGTTGTAGAGCATTGTGAAAAACAAAAATGGAAAACGAAGATTGTTCATGAATTATAAAGAATTTCAAGAAGGCCAGGCATGGTGGCATATGCCTATAATCTCAGTACTTTGGGAGGTCAAGACAGTTGGATCACTCAAGGTCAGGAGTTCGAGACCAGCCTGGCCAGCATGATGAAATCCCATCTCTATTGGAAAAAAATATATATATATATACAAAAAAAAAATAGCTGGGTTTGATGGTGCATGACCGTAGTCTGAAGTGAGATGATATCATGCCACTGAACTCTAGCCTGGTCAATGGGGGACACTCTATCTAAAAAAAAAAAAACAAAAAAACAAACAAACAAAAAAAAAATTCCAAAAGCAGTGTGTCTTCAATCAAGCACAGTGCCCTTCTAAGTGTGGGCTCCTGTGTGATCTCTGAAATCTGGCCCTGTTTCAAGCAATTTGAGACAGACTTCATAGCAGAGAATGACACTTGACATAGACATAGTAATAAACTAATACGATAATAGAAATTGCTAGATTTGAATAAGTTGAGCCATTGGTTAGCTTTAAAGACGTTCCACCTTGATGTGGGGGACGTCGAACTTCATGAAATTCATATAGAGACAGACTCCATAGGGGCAAGAGACCCTTGTGAGTCCCAGAACTTGAGTTATTCCCACTGTTTCCCATGGCTTAAGATTATGCTTTATTGGTATTGAAACAAGAGAGTACTCTGAGCTCCCGTGCAGGACATGTGACAGGGGTGTGGCTTGTCTGTTAGTCTGCTGTGTACACGCAAACCCCTTACAGGAAGAGGTGCACACAGATGGGCAAGTGCAGGATCTGGGGCAAGCCCTCTTGGGCTTTGACCCCACAATAGCATCCAGGGGTGTGTGTCTGTGACTCCAGAAGCTACGTTTCTCTTTTAGATCTGCTGTCTGCAGATGGCTTAAGTGTTAAGAAGCTCAGTGCTTTCTTCATACCTGAGTTCTTGTTTAGCATCCAGGAAGAATCCAGGTCACACAGACAAATTGAATGATAGTTATATGGGGGGACTTCATTGCCCAGTGGAGGTGGCTTTCAGTGTGATGGGGAGCTAGAGAGGGCAAGAAGTGGGAAGATGATATTCCCCTAAAGTTTGGCCATCCTGCCTTTGTTTTCCTGTCTGACCATCCCCAGCCAAACTCCTTTCAATGTTCAGATACTCCTTCTCTTTCACACTTTTCTTCTACTCCTCTGCAATTCCGCTCATGGAGCTTGGACTTTGGAGTTTACATGGGTACAGGATAGGAGGGTACAGTGGGCAAAAAGGCAACATTTGGGAGAGAAAACAGGAATGCCTGTTCCCATTTAGTCCCACAGATTTCCAGGCTTGCAGGAGAGCGTTTTGCCAGTAAATCACCGTCTTCTACCTAGTATTCCTTTGGCTCCTGTCTATATCAGTATCTAACCTGCTAGTCAATTGATCCAGAACAAAGCCTGGTTTCCACATAGTCCCTAAGAGTACTATGTCACCACCATTGATATTGAGCTACAGTTACCAAAATAGCATGGTACTGGTATAAAAGTAGACACATAGGCCAATGGAACAGAACAGAGAATCCAGACATAGTCCCAACTGCAACCAACTGATCCTTTAACAAAGCATATAAAAAAGCAAATTGCAGGCCGGGCGCGGTGGCTCAAGCCTGTAATCCCAGCACTTTGGGAGGCCGAGACGGGCGGATCACGAGGTCAGGAGATCAAGACCATCCTGGCTAATACGGTGAAACCCCGTCTCTACTAAAAAATACAAAAACTAGCCGGGCGAGGTGGCGGGCGCCTGTAGTCCCAGCTACTCGGGAGGCTGAGGCAGGAGAATGGCGGAAACCCGGGAGGCGGAGCTTGCAGCGAGCTGAGATCCGGCCACTGCACTCCAGTCCGGGCGACAGAGCGAGACTCCGCCTCAAAAAAAAAAAAAAAAAAAAAAAAAAAGCAAATTGCAAAAAGAACACCTGTTTAATAAATGGTGTGGGAAAACTGGATAGTTGACTATATAAGTATGAAACTGGGTCCCTATTTCCCACTGTACACAAAAATCAACTCAAGATGGATCAAAGACTTAAATCTAAGACCTGAAAGCATAAAAATTCTTAGAAAAATACCTAGAAAAACCCTTCCATACATTGGTTTAGGCAAAGACTTCATGACAGAGATCCACAATGCAACAAAAACAATGATAGTTGGGATTTAATTAAACTAAAGAGACTTCAGACTTCAGTGTTATACAGTTCACCCATAAAACCAAAATCCACTTGTATCCCCAAAGCTATCAAAATAAAATAAAAAATAAAAATTGACCCTGAGTGCTGAACTAATCAGGCTGTTATAACAGAGTACCATAGACTGATTTACTCAAACAACAGGAATTTATTTTCTCAAGGTTTACAAGCTGGAATGTCCACAATCAAGTAGTTCATTGATTTGACTCCTGGTGAGAAGTCTCTTCCAGACTTGCAGGTGATTGACTTTTTGCTGTACCCTCCCATGGCAAAGGGAGAGAGAGGAACAGAATGTGGGAGGGGAGAAACAGAGACAAAGACAGAGAGAGAGGAGAGAGAGACAGACAGAGAGAGAGAGAGAGAGAGAGAGAGAGAGACTGAGAAGATAAAGAGACAAAGAGAACAGGGGAAGAGACAGAGAAGAAAGAGATGGAGAGAAAGGAGGAGGGGAAGAAAGAATAAAGGAGAGAGAGAAGAGAAAGAGAGAAGACATAAAAGAGAGAGAGGAGAGGGAAAAAGAGAAGAGAGGAGAGAGAAAAGACAGAGAAGAGAGAGAATGGAGATAGAGACAGAAAGAGTGAATGGAGACAGGGGGAGAGAGAAAACACTCTTATATTTATTCCTCTTCTCACAAGGACACATGCCATTATGGGGGCCCCATCTTCATGACCTTATGCAAACTTAATCTATCTCCCAAAGGCCCCACTTCCAAACAGCATCCTCTCAGGAGTTACGGTTTCAACACAGGAATTTGGGGTGGGGGCAGCACAAACATTCAGTCTATGACATGAGTTCAGGTGGAAATCACAGTACCTTTTAAAACAGAGAAGCAAGGTAATAAAGGTAATTGAATATAATGAAATCATTAACAGATCAAAACGTTCAGAAAAGAAAGTCCCAACTGCAGCACACCTGCCACCCTTATTCAGGACCTGTGTGTCACCCCAGGGATTAACACACAGAAGAATCTCTTATCTGCTTTGGTTCAGAAAAAAACAAAAAAGTAAGGGTTTTTTTCTTATGTTTCTCTGAGTGGAGCATAGAACTGTAGACACTCAGGTTGAGGTGAATATGCAATGGTCGCATCTTCCTGCTATAAATCTCTTCTTGGTATCCTCCCTTCCTCCAGCACAAGCCAGTGTTCCTACCTCAGGAAATATTAGCATACAAGATAATGTGCACCTTAATTTAGGCACCCAAATGCCCAAGGCAGGAACTTGTTGCTCTATAAGAAGCAACAAAGGGATTGGGGCCAAAGAAGGTGAATTAAAAGTATCTGAGACAGGCCTCAATCAATTTAGAAAGTTTATTTTGCCATGGTTAAAGACACAACCAAGACACAGTCTCAGGACATCCTGACGACATGTGCACAGGGTAGATGGGGCACAGCTTGATTTCATACATTTTAGGGAGACATGAAACATCAATCAATATATGTAAGATGTACATTGGTTCAGACCAGAAAGGCTGGACCACTCAAAGTAGGGAGAGGAGATGGGGGGACTTCCAGGTCATGGGTAGATAAGGGACAAAATGTTGTGTTCTTTTGAGTCTTTTGAGTCTTTTGATCAGCACTTCACTGACTATAAAATTTACATGTAAGAGTGACATAGATGAATAGTCACTTATACCATAGTCTGGCTCAGAAAATCTGCATTTTTGCATAAACAATGGTGCAGGAGAAGCAAACAGATATGTATTTTTCTCAGTTAAGCAGAGAGATGACTTTCTGTCCTGAACTTATGATGATAGGCTCTCTATTTACACTGCCAGGGTGAAACTCAACAGAACTCTATTTTTAGGGTAAACATCTTGAGGCCCACAAGGACTTTCCTTGTGGGCAAATTGTGAGGGAGATACATAGCTTTTTAATATTTGTGGCTATCTTACTTGGGAATAAAATGGGAGACAGGTTTGCCTGATGCAGTTCCCAGATTGACTTTTCACTTTGGCTTAGTGATATCACTGTTTAATTTTTATTTATTTTCATATTTTTATAATTTTTATTTTTTAATTTATTTTTCTTTCACAGAAGTCTTTGTCAAAGGTGCTGTTAGTCATGGAAGAAATGCATTTTAGAGGTGTCTCTCTGCTTTGCAAAGTGGTAACAGGGAAACAAAGATCAACCAAAGCCCTTTGGTAGAATTTGGCAATCCATTTCTAAGAATGAGGCCAGGTTGGGCTTGGAATCTCATTCCAGGGAAACTAGTGGATGACCAAGTTGAGTGGCCATAATCACTTCAGTTCAGGAAAACCAGTAGATTAGAGAGATATTTTGCCATGATCATGTCTGTCCAGGGAAACCAGTCCATGTTAGAGATGGTTGTCCCTGGTCCCTTCAGTCCTGGAAAAGCAGTCCATGATCAAGAAGGCAGGCTGTGCTTGCTTCAGTCCAGTGAACAAAATTATGAGGGACCCAGAATATTTATTTCTAGTTAAGAATAAGTGGACTTAGTTACTTGAGTTATTAATTTTCAGATAAGTTTATGCCTGCCTAGAAAAAAAATCCCATGTTTAAGAAAACTCATAGGATGAGTAGTCTGCGAGCGGGCTTTCTGTTGTTAGGTCTCTATAATTTTCAACTTTTGCATTTGATCAGGGAGGGTTACTACAGGCCAAAAGTCATGTGAAGGCTGGTTTTGTGTTTTTCTGTGATATCAAGTGTGATCTTATTTTTCTTGCTATTTAGAAGAATTTATTCTCTGGGGTTAATTGAGGATCTGCTGACATACCTGGTTCACTCTTGTCACAAACATTGTTTGATAACCATAGTTTTTTATAGCATTTTAATTATAGACTTTGTATTTAGCTATATACAGAGAAAGCTTTATTTTATTTTTATTTTTTAAAAGAAGGTTGATAATGCCATTCTTTTATATTTACTGCAATCTCCTGTAAATGGACTAGAAGCACAGGTGCAATTTTTTTGAGTCTTTTTCCCCCCAACTTTTGTGTCTCTGTGTGTGTGTGAGATGGTGTCTTACTCTGTCACCAGAGTATAGTACAGTAGCATAATCTCGGCTCACTTCAACCTTCCTGGGTTCAAGTGATTCTCCTGCCTCAGTCTCCCAAGTAGCTGGGACTACAGGTATGTACTACCATGCCCAGCTAATTATTATACTTTTAGTGGAGATGGGGTTTCACAATGTTGACCAGGATGGTCTTGATCTCTTTGACCTCATGATCCACCTGCCTCAGACTCCCAAAGTGCCAGGATTACAGGCATGACCCACTGCACCTGGCCAATTTATTTTTTTAAGAGATGAGGTCTCATTCTGTTGCCCAGACTGGGCTGCAGTGGCATGATCATAGCTCACTGTAGCCTCAATCTCCTGGGTTCAAGTGAGCTTCCCACCTTGACCTCTGAAGTCACTGAGATTACAGACTTGAGACACTGTTCCTGGCACACAGGTATGATTCTTAAGGAATCCTCATACACTTGCTCAAGACATGTTATCAGGATCTAGATGTCATCTGATTATTTTACTCTCCCGAAATCATGGTCACAGTTGCACAGGCATTCACAGGGGCTTTCCTCTCTGTTCATAATCAATGGATCAGGACATAATAGAGGATCCCAATTTAGGAAGGCTCAGCTTTAAGCCATAATGGAAAAATTTATGGGAGACAAGAAGAGCAAGAAAGGATCAAATTGCTACTGGAATATTTGCTTCAAGTTGAGTAAGTTTAAAGGAGAGAAAAAATGAAAAAGAAAAGAAAAGAAAAAAAAAGAAATCTGAATTATTTCTGTTGCAAAAACTGGAAGCATTTATTTGAAGAGAGATGTTAGAAATTTGAATCTCAAGATATCTGTTTCTTATTCAGTTTGGATATGAATCACTCTGTAAACACAGCCCAAAATGAAAGACCAAAAACAACAATGACAACTACACTGGTAATAACTTCTAATGGGCTCTGAGCACCTACCCCAGACCCCATCTCTTACATAAATAGAAAGATACTTTTGCTTATAATTTTCCTCAGTTAAACATAATGTTTCCTGAAGATCTCCAAAGAAATCTTTGGCAGCATAAGCTGAACAGTGATTAGGAATCCTCTAGTGATCTATGAAAATGTTTTTGAGGACTATGTGGCCATGGATTTACCTGCAGGAATAGTTTGCTTGCGTGTCAGAATGTAAATTCTAACTTTCCACCCAGTAACAAGCCTATTCCCTTCCAACACAAGCATGTTGCAGGTTTTCCTACTACTAAATACCGTTTTTATTAAAAGAAATGCTTTCTCATCATCAGAAACCACCAATTTCCCTCAGTTGTCTTGTTTACCTGCTGAACAACCCCAGAAGGCATGCCTAAACCACCTACTTGGCACTGAATAAGTATTCATTGGGTCAATAAGAAGCATGTCTCTATGAGACAACTAATTCAAAAAATGTACATTTTTCCATTGTTTGTGTCTTCAATAAATGACCAAGAAAATTTCTTGTTACCTGTCTTCATTTTAGCTAAAAAATCTCAAGGTGTGTTTTTTACCTAAATAGGCTTTCCTGCAGGACAGTAGTTCTGAACCTGTACTTGGTACATAAAGTTCAGAGTGTCATGGAGACCTGTTCAGGGAAACAGGCAGGTCAGAAGTATTTTTATAATAACATGAAGACATTATTTTCCTTTTTCACTGGGTTGACATTTACCTAATGCTACAAAAGCTAGTGACTTAGCATGGATAAAAACAGTGGCACTAAGTCTTATTGGATGTCATTTCATTCTTTTCTTTCTGGCACTAACAGTAAAACAAACAAAAAACAAATTTACCTAAGGATGTCTTTATGAACCAGTGCATTCACTTATTACATACATATTGACACACCCCTGAGTACACATCTTTTTACAATGGAACATGGGTTTTATGAGAATCAAGGAATGATAAACTATGTTTCTTCTGATTTTCAGTCTTGGGTAGACATTTTCTCTAAAACTAAGTGAGTTTGTCACTTCAAGAAAAACAATGAACAGCATTCGTTGGCAGTGACTCATTGGACTTGCAAGAAAATCAAAGAATTTGGGGATAATTACATTCAATATTGTAAGCTAGCCAATTTTCCAATACATAAAGGCTGTTTCTGACTACATCAGTGGTGCCTGGCATATGTGATTTTTTTTTTTTTTTTTTTTTTTTTTTTTTGAGACGGAGTCTCGCTCTGTCGCCCAGGCTGGAGTGCAGTGGCCGGATCTCAGCTCACTGCAAGCTCCGCCTCCCGGGTTTACGCCATTCTCTCGCCTCAGCCTCCCGAGTAGCTGGGACTACAGGCGCCCGCCATCTCGCCCGGCTAATTTTTTGTATATTTTAGTAGAGACGGGGTTTCACCGTGTTAGCCAGGATGGTCTCGATCTCCTGACCTCGTGATCCGCCCGTCTCGGCCTCCCAAAGTGCTGGGATTACAGGCTTGAGCCACCGCGCCCGGCCGATTTTTTTATATTACATAATAAAAACTTGGCAAAATCTGCAAAATTGGCAAACATAGGAAAGCAATATTTTTCAGGTGACTATTGTATGATGTTACATAATCATGCATTTTTAAAAGAGCCCCTCAAAAATGTAGTTGGTAATTAATGTAGTTAATATTGATATTATTGTAATAGAGTAAGAAAAGTTCATTGATAATGATTTCAGACTCCATATGGCAGTCTAAAATTTCTTTAAGAAACTATCATTTGTTGCTTTTTGATGTAGTATCAAACCCCGACTACCTGGAAAAACTATTAAAATATTTCTCCATTTTGCTTGCTTGTAATCCCAGCCCTTTGGGAGGCTGAGTCGGGTGGATCACAAGGTCAGGAGATTGAGACCACGGTGAAACCCTGTATATACTTAAAAACACAAAAAATTAGCCGGTCGCGGTGGCAGGAGCCTGTAATCCTAGCTACTCGGGAGGCAGAGGCTGCCATGAGCAAGGATGGCTCTATTGCACTCCAGCCTGGGTGACAAAGTGAGACCCTTTTGCAAAGTAAACAAACAAAAATCAACAACAAAAAATTCATTTCAACAGATTAAATACAGAAGATAAGGGAGTTCATCTGTCCTTTATTAAACCAGACATTTAAAAAAATTGCAAACAGGCCGGGCACGGTGGCTCACACCTGCACTCCCAGCACTTTGAGAGGCCGAGTAAGGCAGATCAGCTGAGGTTAGGAGTTCAAGACCAGTCTGGCCAACATGGAAAAACCCCATCTCGACTAAAAATACAAATATTAGCTGGGTGTAGTGGTGCACACCTGTAATCCCATCTACTCAGGAGGCTGAGGCAGAAGAATCAAGTGAAGCTAGGAGGCAGATATTGCAGTTACCTGAGATCGCACCACTACTCCAGTTTGGGCAACAGAGCAGGACTCCATCTCAAAAAAAAAAAAAAAAAAAAATCTTGCAAACATGTAAAAGAATGCCATACTTCTCAGTATTTTTTTTTTTTTTTTGCCTTGGAACATATAGTTATTTCAATCAAAATATAGTGTTTATTAATTTGTAATATTTATTATTGCCATTTTAAAATTAGTTAATATATTTTTTAATTCTGTTTTAATGTATACAGTGGTACATATTGGACACATAAAATTTACATCAATAAAACTGTCTCAAAAAGTTTCAAGAATGTAATGAGATTTTAAGGAGTTTGATAAATGCCACTCACGAATACTCTTGAGCTGTTAGAAGTTTTTATAAATTTATTTTTTCTCACAATTTCTGCTGCTCTGCTTGAGTCTTAGACATGTCTTGGGAGGCTCAGATTTGTTTTAAAGGTTACTCCAACCCTAAAACTCACATGGGACTCCTAGTATCTGATGGTTTAATCTACTTTTTCATTCAGTAGCTTACAATTGATACCAAAAACTACAGTGAACCAGTTTCTGTGTTGTTACAACTCCAACAATTCTTCTGCTTATTTCCACTATTTTATCTTCACAATTGCCCACCAAGGTAAGCAGTATCAAGATTTTGATAAAATGCAAGTCAGGCTGAGAAACTGTGAAGAAAAATTCAAGTCAGGCTAAGAATGACTATGAAGAGACTCATTCTGGCCATATCCAACGAAAACAAGAGTAAAGAGACCAGGAGGAAAATCACTCAGGGCACAGAGGATTGCTCCAAAAACTGGAATTCTTTGCAAGCCCAGCAGCTAAAACTACCTGCTGTGACCTAAAACAGGTTTTTTCTACCAGCTGCTGAAATAACCAACTATGGCTGCCTTCACTGACCAGTCAAAACTTGACCACTCCCCAAAACCTTACTAGTGCCAATGAACGTTCTCAAAGAGGAATATGTAACATTTCTCCTTTTCTGAAAACCTCTAACTTTGTCTTTGTTCATCAGACACAGTGAAGAGAAGCAGGTCTATGTATGTGCCCTGAATTGCAAGTATGTTGTCCCAGAGACATGGTTTAATTTTAGAGATTTGCCTCTATTTATCTGGCTTTATAAAACCAAGGCTTAGGGGTCTGATAGCCTGTGCACAGCTGCTTACCTCAGAACAGGTTTGCTTTATCCAAAGTCAAAATTCTGAATCTCAGTAGCAGAATCCCTTCTTAGCAGTGGAATGAAAATTTTAAGGTCATATCTATTTGTAACAGGCACCACCATTTCCATTAGTGATCAGTGATGGTTGAGCTAATTCAAAACATATTAAGAAACAGTAATGCTAATTGAAATGTATGCACATATATTATTCTTATGTTGTATAACAGTGTAAGACTTTTCTGAAATATAAATATCAAATATATGAGAAGAAACATGTGTTTTATATGTACTTTAAGTATTTTCTCAGATAAGGGACTGTTTAATCTAAAAAGAAGGAAATTTAAAACAACATGTGTTAAGTACCTACAGCCTACTCTGAATTATCTAAAAGCTGTCAGAAATAAAATGATGAGTAAAAATAATCTTGTTCTCTGGAATTAATTGCCAGGTAGGGAATAATGATGTACCCACAAGTAGCTCTATTTTAAGTCATATTGAGAAAACTGCCATTTTTTATTTTGCTGGTTAAAAGGCAACAGGTATAATGTATTAGGAATAATTCTATCAAAATAGATAATAAGGTAGTTTTACCTAGTTGTTTGTGTTTATAACTAATAGAGTCCTTTTAGGTACAGTTTAATGTTAAAAGAGAAAAGAGTAGGAAAGTATGAATTTTAGCTGGGGAGTGGGGAAAGAAAACAGTATAATCCATGAAAGAAATAGCATTTCAGCATTCACTTGATGATGGCTAGAATGTTGAAAGCTGTAGCTGGAGAAAGACACTCCAGAAAAGTGGAATAGTATCAGCAATTAGTTGCTGTTCATTGAATTTGAAAATTAAGTGTATCAGAGAGCTTAGCAATATTTATTCCTTGACCATGTGAAATCCCAATTAAATTGAGTGAAGGAATGACTTTGGAGTGACTAAATAGCAACCGAGTAAAGAAAGATAATTGCTGTAAAAAGATAGAGCCACTGGGTTGAGAAATTATTATTGTTATTATAGTTTTTGGACAAAACTCAAGAGTTTCAACTCTTTCTCATAGCAGTAAAAACCAATAGCCTTTCCTGATTCTCAATGTGTATTATATAGAGTATGTATTTAATGTAAGATTTCAGGAATGTAATGACAGGTGGCAAAAATACCTGAACGAATAGTAAAGATGTCTGATGCCTCTGGTCCTTGAAACTATATTTCTTGTACACCCTCTTTGACGGGAAGAAGAGTTAAACACTTTTAGTTTCATAAACACTCAGAAGTATTCAAATCCTGATTTTGCTTCAACATGTTATACTGAAAAATGGTTTCTAAAGAAGTTTTGAAGTTATTTGTACTTCAATACTTAACAGAAAGTTGGGGCTAAGTCCTCTAATCTTGTTTAGACATAAAATCTGGGGGTTTAAATGTTGCAAACCAAGGATGATAATGTCTTTGGGACATTTATAACACTCAGTATTGTGTATGTCTCTAATTTCTAATTTCAGATGGACACACAAAGATTTTATACGTATGTAACATATGTGTATTATGTACATATATATACATACACCCTTACATATATAAAATCCATGTATACATAGATAGATATGAAAATTTATTTGAATAGATAGATACAAATAAATGCATTCTATATATCTTAGGGAAGTAAACCTGTATTTATACACAATAAGTCTTCACTTAATGTTGTAGACAGATTCTTGGAAACTGCAAATGTAAGAGAAATTACATAATGAAATCATTTTTCTTTCTCATCGCCATTTTAATATAACAACTTTGAATAAAAAAATATTAATCAAGAACCTGTTCTGTGTTGTTTTTCTTAAAATCGCAAGTTCCAAGAACTATTGATAACATTGTATGAGGACTTTACTCTGTATGTGTATGTATATGCATATACATATACTGTGTATATATATATACTGTATATATACACACATATATACATATAATCTACATATATACATATATTGTGTGTATATATGTATAGGTATACATATATATACACACACATGCTGTTACTGAGGACTTACTATGTATGTGTGTGTGCACATGCTACTGTCACATTGTATATTTGAATAAATCAACTAACTGTGTAAATTATGTTAATATACTCCCTGTGGAGTAAAAGTATTCCAGGAGATTGATGTAGAATCCATATTAAATATTAAGAATATAACTAGCTACAAAAATACATTTAGTGCATTTGTAAATTTTCAAAAGTAAATTATTCACTATTTTTGTACTTTTGAGAAAAAAAGTTTGCAATTAGCAACATAAAAAAAATGCAAAACTAGACAGCCTGCAAAGATACATGGAAGCTAACTGAAAGAAATTCACCTACTTTTATGGAAATGATATCATGCCCAGGTCTACTCAGTACTAGTTTTAACGCATGGCACATTTTACAAGATCCGAAACTCACTCACATTTTAGAGTCACAATTATATTTTAGGGGAAGAGGATTGCTGAATACAAAATGTTTTTTCCTCCTGCTGAACGAAAAATAGAGTTATAACACCCTTTCAGGACCTGCTGCATTGGATGTACGCAGTCCGTTAATGAAGGACTGGTTTTGAATTCATCAAGTCCTCCTGATTTTTAAGCCATTGTGCATTTAGAAAGACTTGGCATAAGATATCTATGCTGAAGTTTGCCTTCTAACAACTCTACTTATTATGTAGGCTTTTATACCATTTGAGTGAATTAATCAATATTTAAAAGCTCAATGACTCATTAAAAGCATTTCTTCAAACAAATTGCTAATATTATTGCCCTTCCCTTTCATATATCTTACTAAAAAATGCTTTTACATTTTGAATAATGCAAAATGTGATGCAAAATGTACAATGTAGCAACATTGCGCTGGAAAATGTATATGCCACCAACCAAGATTGACCTTAGTAAAGCTGGAATATTAAGCATAAGCATACAATGAAAATAAAAACTTAGATTGATCATTGCTGTTCTTGTTCACTTAAAGCTGACTATATCAAAAAAAGAAGGGATGGAATTTCTAAGTTTATTTTTACATGGGTTTCCTGATTATTGATCAAAACAATATTTATCAAGGTATATCTTAAGATGATTATATAATTATAGTAACTTCATAAAAAGTAGCTGGAAAACCTGTATTAGGACTATATTTGCTTGTTTTTATGATTTTGTACCATTAATGTTAAATGAGTCAAACCTCAAGCTATTGAGATCATAGCAAATAGTATTTCACAATTACAGAAGTTAGACAATTTTTAAAACAGAGATGTATTCATAATTTCTGAACACTGATTCTCTTTATTGCTTTCAAATGACATTTGCTAACATGATAAATAGGTGTGCTTTGTGTTTAGGTAAGCATGTATCCACATACATGCACATATATATGTATAGAGTGTAAGTGAACTCAACAGTCATATGTTATTTAATGAAACTTACACTCTTTCACACACACACACACACACACACACATATATACATAAATTATCCACATAATTATGTGCCCACAATTCAACTTTCTGTCTCCAGACCTAAATGTCAAGTAAATAAAGCATGGAGGTAGCATATTCACAATCTCCAAATCCCTCTTCATTTTTCAATACCTCTTTAAGTTCTGTTCTTAATGTTCTTCGTAGAATTTTCCAGGCTAAGTAAGCAAAATATTAATCATTACAGAAACCTTTGAAGGTTCCCAGGCCCCATTTTAGTTTCTCTGATTTGAGGCATTCTCAAAGCCTCATTTGCTTGTATGAGGTAGGCAAGATACCTCACTGAGCTCTGGGGATCAATCCTAGTTCATCCTTTTGGGATCCTCAGCTGATAGATGGAAAGTTCTACTGACCAGATCAATATTTTCTTCAAGGGATGCCTTGAGACTTGGCTCCTCCCTGAAAATAAAATGTTTAAACTACAAAATACTCAATAACGTAAACCTTTCTACCTAAAGTAAATTAAGTGTATTCTATTATCTGCCAATGAAAAATCATTGTCTATTTGTTCCTGTAACAAATGCAGATAAAACAGTGTCTAGGTAATGGGAATTTTGACTGGGTCATTTTTATTTGAACTGACACTTGGCTGTTATGGTAAAAAGTCACCTAAATTGTTAATTTCAAAGCAATGCTTAGTGAAAGGACTGTTGGCTGTCCATAGGACTGTTGCAATGAATCATTTTAATAGGATCTAGGAATAGAAGGACAGTGGAGTATACTGGCTACTTCTTACTGTGCTCTAGTATGTTAAGGAACAAACGTCACTAGTTCAAAATGTTAATTTCTCAGCTCACGGAATAGGTAGGATATTAATAACTTTATTATCACCAACTTTAAGGAAAAGATCTAATTTTCGTCACCCTGACTGCGGTGCAGTGGTCCATCCTAGCTCACTGCAACATCAGCCTCTCAGATTCAAGCAATTCTCCTCCATCAGCCTCTCATGTAGCTGGGATTACAGGCAGGAATCATCACGCCCAGCTAATTTTTTGCATTTTTAGTGGACAGGTTTTCATTATGTTGACCAAGCTGGTCTCATAATCCTGAGCTCAGGTAATCTGCTTGTTTCATCTTCCCAAAGCGCTGGGATTACTGGCATGAGCCACTGAGCCCAGTCAAAAGGTCTAATTTCTTATGAGCCCAGGATTGGTGTATCTGAAATTCTGAAGAGGAGTATTCTACTGTGATTTCAACAAAAGATGAATTATAACTTTGCTAAGTCTCTTGTGAAGTTGATGAGGAGAGTGTGTGACTCCAAGAAGTATAATGCAAACCTTTCAGACTACCCTAATATATCCTTGCTCAAGAAACTCATGATACATTGATGAGGCTGTCCTTGCCTTGTTTGAAGACCTTGTAATATCTTAACCTGATATACTACTCAACCTGAACTATATTACCTGAAATGTTACCTGATGAGGAAGTGCAAATTTTCTTCATACCCTACCCTTGTGACTTCTTGTGGTCTCCAGACCTATCATGAGAGTCAGATCCTAGCAGGCTCTGTGTTTATTTACATAGATGAATCCAGGAAGAAAATAAATCTATGCCATAAATGACTCCAGGAGGTAGAGAAGTCTACATCATAGATGAATCCAAAGAGAAGAGAAGTCTATACCACAGATGAAACCAGGAGGAGAGAAGCCTACACTATAGATGAATCCAGGAAGAAGAGAAGTACACCAAAATAGAGCATTGTTTTGCAGGGTTTTTTTTTTTTTTTTAATCTGCAAATTCAGGGAATATGTTTGGAAATGGGAATAGATTCTAATCATGCTAGTCAAGGAAGAAAGAAAATAGTTATAAATTGGTTATAATTTATTTTCACAGTTGCATCTATCAGAGTAGCTGAGAGGGATTTTAACTGTTTGATCTGTTGGTGATTGAATGTTAAATAAACACAGATGTCAGAGAGCCCCACGGCAATAGGAAAGAAGGAATCAGAAGACTTTTGGCAAAAGTTAGGGTGGATACAGTATGTGGGATCCACATATCTGCCATCTTTGTTGCCCAGGAGGTGTTGACGCTTTCTCCCTTTATCAAAGCATCAAGAAATTTATGAAGAAGGGAAAATCCTGCTCCTTGCAAGTATGTTACCTTATCCGCCTTTCTGAATGCAGGAAATGAAGGTTGTGTTTGTGAGACATTGGGAACAGGCTCACTAAGTCATGGGAAGGAGGGAGTAGGCAAGACAAAGGGAGACTGTTTAACTATTAAATACTAGCAGAAGAGGCATTGGACAGTATGTGGACCAGAATGTTTATTCATAGATATCTTTGTTGCAGGTTAATTTATCATGGCATCTCTAGGGACCCAATATATAGAGATAACCCACAATATTGTCCACCACAGGGAAAGTAAACAGGGGTAAGAGAGTGTTTCTCTTGGGACACCATGATCCTGAGTTGTGGACCCATAACCATATCCAGACCTCAGTTATTTCCTGAATACAAATATTTTGAATGGTGTACTGAAACACAGAGCCCTTGATAACATCCAAAGCACTGTATCCAAGTGATTGGAAGCCATCAACAGAAGTTCACATGAGAAAAAAAAATAGATTTCACGATTTATAGATCATTGGCTCAGGGTAAGCACATATCTCTGGTGACTTGGAATGCTTCTAGGTTAGCTGAGTCAGAATGGGGACTCATTGGGTTGGCTGTTAAGGGGATCACTTAAATAGAATTGTTTATCTCACAGTAAGTAAAATAGATTCAAACCCTCCTGCCATTGTATCTTCATGTTTCAGAATATGTATTATGAATGTATATACTTATCACCTTCCAGGGACCCCCAACATTGGTTTTCTGATCTTTGGGTAAGGATTATGGCAGAGGACATGACAGGTGTCTTCCTTTTATCTAAATGACAAACCCAAACAAGAGGACATCCATGAAAAATGAAATATTGGGGCAACTATCAGAGTTATAATATACAGAAATTTTGATCTATGCCTTTGTATAGAATTGTATTCTGCTCAAAATTCATATGCTGAATTTCTAACCCATAGTACTTCAGAAGCTGACAGTATTTGGAGACAGCTTCTTTAAGGAGGTAATTAAGGTGTGATGAGGTCATCTGGGTCAGCCTTCATTGAATATGACTGATGTCCTTAGAAATGAAAGACAGGCAAATATTGGTTTAGGGGTACAAGCTTTCAGTTAGTTACAAGATGAATAAGTTCTGGGGTCTAATGCATGGCATGGTAACTATAGTTAATAATGCTGTATTGTCTAATTGAAATGTGGTAAGAGGGCAGATTTCAAGTATTCTAACCACACACATACGTACACATACACAAATGTTACCTATGGTTGGTAATAGATGTGTTCATTAAATTACTGCATTAATCATCAAATATCGCCGGCCGGGCACGGTGGCTCAAGCCTGTAATCCCAGCACTTTGGGAGGCCAAGAAAGGCGGATCACGAGGTCTGGAGATCGAGACCATCCTGGTTAACACAGTGAAACCCCGTCTCTACTAAAAAAATACAAAACACTAGCCGGGTGAGGTGGCGGGCGCCTGTAGTCCCAGCTACTCGGGAGGCTGAGGCAGGAGAATGGCATAAACCCGGGAGGCGGAGCTTGCAGTGAGCTGAGATCTGGCCACTGCACTCCAGCCTGGGTGACAGAGCAAGACTCCGTCTCAAAAAAAAAAATCAAATATCAAATAATCCAATTGCACACCTTAAATATGTAGAATTTTTATCAATTCAGTACTTTAAGATTTATAAAATGAGATTAGAATACAGCCACACACAGGAATGACCATGTGAAGACACAGGGAGAAGACAGCATCTCCAAGCTAAGGAGAGAGATCTCAGGTGGAATCAGCGCTGCCCACTCCTTCATCTCAGCCTCCAGACTCCAGGACCATGGGACAATGAATGGATGTTTTTTACAAGCCTCTCAGTCTCTAGTGTTCTGTTATAACAGCTGAAATGGACTAAAACACCTCATAAGAAGAGGAGATGAGGACACAGACACACACAGGACAGGGATGGACATGTGGGGACACAGGGAGAAGATGGCTTCTTCAGGCCAAGAGAGAGGCCTCAAGCAAAAGCAGCCCTACCCATACCTTGAGCTCAGAATTCCAGCCTCTAAGTCCATGTGAGAATAGATGTCTATTATTTACACTTTCCTCAATCTATGGTATTCTGTTATAGCAGCTTTAAATGGACTAAGACATCTTATAAGAAGAGAAGATAAGGGTATAGATGCATACAGAGGAACATCCATGTGAGTACGCAGGGAGAAGACGGCTTCTACAAACCAAGGAGAGAGGCCTGACTGGGAAACAACCCTGTGGACACTTTGATCTTGCACCTCAAGCCTCCAGAGTTGTAAGATGTGAATTTATGTTATTTCAGCTATTTATGCTTTGCTATGGCAGCTAGAGCAAGCTTATCCAATGGCCATTTAATAAACCTCTTGGGATAGGCAGAAGATAGACAGATTTTAAAGGTTTCCTGGCTGGTAGTGAGCTGACTCCTGTGCTGATCCCAATTGTTGCTGTTCTAGATGTGGCTAATGGGGACACTGGGACTTGAGAAGCATCTGTGGATCTAAGAAATGCTTTTTGTATTTTTTCAATATTCTTATCAATACGAAGAAACTGTATGAGTGGGCTAGTTCAATAAGCATAGCAGTATGCATGCATATTGATTATCCCTCTGCATGTGTCTGCATCCTAATCTTTTTTGTAATCTTAAAATACTTACTAAATTGAGAAATTAAAATTGCATCTGTTCAAGTTGTACAATGGGATGATTTGGTTTAGACATACATTGAGTAATGATTAACTCAAATTAATTGACACAGTTTCTTACTCCAAAGGGGATTTGATTTATACACTATCTCAGGAAAATTATACTTGACTTTAGCAGGAAGTGGTGGTACACGGCTGTAGTCCTAGTTACCTGGGAAGGTGAGATGGGAGGATCACATGAGCCCAGCAAAGTAGGGGTTGCAATGAGCCATGTTTGCACCACTGCACTCCAGCCTAAGCAAAAATACACACACACACACACACACACACAGTCACGTTTAAGATTACATTGTACTAAGAAAACCTGTTGATGCAGAAGAAGCAAATATTTTAAAAGACTTACAGAGAAATGTTTATTAAGGGTAGCAAATGAATACTATAAAACTTAAGGGATATTCCACTTTAGTAAAATTTTTATGGAGATCACTGGCTAGAATTTGTTTACTTAACCTTCAGTGAAAGAAAAGATGCTTCATTTTCACCCTGCAAGAAGACACTTTCCCAAATGACCTTGGCTAACTCAGCTCTTATCCTTTTTGCTTACAATTTTGAGGCAGAATGTAGCAAAAATGCAACATCCTGAGATAAGAATAAACTATCTAGAATAGTCAAGGCTTCTTCCTCACCTCTCCTAGAAAAACATGTCCTGCAATGCCTGATATCAGCGACCCAGGCAATACCTGGTATATAAAACTCAAAACTGAGTTCTTTGGGGGATCTCTCAGCTGTGGTTCAAAGGGAAGTATTCACACACTCAGAACCACATTAGACCTGGACCACTTTCTTGAGTCTTAGGATACTCACTTGACATAATCCTAAAGTTTCTGTTCATGCTTGCTGCCTATCTTTAATAAATTATTTTCCCTGACCAGTGCTGATGTGTGATGATCTGCTTCTCACATGCTGATTTTGAATTGTGGAGACATTTGTTTCATTTGAGAGCACTGGTCCTATCCATTTGTCTTAGCCCATTCTCCCTAAATCTACACCTGTGACCTCATGAAAGGCTTTCTATAATTATCTGATTGTGGAGACCAAATTATCTTCTAGTTAATTGATGGTCCACAGGATATGTTGGCATCAGTTGGAAGCAGACAGTTGTAGATTTATTTCTCTTTTGGTGATAGCTTTTGGGTTCTTTGGCGAAAGGTAATTTCCCAGGGATAGAATTTCAAGGAGTACCACTTGGCACTCATTTGCTAAGAGCAAATGACTACCATGATAGATCTACTAATTTTACTTTATATTTTGCTTTTCATTTCCCTTCTAAGTTTGCACAGGATATTGGTAGGGTAATCTCACCATTTAGTTCTTAACTTACTAGAAGTCAATGTGAGATTGTGATTTACCTACAGGAGAAATGAGCAAAACCCAGGGGAAGGAGAGCATGCACAATAGAGTAGCCAAAGAAGGTTCTGAGACAGAGAGTGATGGCCAGCTTATTTTTTACCAGTCTTAAGCTCTTTCTAGAGGCCTTACCTTATCTTCTATGGCATATGAAAATTATTCCCTTGTGGCCAGGTTTTCTTATTTTCCCCATTGTGCACTCAGTAAATTACGTGCATGATCCTTGGGAAGTGGAACTGAAGAACGTGAGATAGAGGAAGCATTGAAGGACATGAAATACTGGGATTTGAGGTGTTTGTTTCCTCTTAGGAAGTTGAAGCAGGGGTTCTTTTTGGTTCAAAAATAACTTAGTGTGAGTTTTTCAAGGCCAATTTCCTTGAACTGATTCTTTTCTAGAGGACCCTATAGTTGGTTCTTCTACCGTGTCAGATGTTTATATACTTATTGCTATGTGAATGTCATTCTTGAAATGCAATATAGGACAAGAAGGATGTGGATACACACATTTTTAGTGGCTTGTCCAACACTTTTTTTAAAAAGTGTTATGAACAGTTATTCTTTATTATTATACTTTAAGTTCTGGGATACACGTACAGAACATTCAGGTTTGCTACATAAGTATACACATGCCATGGTTGTTTGTTGCACCCATCAACCTATCATTTACATTAGTTACTTCTCCTAATGCTATCCATCTCCTAGCCCCCCGCCCCTGACAGATGCCAGCATGTGATATTCTCCTCCTTGTGTCCACGTGTTTTCATTGTTCAACTCCCAATTATGAGTGAGTACAGGCAGTGTTTGGTTTTCCATTCTTGTGTTATTTGGCTGAGAATGATGCCTTCCAGCTTCATTTATGTCCCTGAAAAGGACATAAAGTCATCCTGTTTTTGGCTGCCTAGTATTCCATGGGGTTATGTGCCTCTGATGTTAATGAGTCCATAAAGTTCTGTATTCATGAAGCCAATTCACTTAAAATGCTGCTCATGTGATATGTCAAAGGGAAACAAGAGTCCAAGACAAATGCATACTCATTTCTACTGATTTTATAAAATGCACTGAAGGGCAAGAAATATCTATATGAGCAGTGTACCCTTGCCTTTGCCTGAGAAATTTCTCAAAGATAAATAAAAAGGATAAAAGGGAGGGAAGACGTCAAAACAAGGGAGACCGTGGTGAATAATGCTACAAAGAAGTAGCAGATAGGGAGAAATCTGCTTGAATCATAAGTTCCTCCATTGAGAGTCTCAATGGTTAGTATGTAAATGTGAGTTTAAAGATAATCAGTAAATAAGTGTAAAATAGTACCAAGGTCTGCTTCAGCCATGAAGGAGGAAAGTTAGACATAATCTCCTGACAAGAACTCAGACTACATACATTAAGAATTACAAAGAACTGAAGTTAATGCTTCAGAAGACCTAGATTTATACAACAGAAAAAGATAAAATAAACCTCTATGCACAAAGCAAAGTGTCATGAGCTTTTTTGTAAGAAAGGAGATAAGAATGTTTTCCTTCTCCATAGATATCAAATGCCAGAGTTTGCTTACGAGAACTGGAGGAGACAAGTCAAGTAAACAATATCTTTTATAAAAATGCATACAGTAGAAAAAAGGAGTGGGCCTGTGGAAAGAGAACTATAGTCCAGATGAAGTCTCATGTTTACAGAGATGATAAGAGAAGATACTCAAACCAAAAAGAGCCATCCCTAAAGAAACTATTGAAGTGGATAGAACATATTGACAGAAAAGGGTTTACATTCGAGGCCGGGCGCGGTGGCTCAAGCCTGTAATCTCAGCACTTTGGGAGGCTGAGACGGGCGGATCACGAGGTCAGTAGATCAAGATCATCCTGGCTACCACGGTGAAACCCCGTCTCTACTAAAAATACAAAAAACTAGCCGGGCGAGGTGGCAGGCGCCTGTAGTCCCAGCTACTCTGGAGGCTGAGGCAGGAGAATGGCGTGAACCTGGGAGGCGGAGCTTGCAGTGAGCTGAGATCCCGCCACTGCACTCCAGCCCGGGCAACAGACCAAGACTCTGTCTCAAAAAAAAAAAAAAGAAAAAAGAAAAGAAAAGGGTTTACGTTCTATGTATCTGGCTCAGTTAATCACGTTTGAAAGCCAAAGTTAATCTCTGTAAGAATAGATACCCGGCTTGTGTAGCAGCTTATGCTGAACTTGAAGATGATCATGTGAGAGAGAAGTCCCGGGGATAGAAGATTGCAGATTCAGTGGTCATGTATGTTTTTCTCAGTCTAACAGCAGGGCAGTGAGCTTTCTGCTCTTCTGCCTTCCTAGATCCCAAGTGTGCCTGGCAACAGCTGAGCACCAAGGGGAATACTTGGCATTCAGAAGAATCTTAATGTCCTTGGTGGCCTCCCAAGGGATTGGCTAGGGTACTTGTACCTGACATAGTCTGTCCAAACCTAGTTTTGGACCTAAATTCAGGGTCATTGACTTCTAGTCATTGAGGAGCATGTAGAATAGATATTGTTCTTTTATCATTGTTTTGTTTGCAAGTGGTTTCTGGAATTGTGTAATTCTCATCCCAGTGATTGGTAATCAAAGCATGTCATAGCAGGACTGGAATAGACCAAGACATATGCCATGAGATGAACTGGTTACCCAATAACCCTTGGGATCAATAACTGGTAGAAAAAGCAACTGAAAAGTATGACCCTTGAATCTAGGTTAGAAGAGCTCCTGTGCTGAGCCCTACTTTCAAGGACTGAATTCTGATCTTCCTCCAGTCACATTCATCTGTGCAAGGACTTCAAGTTGTCAAAGCTCTATACCTCAGTTTAGAACCAATTCTGTGTATCTAGGTCAGATAACCCAGTGCAAATGACTCTCCATCCACTTCCAGAATTGGTGTGGCTTGTTCCCTAAGCCGTTTCTGTAAAGGACTCTTCTATTCAGAGGAAGGGCCATGTGGTGGCTGCTGGGAGGTTAGAATAGGGTCTTGCGTTATGGGTGGGTGAGCCGAATATAGATACCCTTATGGGTGGCAAGATGGAATATGGACCCAAGATTGCATATGGGTTCATACTGGGGAGGTGAATCAAATGTGGATGTTCATGGGAGGATGGGGGGAGCACAAATACCCATGAAGAATGAATGGAATATAATGGCCATTGTGGAGAGAGGTTGATGGAAAATAGACATAAATTGGGAGACTGGATGGATACAGGTATGCATTAGGGGTTGAATGCATATGGATGAGGCAGATGAAATAATACAGACATACAGGCTGGGGTCTCTACCTGTGAGTGCTGGAGGAGTTTAGGAGATAGCCTTGAGGTTGGAAGAGAAAGAGACAGGTCTAAAGCATGGACAGTTCCTCAGGCCCCGTCTCTGGTTCACAGCCCTCATTGCCCACCCAGTTTGTACCTATCCTTCCAGGTTGTTATAAAGGTGTGTTTTGTTAACGTTGAAATATGTAATATACATTATTTTACCCATTTGCTTGGTTGTAACTTTGTTTTTTTTTTTTTTTTTTTTTGAGGCGGAGTCTCGCTCTGCCGCCCAGGCTGGAGTGCAGTGGCCGGATCTCAGCTCACTGCAAGCTCCGCCTCCCGGTTCACGCCATTCTCCTGCCTCAGCCTCCCAAGTAGCTGGGACTACAGGCGCCCGCCATCTCGCCCGGCTAGTTTTTTGTATTTTTAGTAGAGACGGGGTTTCACCATGTTAGCCAGGACGGTCTCGATCTGCTGACCTCGTGATCCACCCGTCTCGGCCTCCCAAAGTGCTGGGATTACAGGCTTGAGCCACCGCGCCCGGCCGGTTGTAACTTTGAAATATGTAGACATACATTAGATGAATTGCCTTAGGGTTGTTGTCATGAATTTGTAAAATAAAAAGCCTAGTCTAGACAGGATCCAATTCCAGGACCTCCAAATCCAAGTTCTCTCTATATCCACTCAACTGCCTCTCAGAATGTATGGGAAGAGAGAAAAAAGGGTATCGAAAATAGATAAAGGAAAGGAGAAGATATTGGACTTAAAAAGAAATGGGAATAATGTTTTCATTATATATTGTTATGGGATGGCATGTTACATGTTGTTTTCTGTTATGGCATTGCATGCTTTAATATATGCTATATTATGTTATGTCATGTCATGTCAGGTTATGTTATGTGTTGTGCTACACTATGGTAGGTTCTGTGTTGTTCTGTGCTATGTTATGACTTATGCTATGCTTTTCTATGCTATGCTATGTTATGTTATATGTTATCCTATGTTGCATTATATTTTATGTTCTGCTGTTTTATATGCTGTGTTGTTGTGCTGTGTTATAGACTATGTTATACTGTGAGATGTAATGTTATGCTATTCTGTGTTATGATTTATGCTGTGTAGACTAGTCACCACTAGTACAATAGAGCTCTTGAAATTATTCCTCCCGTTTAACTAAAGTTTTGTCTTTAACCAACCATTATTCTACTCTCTGCTTCTGTGCTCAACTATTTTAGATTTCACATATATGTAAAGAGATACTGCATGTATTTATCTCTCTCTGTGTGGCTTATTTCACTTAACATCACATCCTCCAGGATCATCCATGTTGTAATGAATGACAACATTTCATTTATTGACACAGAACGGTATTCCATCGTGTTTAGGTACTACCTTTTCTTTTCCATTCCTCTATTGATAGACACTTAGTTTGATTCCCTGTCTTATCTATTGTACACAGTGCTGTGATGCATATGGGAATGCTGATTGAATTTCCTTTGGATGTATACTGAGTAGTGAGATTGCAGGATCATCTGGTAGTCCTATTTTTAAAGACTACATTTTGTTAATTACATTTATGTAATCATAATATGTCTTTCTCTCACTAGAGAGATGCATTACATCTTTCCATATGTTTATTGGATGTTTCAATGTCCTGTTAAGTAATTTGCTTATTCCATTTATGTCATATTATCATTTTCTCTAGTGTTTTAAATTGTCTTTTTAAAATTATTTACATATCATTGATTTTATTTTTGTGCCTTTTATATCCATTGCAAATTTATTTGCATAGTTCTTGTTTTCTAGATGTGTTTAGGTAGACTTTGACCAGAATTTTTGTTGTTGTGGTTGTTGTTGTTTTGAGACAATTCTCATTCTGTTGCCCAGACTGTGGGGCAGTGGCACCATCTTAGCTCACTGCAATCTCTGCTCCTGGGATCAAGCAATTCTTGTACCTCCACCTCCCAAGTAGCTGGGATTACAGATGCATGCCACCATGTCCAGATAATTTTTGTATTTTCAGTAGAGATGAGGTTTCACCATGTTGAGCACAATGGTCTTGAACTCTTGACTTCAAGTGATCCAACCACCTTGGCCTCTCAAGTGCTGGGATTATAGTGTGAGTCACCATATGTTGTTAACCACAAGATTTTATTTCAAAATCTATTTTATCATCCTTTAAGATTTGCACATTTTATCTCCTATTATAAAAAGTATTCAAATCATACATTTTTTTTTCAAATTTTCGTTACTTAATGTATGTTTAATTTATTGCGGCATCACGTTTGAGTAGCTATTTTGTTTTCTGTATGGAAACCAATTTCCCCACATAATGTAAATTACATAATTTCATCTTTTATTTATAACACCATGTCTCCATATCTATAATGCAGATGCATATATCTCAATGACAATCTGTGTATGCATCTCATTCTATGCTCTCAAATTTTTAATTATCTTTATATTTTTAAAATAACTTGCACTGTATTACTTTGCTAGAGCTTCATAAAAAATCTATTTATGATTACCTAGTCAGGTCCCATGAAAAATTTGCACGGTGAATTCTGTTTCCAAAGATGCCCCATTCTCCCAACCCATAAATGCTTTAGCAATGTTGCCTTCACATTAAATGCTGCAGTCTTTTCTTGAAACTGGACTGGTCTTAGGCTCAGTTTTGATCAGTTAAATGTGATGAAAGTGAGACTATGTCATTTCCTAAGATGAGATTCCAGACATCTGCAGACCTCACCTTTGTTGCTGTGAAAATTCCTTCTTGGAACGCAGCTGCCATTCTGTAAGGAAGCTCAAGCCATCATTAGGATAGAGTCACATGGGGAAGAACCATAGCCTCTGGCCAGCAGCCTCAGCTTTGCTCTCCACCAACATTCTCTCAGCTGGACACATGAGTAAAGTCTCATTAAATCTTTTACCCTGGACAAGACATCATTCAAAGCAGCTAAATAAATGCCCCAATGTAACCACACAACAGATTTCCCTTGCCCCCTTTTTGGACCGACCCGATTTATCAAGACAGGGGAATTACAATGGAGAAACAGTAATTCACATAGAGCTGTTTGTGTAAGAGACCAGAGTTTTAATATTATTCAAATCAGTCTCCTGGAGCATTCAGGGATTGAAGTTTTTAGGGATAATTTGGTGAGTAGGGGCTCAGGAAGAGGGGAGTGCTGATTGGTTGGGTTGGAGATATATCAAAGAGGGTCGAAGTAAAGCTTTCTTTCTGTCTTCTGTTCTTGCATGTGATTGCAGAACTGGATGAACCAGATTACTGATCTGGGTGGTGTCAGTTGGCACATCCAGTACAGGGTCTGCAAAATGCCTTAAGTACTAATCTTTGGTTTTACAATAGTGATGTTAATCCCAGGAGCAATTTGGGGAGGTTCAGACACTTGGAGTCAGAGACTGCATGGCCTCTAAACTGTAATTTCTAATTTTACAGCTAATTTGTAAGTACTGCAAAGGCAGATAGGTTTCCAGGCAAGAAGGGCTTTTTATTTGTTTGTTTGTTTGTTTTTGTTGTTATTGTTTTTCCTTTGGAGAGGCTGAAGGGGAAAGGAAACAGTTATGATCAATTTTGTGTGAAAGTTAAACTATGAACTAAATTCCTTCTCAAAGTTAGTTCAGCCTATGCCTGGAAATGAGCATGGACAGGTTAAAAGTTAGCAACAACATAGAGTCAGTTAAGTCTCATCTCTTTCACTATCATAATTTCCTCAGTTACAACTTTTTCAAAGGTAGTTTCAGCAACCATCACTATGAAAAGTAGAACCTCCTCCCCCGCTCTAGCTGATCTCAAACCCCTGATCTATATGGGTTTATGAACAAATTGAATGGTTGTCTTCAGTCACTAACTTTGGGCTCATGTATTACATAGCAATCAGTAATTGATACTATTCTATTTGAATATTTTTTGAAAAAAAAATACATATATTTACACGACATTTCCGTCTTTAGCCCTGGCTAGAGTGCAGTGACACAATCTCAATTCACTGCAACTTCTGCCTCCCAGGTTCAAGCAATTCTGCTGCCTCAACCTTCAGAGTAGCTGGGGTTACAGGCTCCTGCCACCACATCCAGCTAATTTTTGTATCTTTAGTAGAGACTGGGTTTCGCCATGTTAGCCAGGCTGTTCTCAAACTCTTGACCTGAAGTGATCTGCCCACCTCAGCATCCCAAAGTGCTGGGATCACAGGTGTGAGCCACCATGCCTGACCTCTATTTGAAATTTAATTGGATTTGCACCTAATGAATAGATGTAAGATCAAGAGAGATTTGCCTCTAAAACATTGAGTATCTCCATCTGTGCTTATTATACTGTTTTCCTGAAATACAAATTAGTATTCTGTGCCTTTGTCTTGGATTACAGACTTATTTACTCATTGGCAAATTTCATGGGCCCTTTTATAATTCCAGTGATTAAATTATGTATTATAATTTCTTGCATGTTATTTTGTACTATTATACAGCTATATAATGATAACATTTTATTTACCTTTATAAACAAATAACCTTACATTTTGAATGTCAGGAACCCTGATAGAGCATTTAGTAATAAAAAGTGATTATGACAATCAGTGTCTTTTTTACTTTGAAGCATAGAAATGTTCTGTATGCATATTTATATGAGCGCTTGAAGCTTTCAATATCAGATTTTTAATGGTTAGGTAAAACACATTTATGATTTTTAGATTTACTAGATTTTTGATGAGAGATTCTATTTTCCTAATGGAAACTTGTCTTTTGAGAGTTTTGTGTCATTGTTCACAAATTAAAAACATATTATGTTCTAAGATGTTGTAATAGATTGGAGAAGAAAACCAAATAAAGTTTCTGCTTTCATGAATTTTTTTTCTTCCTGGAGTGAACAAAGGAAAAAAAAAATGTGTAAAGTAAGCAAACTCTGGGAATTGATACTTGCTCTTGAAAAATAGAAAAGTACATTGGCTTAAGTGGGTGAAAAATTCTGCAGAGGGGAGCCAGCCATTGTATTGAAGAGTGGCCAGGATCCCTTTCCTTGGGGAGGTGGTGTTGGAGCAATGATTTCAAAGTGGTGGTGAGAGGGTTAGTAAAGCAGGTCTCTGGCGGAAAAGATCGCTAGGGAGTGAAAATACCAAAGGTAGTAATCCTAAATTGTTCCAGGAAGATCCAAGGATCCAGCAGAGATGAAACTTAATGAACAAAAATGTACGTAGGATACCAGGTTCAACAGAGAACCAAGAGTAAGCCTTTGAGTGATGTTGAATATCATGCATGGCCAAATTTCTCTCATTAGCAATTCATTAGTCTATCATTTCCACACCTGGTGCTTAAAAAAAATGCATTGTACTTTAAACCAGCCGTAACTTTATGGGAAAATTATTCCAGTTAGAACATTTTTATCTGTCTAGTATACAATTTTCACAATTTTTCCTATTGCATTTAATCAAATAAGTAATAACTAAGTGCATATTTAATCAAACAAGTAATAACTAAGTGCATCTGTAGTTTGGAAAATAAAATGAAACAAAAGGAGAAAGAGTAAAAGTAAAAATTCCAACTGCCCCTGTCCCCATAATAATAACCCCATGCCTGATACATTATTAGGAACCTGAAGAATCACTCTGAGTCCTGATACATCAGCACATTTGGGATTAACCTGTGGGTGTTTGAAAGGAATTAATTGTATATTTGGGGAAATGTTTCAGATTATTTTTGCTAATTGTTTCTTTGAAATCCTGAGTATTTCAAATATGTTCGAATTAACATGAACTACCATATTCTGAGAAAAGATGATTAAAGTCTCTAACTATAAATAGGACTTTGACAATTATTTTGTAATTTCTACAGTGATTTCTGTAAAGATAAACTGAGGCTGGAGCCGAACCAGGAAGGAAGACACAAGGCAAATGGCAGTGAGAATAATCTTTTATTAGGGCTTGTAGACAAGGTTCCCCGGTCCACAGGTGTGGGCCGAGAAAGTCACGCTGAGGGAGGAAAGTAGGGGCTTTTTACAGCCCAAGAGGTAGGGAAGCTGGTTATGCAAACAGGGCCTGGAGGGTCTTGAAACTACTAGGGCAGGCATTGAGTAAGGGTCATGAGGAAGGGATCTTTGGAAACTGTTAACCGAAACTGCTGTTTACATTGTGGAATGCAGGTGAGCTGCAGGTCATGGGGGAGTGTGGTTGCCCAGCTGGAATTCTGACGCATGTAAGTCTGCGGTTGTGTACAAGGGTGAAGAAAGTCTTTAACAAAAGGCCTGCTACACCAGGTAACGCTGCCATGTTGAGTCTAGATTCCTGCCTAACAATTGCTACATGGTTATTAAAGTCACAAATAATCATACTACATATAATTATAAAATAACTCTCTTTTCTCAGTTACATTTTCATCCTAAGTTTTTTTATTAATTTCATAGTTACATGTGTTTCTTTATTTGCCACTATTTACCTGGCATAATGTTTCTATTGTTTTATTTTCAACTTTTCTTTGTTATTTATGTTTTAAGTATTTTTAAATTAAACCATATTGCTGGATTGTGCTTTTCTTATCCAATGTAAGAATGTTTTAATTTTAATGAGTATCTTATTTAATTTGCATGTGTTAGTGTATTCATTTTATCTCATGTTTTCTTATATCCTAAGTGGCATACAAGTGTTTCTTTTGCCATTCCTTTTATTATTTTTCTGTCTGTTTTTTTGCTAGGATTGAGTATGAGTAAAGTGGTGTCCTTGTGACAGTTTGCTATATGTGAACTCATTTACTTTCACATCTCTTGTAGACCTAAAATCAATAAAGGTGCAAATATATTTTTAAAAAATGTTATTATGGCTTAGGTCAATATTAGGAGTAATTATCACATATTCTTTAATTAATGGAGTTTTGGGAATAAGCCAAAATCCTTTAACACCTAAAAAAGGATAGCACACTAATGTATTGATAATTAAAACTCAGAGTCAAATTTCTAAGAAATTTTCCATTTCTGTCAGTATTCATTAGAAATAAATTTTAATATGTGCACTAAGACTTAATCTAATTAGAAAATCCAGAAAAAGAATGCTTCTCTGATCAGTCATGGGAATAAAAAATTTGGCATCATTACCCAAAAGATAGCAAACTGTCTGAAATCTAAGAAATTGTTTATACTAAACTTATTTTCACATCCCCAGCACTGCATAATTCAAATCCACCCTGTGCTTAATCGGATACTTTCATCTTTAACATGAAGAAGAAAAGTATTACCTTTTGAAAGCAAACCTTCAGGGGGGAATATTAGGTGTTTGCCTGAAAAACCATTCATTTTTTGCTTCAGCAAAGCAATTTGCAGTAAAGAATTATTTCCTTCTCAGCTACAATACTGGAAAACGAAACTGTAAGTAGGAGTGTTTTACTGGGCTTCCTAGCTTTGTATCTAGGTTGTGCCAAGGTATGTGATGATATTTTAGCACCTTTTATAATTTTGCACTGATTTTCAGAGGATGTGTTTGGATTTTCTGCTCTTTAGCTCTCTGGTTGGAATTTGAATCTGGATTAATCTTTAGGCAAATTTAAATTTTGGTTTATGAATGAAGGGCAGACATTTTTGTAATGATTCCCAAATTAAGCAAAATTCTTCAAATACAAAAGGTAATTGGCTCATTTCAATCTGAAAGGAGCTGGCATTCACAGACAACATTCATGACTTTCTTGTGGGGGCAGTCAGTAGAATAAAAACAGCCAAGCAGTAGCCTTAAAAGCCAGGGTATTTCTACAGTCACTGCGAATTCAACAAAATTGAATCCAACCAATTCTTTCTTAAAAGTATGTATTAGCATAGATATAAATAGAATAACTACCTTCCCTTGGAGGTGAAAGTAATTTGCTGTAGGAAAAAAATATTTTCTCTAACATCATATTAGAAATCTCTTGGAATAGGAAGAGCCCCAGTCTCCAACTACCAGCACGAGCGACACAGAAGACTGGTGATTTCTGCATTTTCAACTGAGGTACTGGGGTCATCTCACTGCGGAGTGCCGGACAATCGTTGTTGGTCAGCTGCTGCAGCCTGACCAGTGAGAGCTGAAGCAGGGCAAGGCATTGCCTCATCTGGGAAGCACAAGGGGGAAGGGAATCCCTTTTCCTATCCAGGCGAACTGAGACACACAACACTTGGAAAATCGGGTAACTCCCACCCCAAAACTGCGCTTTAAGCAAATGGGCACACGAGGAGATTATACCCACACCTGGCCTGGAGGGTCCCACAGCCACAGAGCCTCCCTCATTGCTAGCACAGCAGTCTATGATCTAACCACAAGGCAGCAGCGAGGCTGGGGGAGGGGTGCTCGCCATTGCTGAGGCTTAAGTAGGTAAACAAAGCCACTGGGAAGCCCCAACTGGGTGGAGCTCACAGCAGCTCAAGGAAACCTGCCTGTCTCTGTATACTCCACCTCTGGGGGCAGGCACAGCTAAAAACAACAGGGGAAGCAGCATAGGCCTGTGCAGACCCGAACGACTCTGTCTGACAGCTTTGAAGAGAGCACTGGATCTCCCAACATGGAGGTTGAGATCTGAGAACGGACAGACTGCCAGCTCAAGTGGGTCCCTGAACCCTGAGTAGCCTAACTGGGAGACATCCCCCACTAGGGGCAGTCTGACACCCCACACCTCACAGGGTGGAGTACACCCCTGGGAGAAGCTTACAAAGTAATAATCAAACAGGTACACTCACTGTTCAGCAATATTCTATCTTCTGCAACCTCTGCTGCTGATACCCAGGCAAACAGGGTCAGGAGTGCACCTCAAGCAATCTCCAGCAGACCTACAGCTGAGGGTCCTGACTATTAGAAGGAAAACTACCAAACAGGAAGAACTCCTATACCAAAACTCCATCAGTATGTCACCATCATCAAAGACCAGAGACAGATAAAACCACAAAGATGGGGAAGAAGCAGGGCAGAAAAGCTGGAAATTCAAAAAATAAGAGTGCATCTCCCTCTGCAAAGGAGTGCAGCTCATCGCCAGCAATGGATCAAAGCTGGTCAGAGAATGACTTTGACGAGATGAGAGAAGAAGGCTTCAGTCCATCAAATTCCTCAGAGCTAAAGGAGGAATTATGTACACAGCGCAAAGAAACCAAAAATCTTGAAAAAATAGTAGAAGAATTGATAGCTAGAATAATTAATGTGGAGAAGGTCATAAATGAAAAGACAGAGATGAAAACCACGACACGAGAAATACGTGACAAATCCACAAGCTTCAGTAACCGACTTGATCAACTGGAAAAAAGAGTATCAGCAATTGAGGATCAAATGAATGAAACGAAGCAACAAGAGAAACCAAAAGAAAAGAAGAAAAAGAAATGAACAAAGCCTGCAAGAAGTATGGGATTATGTAAAAAGACCAAATCTACGTCTGATTGGGGTGCCTGAAAGTGAGGGGGAAAATGGAACCAAGTTGGAAAACACTCTTCAGGATATCAACCAGGAGAACTTCCCCAACCTAGTAGGGCAGGCCAACATTCAAACTCAGGAAATACAGAGAACACCACAAAGATACTCCTCCAGAAGAACAACTCCAAGACACATAATTGCCAGATTCACCAAAGTTGAAATGAAGGAAAAAATCTTAAGGGCAGCCAGAGAGAAAGGTTGGGTTACCCATAAGGGAAGCCCATCAGACTAACAGCAGATCTCTCGGCAGAAACTCTACAAGCCAGAAGAGAGTGGGGGCCAATATTCAACATTCTTCAAGAAAAGAATTTTAAACCCAGAATTTCATATCCAGCCAAACTAAGTTTCATCAGTGAAGGAGAAATAAAATCCTTTACAGATAAGCAAATGCTTGGAGATTTTATCACCACCAGGCCTGCCTTACAAGAGACCCTGAAGGAAGCCCTAAACATGGAAAGGAACAACAGGTACCAGCCATTGCAAAAACATGCCAAAATGTAAAGACCAATGAGACTAGGAAGAAACTGCATCAACTAATGAGCAAAGTAACCAGTTAATATCATAATGGCAGGATCAAGTTCACACATAACAATATTAACCTTAAATGTCAATGGACTAAATGCTCCAATTAAAAGACACAGACTGGCAAACTGGATAAAGAGTCAAGACCCATCAGTCTGCTGTATTCAGGACACCCATCTCACATGTAGAGACATACATAGGCTCAAAATAAAGGGATGGAGGAAGATCTACAAAATAAATCGAGAACAAAAAAAGCAGGGGTTGCAATCCTAGTCTCTGATAAAATAGACTTTAAACCATCAAAGATCAAAAGAGACAAAGAAGGTCATTACATAATGATAAAGGGATCAATTCCACAGGAAGAGATAACTATCCTAAATATATATGCACCCAATAAACGACCACCCAGATTCATAAAGCAAGCCCTTAGAGACTTACAAAAGGACTTAGACTCCCATACAATAATAATGGGAGACTTCAACACTCCACTGTCAACATTAGACAGATCAACGAGACAGAAAGTTAACAAGGATATCCAGGAATTGAACTCATCTCTGCACCAAGCAGACCTAATAGACATCTATAGAACTCTCCACCCCAAATCAACAGAATATACATTCTTCTCAGCACCACATCACACTTATCCCAAAATTGACCACATAATTGGAAGTAAAGTACTCCTCAGCAAACGTGAAAGAACAGAAATTATAACAAACTGTCTCTCAGACCACAGTGCAATCAAACTAGAACTCAGGACTAAGAAACTCAATCCAAACCGCTCAACTACATGGAAACTGAACAACCTGCTCCTGAATGACTACTGGGTACATAACGAAATGAAGGCAGAAATAAAGAAGTTCTTTGAAACCAATGAGAAAAAAGATATAACATACCAGAATCTCTGGGACACATTTAAAGCAGTGTGTAGATGGAAATGTATAGCACTAAATGCCCACAAGAGAAAGCAGGAAAGATCTAAAATTGACACTCTAACATCACAATTAAAAGAACTGGAGAAGCAAGAGCAAACACATTCAAAAGCTAGCAGAAGGCAAGAAATAACTAAGATCAGAGCAGAATTGAAGGAGAGAGAGACACAAAAAATCTGCCAAAAAAATCAATGAATCCAGGAGTTGGTTTTTTGAAAAAATCAAGAAAATTGACAGACCGCTAGCAAGGCTAATAAAGAAGAAAATAGAGACGAATCAAATAGACGCAATAAAAAATGATAAAGGGGGTATCACCACTGACCCCACAAAAATACAAACTACCATCAGAGAATACTATAAACACCTCTATGCAAATCAACTAGAAAATCTAGAAGAAATGGATAATTTCCTGGACACTTACACTCTCCCAAGACTAAACCAGCAAGAAGTTGAATTCCTGAATAGACCAATAGCAGGCTCTGAAATTGAGGCAATAATTAATAGCCTACCATCAAGAAAACTCCAGGATCAGATGGATTCACAACTGAATTCCACCAGAGGTACAAAGAGGAGCTGGTACCATTGCTTCTGAAACTATTCCAGGCCAGGCATGGTGGCTCAAGCCTGTAATCCCAGCACTTTGGGAGGCCGAGACGGGCAGATCACGAGGTCAGGAGATCGAGACCATCCTGGCTAACATGGTGAAACTCCGTCTCTACTAAAAATACAAAAAACTAGCCGGGCGAGGTGGCGGGCGCCTGTAGTCCCAGCTACTCGGGAGGCTGAGGCAGGAGAATGGCATAAACCCGGGAGGCAGACCTTGCAGTGAGTTGAGATCCGCCACTGCACTCCAGTCCAGGCGACAGAGCGAGACTCCGCCTCAAAAAAAAAAAAAAAAAAAGGAACTATTCCAATCAATAGAAAAAGGGGAATCTTCCCTAACTCATTTTATGAGGCCAACATCATCCTGATACCAAAGCCTGGCAGAGACACAACAAAAAAAGAGAATTTTAGACCAATATCCCTGATGAACATGGATATAAAAATCCTCAAAAAAATACAGGCAAATTGGATCCAGCAGCACATCAAAAAGCTCATCCACCATGATCAAGTGGGCTTCATCTCTGGGATGCAAGGCTGGTTCAACATTCCCAAATCAATAAACATAATGCAGCATATAAACAGAACCAAAGACAAGAACCACATGATTATCTCAATAGATGCAGAAAAGGCTTTTTACAAAATTCAACAGCCCTTCATGCTAAAAACACTCATTCAATTCAGTATTGATGGAACGTACCTCAAAATAATAAGAGCTATTTATGACAAACTCACAGCCAACATCATACTGAATGGGCAAAAACTGGAAAAAAATTCCCTTTGAAAACTGGCACAGGCCGGGCGCGGTGGCTCAAGCCTGTAATCCCAGCACTTTGGGAGGCCGAGACAGGTGGATCACGAGGTCAGGAGATCGAGACCATCCTGGCTAACACAGTGAAACCCCGTCTCTACTAAAAATACAAAAAACTAGCCGGGCGAGGTGGCGGGCGCCTGTAGTCCCAGCTACTCGGGAGGCTGAGGCAGGAGAATGGCGTGAACCCAGGAGGCGGAGCTTGCAGTGATCTGAGATCCGGTCACTGCACTCCAGCCTGGGAGACAGAGCAAAACTCCGTCTCAAAAAAAAAAAAAAAAAAAAAAAAAAAAGAAAACTGGCACAAGACAGGGATGCCCTCTCTCACCACTCCTATTCAACATAGTGTTGGAAGTTCTGGCTAGGGCAATCAGGCAAGAGAAAGAAATCAAGGGTATCCAGTTAGGAAAAGAAGAAGTCAAATTGTCCCTGTTTGCAGATGACGTGATTGTATATTTAGAAAACCCCATTGTCTCAGCCCAAAATCTCCTTAAGCTGAGAAGCAACTGCAGCAAGGTCTCAGGATACAAAATTAATGTGCAAAAATCACAAGCATTCTTATAGAGCAGTAACAGACAAACAGAGAGTCAAATCATGAATGAACTTCCATTCACAATTGCTTCAAAGAGAATAAAATACCTAGGAATCCAACTTACAAGGGATGTCAAGGACCTCTTCAAGGAGAACTACAAACCACTGCTCAGTGAAATCAAAGAGGACACAAACAAATGGAAGAACATACCATGCTCATGGATAGGAAGAATCAATATCGTGAAAATGGCCATACTGCCCAAGGTTATTTATAGATTCAATGCCATCCCCATCAAGCTACCAATGACTTTCTTCACAGAATTGGGAAAAAAGCAGCTTTAAAGTTCATATGGAACCAAAAAAGAGCCCACATTGTCAAGACAATCCTAAGTCAAAAGAACAAAGCTGGAGGCATCACGCTACCTGACTTCAAACTATACTAAAAGGCTACAGTAACCAAAACAGCATGGTACTGGTACCAAGACAGAGATATAGACAATGGAACAGAAGAGAGTCCTCAGAAATAACACCACACCTCTACAGCCATCTGATCTTTGACAAACCTGAGAGAAACAAGAAATAGAGAAAGGACTCCCTATTTACTAAATGGTGCTGGGAAAATTGGCTAGCCATAAGTAGAAAGCTGAAACTGGATCCTTTCCTTACTCCTTATACAAAAATCAATTCAAGATGGATTAGAGACTTAAATGTTAGACCTAATACCATAAAAACCCTAGAAGAAAATCTTGGTAGTACCATTCAGGACATAGGCATGGACAAGGACTCCATGTCTAAAACACCAAAAGCAATGTCAGCAAAAGCCAAAATTGACAAATGGGATATGATTAAACTAAAGAGCTTCTGCACAGCTAAAGAAACTACCATCAGAGTGAACAGGCAACCTACAGAATGGGAGAAAATTTTTGCAATCTACTCATCTGACAAAGGGCTAATATCCAGAATCTACAAAGAACTCAAACAAATTTACAAGAAAAAAACAAATAACCCCATCAAAAAGCAGGCAAAGGATATGAACAGACATTTCTCCAAAGAAGACATTCTTACAGCCATCAGACACATGAAAAAATGCTCATCATCACTCGCCATCAGAGAAATGCAAATCAAAACCACAATGAGATACCATCTCTCACCAGTTAGAATGGCAATCATTAAAAAGTCAGGAAACAACAGGTGCTGTAGAGGATGTGGAGAAATAGGAATATTTTTACACTGTTGATGGGATTGTAAACTAGTTCAACCATTATGGAAAACAGTATGGCAATTCCTCAAGGATCTAGAACTAGATGTACCATATGACCCAGCCATCCCACTACTGGGTATATACCCAAAGGATTATAAATCATGCTGCTATAAAGACACATGCACACGTATGTTTATTGTGGCACTATTCACAATAGGAAAGACTTGGATTCAACCCAAATGTCCATCTGTGACAGACTGGATTAAGAAAATGTGGCACATATACACCATGGAATATTATGCAGCCATCAAAAAGGATGTGTTTGCATCCTTTGTAGGGACATGGATGCAGCTGGAAACCATCATTCTTAGCAAACTATCACAAGAAGAGAAAACCAAACATCGCATGTTCTCACTCATAGGTGGGAACTGAATAATGAGATCACTTGGATTCGGGAAGGGGAACATCACACACTGGGGCCTATCATGGGGAGAAGGGAGGGATTGCATTGGGAGTTACACCTGATATAAATGACAAATTGATGTGTGCTGACGAGTTGATGGGTGCCGCACACCAACATGGCACAAGTATACATATGTAACAAATCTGCACGTTATGCACATGTACCCAAGAACTTAAAGTATAATAAAAAAAAAGAAATCTCTTATCTCTCTTTGATTAAAACTATCTGCCTTACTAATTAATAATTTGAAAGATGTTGAGAAACATTGAATTTTGAGTAAGAATAAAAGAACATTCTAGTATTGAAGGAAGACAGCTTTCAGCATTTGAAGGAATAACCTTCTTTGAACTTTCATACATATACCTAGGAAAATTAAAAATGACCATCTGTGAAAATAGTCATAAACTCAGCTAGCAGTGGAATCCTGGCACAAAGTTGTGACTTTATTCTGAATTCCTGAGTTATTTTCCCTTTGCTAAATCATTTACATCTCTAGGATACAAGTTTCTTTCTTTACTTTCCCTTTCTTCCTTCCTTCCCTGCCTCCCTCCCTCCTTTCCCTCCCTTCCTTCCTTCCTTCCTTCCTTCCTTCCTTCCTTCCTTCCTTCCTCCCTTCCTTCCTTCCTTCCTCCCTTCCTTCCTTCCCCCTTTTTTTTTGAGATGAGATGTCACTCTATTGCCCAGGGTGGAGTGCTGTGGCATGACCTTGGCTCACTGCAATTTCCACCTCCAGGTTTTAGGAGATTCTCCTGCCTCAGACTGCTCATTAGCTGGGATTACAGGCACCCATGACCACATCTGGCTAATTTTTGTATTTTATTTGAGACTGGGTTGCACCATGTTGGCCAGGCTGGTATTGAACTCCTGACCTCAAGTAATCCACCCACCTCGGCCTCTCAAAGTGCTGGGATTATATACATAAGCCACTGAGTCTGGCCTCAACTTTCTTTTTTATATTTTATTTTAAGTCCTAGAGAACAGGTGCAGGATGTGAAGGTCTATTACATAAGCTCACATTTACGTAGGTTCAGCTTTCTCAGTTGTAAAAAGCAAATAAATTATAAGAGAGTGTTTATGCACTTCAGATAGTTATGGAATTATTCATCACTTTGAATGTTGTTCTGAATTTGTGGAGGAACTGGATTTGGATTAGCAAAAGTTACTAATGAGAACTTTCACTCAAGGTAACATTTTGTAAACTCATTGCCCACCAAGATTGAAGTTAAGTTTCAAGTGCAGCAACTACAGAGAGGTAATGGCACCACTTTTGCAAAATTTATAACACTAAGAAAATTATGACTGTGAAAGAGATTTGTCTTAACTCTATCTTTCCTTTAATCTCCAAACTGCCATTGGTCATTCCTGGGCATGGGTCAAGCTAACTTTGGGAGAACTTCAGTTTATAGTTTAAATTATAATAGCCCATCCCAAAATTAAACTGCCTTTGTAACACTAATGAAAGTCCACCAGGTTAGGAGAATGAGAGCTGTCTGAAATCTGCTAATATATAGGTGATAGGTTTTTCTGTGTCTCCACCTAAATCTCATCTTGAATTATAGCTCCTAAAATTCACATGTGTCATGGGAGGAATCTTGTTGGAGATAATTGAATCATGGGGGTGGGTTTATCCCATGTTATTCTCGTGATAGGAAATAAGTCTTACAGATCTGATGATTTTATAAAGGAGAGTTCCCCTGCACCTACTCTCTCTGACTGCTGCCATGTAAAATGTACCTTTGCTTCTCCTTCACCTTCTGTCATGATTGTGAGGCCTCCCCAGCCATATGCAACTATGAGTCCATTAAACCTCTTTCCTTTATAAACAGACATATCAGTCTCAGGTATGTCTTTATTAACATCATGAAAACAGACTACTACAATAGTTGAAGTTAAGTCACTACTGTTACCACCATTATTCTGAGGGTCACAAGATTTGCAAATTCCCTAAATACTTCCATAAACAACATTGCTGGGCCAGGTGTCAGAGCCCCAGCATCATGAATTGGTCACCTTCAGGTTGATAAGGAGAATTCACTAACAACAGTGTAGGTTTGTAAAGGGAAGTTCTACAAGATAGAACACTGTAGCAGGGTGCAGGAGGATAGGAACACCTTAGTTAGAGGGGACTGAGAGTACTGCAGTAGACTTTTCTGTAGAGGTATTTATGAACCTTAAAGGGGCAGGTGAAGGATAATTTTCATGACAAATGATTACATATGTAGACATTTTGGTGCCTTAATGTGGGCAAAAGTTATACAATGAATTTCATCATGCATGCATTTGGACATATGTAGAAATTCTAAATACTTATAAAAATTGAAAGAGTCCTGGAAGCAGATGCTGACTTTAGATACCAGGGAAGTTTAATTATTTATAAATTCCCCACATGAAGTTTGTCTGCTGATGGCCTGTTTGATAGTCATCAGGTGATCTTTGTTCCCTTCTAAGTTCCTCAGAGAGGAAATTTTTGTCTCCAGGACCTGTTCAATGATCCCTTGGTGATCTGCACTCTTCTTAAACATCACTATTTTAGAGTCTAATATTGGCCTTTTGTGATGTCTTTTTAGACTTTTACATTTCTGATGAACAGATGGGCTCCATTGAGACTCAAGATTCATAACTCACAGGTCCTGTGGCCTCAACCAGAAGGAGACTCAGCACACAAGGACTGTTTTCCACATCCCTCTGATTGCATCCACAACCAATTGGCAGCATTCATTCACTAGCCCGCTGGCTGTCAAACTATCTCCACATTATTGGGGAGACTGATTTGGATAATAATAAAACTCTGGTCTCCCATTTAGCTGGCTCTATGTGAATTAAATTCTTTATTGCAATACCCCTGACTTGATAAATCAGCTCTATCTGGGCAGCGGGCAAGATGAACCCATTGGGAAGTTACAGGAAGGCAGCAGGAATCTTTAGATTAAGACTTGATGTGATGGCTATATCATCATGACATCAGTCATGAAACAAAAGCCATCAGTTTCTTTTGACGCTGAAGAATTTGCCAGGGCTTTTATGCTCCTGCCAAATAGACTTGAGTGAACTGGCAATGCATAGAACTATGAATTCTGCAAAATGAATATGTCCTAGAGAAAAATGGGATAACTATGTAGTGATCAGTGATTTCTAAATAAGCTTGTAACCATAATAGATTCATTGTGTGATGCACAAGGCAATATGGAGAGACATTGGATTGCAGCATAGAAAGACAGCCTCCGAAGAAAGAGACAAGGGAAAGCTTCACATTCATCTTTCTGAGGAATTTGATGCCAGGATTTTTAAAAGTTTTAGAGTGGACTGAAGTGTGGAGATGGTTGATTGGTGGGAGACTACAAGGTAGAGTCATGGGACAGAGAGAGGAAGAAGCTGTGTTCTTATGCTAATCCCATTAGCCTATGGGCATCTTCAAATTGTTGCTGGAATTCAGGGCCTGAAAAATATTTTAAGAAATTCTTAAACAAATGTCTTATGATTCTAATATCAGAGATACTGTTGTCTATAGGAGCAATGAGGCTACAAATCAACTCAAACGGTATTGTGATGCTAATGTCAGATATCCTATCTGTAGGAGCACTGTGGATGCAGATTAGTGTCTAGAGTTACAGGACTTCTAGCAACAAGGAAGTAGGCCAAAGTGCAGTCTGATTCATACTTAATTATAAGTGTATTTATGTCCAGAATCTGGCATGCAATTCTTGTTAATCCTGTGAGGATGGTTTCTACGATTCATAGGACCATGTATTCTGTATTTGTAATGTTGATTCTTCCTATCCATGAGCATGGAATATTTTTCCATTTGTTTGTCTCCTCTCTTATTTCCTTAAGTATAGTGGTTTATAGTTCTCCTTGAGGAGGTCCTTCACATCCCTTGTAAGTTGTATTTCTAAGAATTTATTCTCTTTGTAGCAATTGTAAATGGGAGTTCACTCATGATTTGGCTCTCTGTTATTGGTGGATAGGAATGATCATGATTTTTGCACATTGATGTTGTATCCTGATATTTTGCTGAAATTGCTTATCAGTTTAAGGAGATTTTGGGCTAAGACAATGATGTTTTCTAAATGCATAATCATGTCATCTGCAAACAGAGACAGTTTACTTCCTCTTTTCCTATTAGAATACATTTTATTTCTTTCTCTTGCCTGATTGCCCTGGCCAGAACTTCTAATGCTATGTTTAATAGGGGTGGTGAGAGAGGACATCTTTGCCTTGTGCCAGTTTTCAAAGGTAATGCCTACAGTTTTTCCCCATCAGTATCGTATTGGCTATGGGATTGTCACAAATACGTCCTATTATTTTGAGATATGTTCCATCAATACCTAGATTATTGAGAGATTTTAGTATGAAGGGGTGTTAAATTTTGTCAAATGCCTTTTCTGCATCTACTGATACAATCAAGTGGTTTCTGTGATTGGTTCTGTTTATGTGATGAATTATGTTTATTGATTTGCATATGTTGAGACAGCCTTGCGTCCTAGGTAGGAAGCTGACTTAATCTTGCTGGATAAGCTTTTTGATGTGCTGCTGCATTCAGTTAGCCGTATTTTACTGAGGATTTTTGCATCAATGTTCATCAGAGATATTGATCTATAATTTTGTTTTTCGTTATGTTATTGTGTCTCTGCCAGGTTTTGGTATCAGGATGATGCATGCTGGCCTCATAAAATGAATTATGGAGGACTCCTCCTTTTTCTATTGTTTGGAATAGTTTCAGAAGGAATGGTACTCACTTCTGTTTGTACCTCTGGTAGAATTCGGTTGTGAATCTGTCTGGTCTGGGACTTTACTTGGAGGTTAATCACTGTCTCAATTTCAGAACTTGTTCTTGGTCTATTTAGGGGCTTGACTTTTTCTCAGTTTAGACTTGGGAGGGTATATATGTCCAGGAATTTGCCCATTTCTTCTAGATTTTCTAGTTTATTTGTGTAAAGGTATTTATAGTTTCTTCTTATGGTAGTTTGCGTTTCTGTGGAATCAGTGGAGATATCCCCTTTATCATTTTTTTTTGCATCTATCCGATTCTTCTCTCTTTTCTTCTTTATTAGTCTTGCTAGCAGATTATCTATTTTGCTGGTCTTTTCAGAAAACAGTTCCTGGATTCGTTGTTTTGTTGTTGTTGTTGTTGCTGTTGTTGTTTCTAATGATTTTTCATGTCTCTGTCTCCCTCCGTTCTGCTCTGATCTTAGTTACTTCTTGCTCCTGCTAGATTTCAAATTCATTTCCTCTTGCTTCTCCTGTTCTTTTAATTGTGATGTTAGTGCCAATTTTAGATCTTTCCTGCTTTCTTTTGTGGGTACTTAGTGCTATAAATTTCCTTCTAAACACTGCTTTAAGTTTGTCCCAGAGAATCTGGTACTTTGTGTCTTTCTTCTCGTTTGTTTCAAAGAACATCTTTATTTCTGCCTTTATTTTGTTATTTACCGGGTAGTCATTCCGGAGCAAGTTGTTCAGTTTCCATGTAGTTTTGTGGTTTTGAGTGAGCTTCTTAATTGTAACGTGGTTGCACTGTGGTCTGAGATACTGTTTGTTATGATTTCCATTATTTTGCATTTGCTCAGGAGTATTTTACTTCCAATGATATAATCAATTTTGTTATAAGTGTGATGTGGTTCTGAGAGGAATGTATATTCTGTTGATTTGTGGTGGAGAGTTCTGTAGGTGTCTATTAGGTCTCCTTGGTCCAGAGCTGACTTTAAGTCCTGAATATCCTTGTTAATTTCCTGTGTCATTGATCTGTCTAATATTGACAATGGGGTGTTAAATTCTCTCACTGTTGTGTGAGAGTATAAGTCTCTTTGTAGGTCTCTATGAGCTTGTTTTATGAATCTGGATGCTTCAGTAATAAGTGCAAATACGTACAGGATAGTTAGCTCTTCTTGTTGCATTAATACCTTTGTAATTATGGAATACCTTTTTTTTAAATCTCTTTTGATCTTTGTTGGTTTAAAGTCTGTTTTATCAGAGACTAGGATTGCAACCTCTGCTTTTTTTTTTTTTTTTTCTTTTTCTTTCCATTTTCTTAGTAAGTATTCCTCCATACCACTATTTTGAGTCTATGTATGTCTTTGCTCATGACATGGGTCTCCTGAATACAGCACACCAATAGTTCGTGACTCTTTATATAATTTGCCAGTCTGTGTCTTCTAATTGTGGCATTTGGCTCAATTACATTAATGGTTAATATTGTTATGTGTGAATTTGATCCTCTCATTATGATGCTAGCTGGTTATTTTTCCCATTAGTTGATGCAGTTTCTTCATAGTGTCGATGGCACTTACCATGTGGTATGTTTTTGGAGAGGCTGCTATCTGTTGTTCCTTTCCATGTTTAGTTTGTCCTTCAGGAGCAGTTGTAAGACAGGCCTGGTGGTGACAAAATCTCTCAGCAGTTGGTTGTTTGTAAAAGATTTTATTTCTCCTTTGCTTATGAAGCAGATTTGAAATACTGGGTTGGAAAACTCTTTTCTTTAAGAATGTTGAAAATTGGCCCCCATTCTCTTCTTGCTTTGTAGGATTTCTGCAGAAAGATCTTCTGTTATTCTGATGGGCTTCCCTTTGTGGGTAACCTGATCTTTCTTTCTGGCTGCCCTTAACAATTTTTCCTTCATTTCAGCCTTGTAGAATCTGAGGATTTGGGGCCTTGTGGTTGCTCTTCTCAAAGAGTGTCTTTGTGGCATTGTCTGTATTTCCTGAATTTGAATGTTGGCCTGCCTTGCTAGGTTGGGGAATTTCTCCTGGATAATATACTGAAGAGTGTTTTCCAGCTTTGTTCCTTTCTCCCCATCAGTTTCAGGTACATCAATCAAATATTGATTGGGTCTTTTCATATAGTTCCGTATTTCTTCGAGGTGTTGTTTGTTCCTTTCATTCTTTTTCTCTAATCTTGTCTTCTCAATTTATTTCATTAAGTTGATCTTCAATCTCTGATATCTTTTCTGCCACTTGATTGATTGGGGCATTGATACTTGTGTGTGCTTCACAAAGTTCTTGTGCTGTGCTTTTCAGGTCCATTAGGTCATTTATATTCTTCTCTAAACTGGCTATTCTAGTTAGCAATTTATCTATCCTTTCTTCAAGGTTCTTGGCTTCCTTGCATATGGTCAGAACATGCTCCTTTTGCTCAGAGGAGGTCATTATTACCCACCTCTGAAGCCTACTTCTATCAATTCTTCAAACTTATTCTGCATCCAGTTTTGTTCTCTTGCTGGCAAGGGGTTGTAATACTTTGGAAAAGAAGATGAGCTCTGTTTTTTGGAATTTTCAATCTTTTTATGTTGCTTTCTCCCCATCCTCATGGTTTTATCTACCTTTGGTCTTTGATGGGATCTCTGAGTGGCTGTCCTTTTTGTTGATGTTGATGAGATTGCTTTTCCTTTGTTATTCTTCCCTCTAACAAGCTCCTTTGCTGCAGGTCTGCTGGAGTTTGCTGGAAGTTCACTCCAGACCCTGTTTACTTGGGTATCACCAGAGGAGGCTGAAGAACAGAATGATTGCTGCCAGATCTTTCTTCTAGAAGATTCTCATGGAATCCTTTTCAGCCTGGGCTGGACACTTTGGCTCATGCCTATAATTCCAGTACTTTCGGAGGCTGAGACAGGCATATCACAGGGTAAGGAATTCAAAACCAGACCAGCCTGACAAAGATAGTGAAACCCTACCTCTACTAAAAATACAAAAATTAGCTAAGCATGGAGATGTGTACCTCTAGTCTCAGATACTTGGGAGGCTGAGGCAGAAGAAGCACTTGAACCTTGGAGGTGGAGGTTACAGTGGACCAAGATTGCACCAGCCTAGGTGACAAAGTAAAACTCTGTCTCAACAAAAATAAATAAATAAAAGAATTCTCCTAAGCCTGTGAGTGAAAGCCTGTGAGTGGAAGCTTGTTTTTTGGAAAAGTGGTTTCCTGCTTTTTGACCTCTAATCTAACCATTGACTGCACCTTTTCCTGAGATTGTATGTGACTCAAATTCTTTCTGCCTTTCATTTACTTTCTGGAATCCTTGCTACTCTGCCCTGCCCACTGTTTAAGTTTCTAGACACTGATGCTTCCCTTAAGTGATGTAAGCTTGGGACACCTGGTTGGATCAGCTAGAGATGACAGCTAGATGGTTTATTCAAGCCTGTGTTCTCTATAATGGAGGCTTCTTCTCTGGTTTTAGTTTTGTTTCTCTTTTTTGCTTGTTTTGCTATTGATCTGAGCATAAGACTACTACAGTTGTAAAAGAAATAATAAAGAGGAAGCACTGAACCCTAGAGAGATCAATCCACCAAAAGATGACTTTCATATCACCTGCAACATACGTCTTATTTTTTGGCTTCAATAGTTCTCACTACCTTACAGGCTCAAAATGGAAGTAAGAGATCTGCTCTTTTGATGCCAAAAGGGTTCTGTTCTTGGACTGAGTTTATATGGTGAGTTTCAACTCCCTCTATCAAGGTCATATAACTTGTGTTAGAATAACTAACTGTGTCTATCCCATAAACTGATTAAAATTTTCAATATGTTTAATGAGGGAGAGATACCACTGTATCTGTGAAACATGTGTATTGTCATATATTTTTCCTTTATCAGAGACAGCCAACAGTTATGATCACTTTCAATTATATTTTTTGGGACCTCAAACAATCACTGGGGGCTACAGACAATTGAGGTATAGAGTGCATATGTCTGTGAAGTGCTTACTTTGATCTCACCGATGCTGTCATTTCCTGTCATAATTCAAATAATTCTATGCCACAGAAGTCCAATTTGAATACTGAAAACATATTTCAGAAACATAAAGGACAGTATTGCTACCAGATCATTGGCCAATATATACTGCCATGGAAAGAGAAGGTTTTTTTAAAGTATTAATTGATTCATTTATTTTTGAAACAGAGACTTGCTCTGTTCCCAGTGCTTGAATACACTGGTGCAATCCCAGTTCACTGCAGCTTTGACTTCACAGGCTCAAGCTGTCCTACCACTTCAGCCTCCTCATTAGCTGGGTCTGCAGGACACCACACCCAGCTAATTGCTTTATTATTATTATTATTATTATTATTATTATTACTTATACTTTAAGTTCTTGGGTACATGTGCATAACGTGCAGGTTTGTTACATATGTATACTTATGCCATGTTGGTGGGCTGCACCCATCAACTCATCAGCACCCATCAATTCATCATTTATATCATGTAAAACTCCCCAATGCAATCCATCCCTCCTCCCCCCTCCCCATGATAGGCCCCAGTGTGTGATGTTCCCCTTCCCCAGTCCAAGTGATCTCATTGTTCAGTTCCCACCTATGAGTGAGAACATGCGGTGTTTGGTTTTCTCTTCTTGTGATAGTTTGCTAAGAATGATGGTTTCCAGCTGCATTCATGTCCCTACAAAGGACGCAAACTCATCCTTTTTGATGGCTGCATAGTATTCCATGGTGTATATGTGCCACATTTTCTTAATCCGGTCTGTCACAGACGGGCATTTGGGTTGATTCCAAGTCTTTGCTATTGTGAATAGTGCCGCAATAAACAGACGTGTGCATGTGTCTTTGTAGTAGAGTAATTTATAATCCTTTGAGTATATACCCAGTAGTGGGATGGCTGGGTCATATGGTACATCTAGTTCTAGATCCTTGAGGAATCGCCATACTGTTTTCCATAATGGTTGAACTAGTTTACAATCCCACCAACAGTGTCAAAGTGTTCCTATTTCTCCACATCCTCTCCAACACCTGTTGTTTCCTGACTTCTTAATGATTGCCATTCTGACTGGTGTGAGATGGTATCTCATTGTGGTTTTGATTTGCATTTCTCTGATGGCGAGTGATGATGAGCATTTTTTCATTTGTCTGTTGGCTGTATAAATGTCTTCTTTTGAGAAATGTCTGTTCATATCCTTTCCCCACTTTTTGAGGGTTTTTTTTTTTCTTGTATATTTGTTTGAGTTCTTTATAGATTCTGGATATTAGCCCTTTGCCAGATGAGTAGGTTGCAAAAATTTTTTCCCATTCTGTAGGTTGCCTGTTCACTCTGATGGTAGTTTCTTTGGCTGTGCAAAAGCTCTTTAGTTTAATTAGATCCCATTTGTTAATTTTGGCTTTTGCTGCCGTTGCTTTTGGTGTTTTAGACATGAAGTCCTTGCCCATGCCTATGTCCTGAATGGTACTATCTAGATTTTCTTCTAGGGTTTTTATGGTATTAGGTCTAACATTTAAGTCTCTAATCCATCTTGAATTAATCTTCGTATAAGGGGTAAGGAAAGCATCCAGTTTCAGCTTTCTACTTATGGCTAGCCAATTTTCCCAGCACCATTTATTAAATAGGGAATCCTTTCCCCATTTCTTGTTTCTCTCAGGTTTGTCAAAGATCAGATGGCTGTAGATGTAGATTGAGGTATTGAGATGTAGATATGTGGTATTATTTCTGAGGACTCTGTTCTGTTCCATTGGTCTATATCTCTGTTGTGGTACCAGTACCATGCTGTTTTGGTTACTGTAGCCTTGTAGTATAGTTTGAAGTCAGGTAGCGTGATGCCTCCAGCTTTGTCCTTTTGACTTAGGATTGTCTTGGCAATGCGGGCTCTTTTTTGATTCCGTATGAACTTTAAAGCAGTTTTTTCCAATTCTGTGAAGAAAGTCATTGGTAGCTTGATGGGGATGGCATTGAATCTATAAATCACCTTGGGCAGTATGGCCATTTTCACGATATTGATTCTTCCTATCCATGATCATGGTATGTTCTTCCATTTGTTTGCGTCCTCTTTGATTTCACTGAGCAGTGGTTTGTAGTTCTCCTTGAAGAGGTCCTTTACATACCTTGTAAGCTGGATTCCTAGGTATTTTATTCTCTTTGAAGCAATTGTGAATGGAAGTTCATTCCTGATTTGGCTCTCTGTTTGTCTGTTACTGGTGTATACGAATACTTGTGATTTTTGCACATAGATTTTGTATCCTGAGACTTTGCTGAAGTTGCTTCTCAGCTTAAGGAGATTTTGGGCTGAGACAATGGGGTTTTCTAAATATACAATCATGTCATCTGCAAACAGGGACAATTTGACTTCTTCTTTTCCTAACTGGATACCCTTGATTTCTTTCTCTTGCCTGATTGCCCTAGCCAGAACTTCCAATATAATGTTGAATAGGAGTGGTGAGAGAGGGCATCCTAGTCTTGTGCCAGTTTCAAAGGGAATGTTTCCAGTTTTTGCCCATTCAGTATGATATTAGCTGTGGGTTTGTCATAAATAGCTCTTATTATTTTGAGGTACGTTCCATCAATACCGAATTTATTGAGCGTTTTTAACATAAAGGACTGTTGAATTTTGTCAAAAGCCTTTTCTGCATGTATTGAGATAATCATATAGTTCTTGTCTTTGGTTCTGTTTATATGCTGGATTACGTTTATTGATTTGCGAATGTTGAACCAGCCTTGCATCCCAGGGATGAAGCCAACTTGATCATGGTGGGTAAGCTTTTTGATGTGCTGCTGAAGCCGGTCTGCCAGTACTTTATTGAGAATTTTTGCATCGATATTCATCAGGGATATTGGTCTAAAATTCTCTTTTTTTGTTGTGTCTCTGCCAGGCTTTGGTATCAGGGTGATGTTGGCCTCATAAAATGAGTTAGGGAGGATTCCCTCTTTTTCTATTCATTGGAATAGTTTCAGAAGGAATGGTAGGAACTCCTCCTTGTACCTCTGGTAAAATTCAGCTGTGAATCCATCTGATCCTGGACTTTTTTTCGTGGGTAGGCTATTAATTGTTGCCTCAATTTCAGAGCCTGCTATTGGTCTATTCAGGGATTCAATTCTTCCTGGTTTAGTCTTGGGAGAGTGTAAGTGTCCAGGAAATTATCCATTTCTTCTAGATTTTCTAGTTGATTTGCATAGAGGCATTTATAGTATTCTCTGATGGTTGTTTGTATTTCTGTGGGGTCAGTGGTGATATCACCTTTATCATTTTTTATTGCGTCTATTTGATTCCTCTCTCTTTTCTTCTTTCTTAGTCTTGCTAGTGGTCTGTGAATTTTGTTGATCTTTTCAAAAAACCAACTCCTGGATTCATTGATTTTTTGGAGGTTTTTTGTGTCTCTGTCTCCTTCAGTTCTGCTCTGATCTAGTTATTTCTTGCCTTCTGCTAGCTTTCGAATGTGTTTGCTCTTGCCTCTCTAGTCTTTTAATTGTGATGTTAGAGTGTCAATTTTAGATATTTCCTGCTTTCTCTTGTGGGCATTTAGTGCTATACATTTCCCTCTACACACTGCTTTAAATGTGTCCCAGAGATTCTGGTATGTTGTATCTTTGTTCTCATTGGTTTCAAAGAACTTCTTTATTTCTGCCTTCATTTCGTTATGTACCCAGTAGTCATTCAGGAGCAGGTTGTTCAGTTTCCATGTAGTTGAGTGGTTTGGAGTGAGTTTCTTAGTCCTGAGTTCTAGTTTGATTGCACTGTGGTCTGAGAGACAGTTTGTTATAATTTCTGTTCTTGTACATTTGCTGAGGAGTGCTTTACTTCCAATTATGTGGTCAATTTGGAATAAATGCGATGTGGTGCTGAGAAGAATGTATATTCTGTTGATTTGGGGTGGAGAGTTCTATAGATGTCTAATAGGTCCGTTTGGTGCAGAGATGAGTTCAATTCCTGAATATCCTTGTTAACTTTCTGTCTCGTTGATCTGTCTAATGTTGACAGTGGAGTGTTGAAGTCTCTCATTATTATTGTATGGAAGTCTAAGTCTCTTTGTAGGTCTCTAAGGACTCGCTTTATGAATCTGGGTGCTCCTGTATTGGGTGCATATATATTTAGAATAGTTAACTCTTCCTGTGGAATTGATCCCTTTACCATGATGTAATGGTCTTCTTTGTCTCTTTTGATCTTTGATGGTTTAAAGTCTGTTTTATCAGAGACTAGAATTGCAACCTCTGCTTTTTTTTTGTTCTCCATTTGCTTGGTAGATCTTCCTCCATCCCTTGATTTTGAGCCTATGTATGTCTCTGCATGTGAGATGGGTCTCCTGAATACTGCAGACTGATGGGTCTTGACTCTTTATCCAGTTTGCCAGTCTGTGTCTTTTAATTGGAGCATTTAGTCCATTGACATTTCAGGTTAATATTGTTATGTGTGAACTTGATCCTGCCATTATGATATTAACTGGTTATTTTGCTCATTAGTTGATGCAGTTTCTTCCTAGCCTCGATGGTCTTTACATTTTGGCATGTTTTTGCAATGGCTGGTACCAGTTGTTCCTTTCCATGTTTAGGGCTTCCTTCAGGGTCTCTTGTAAGGCAGGCCTGGTGGTGACAAAATCTCTAAGCATTTGCTTATCTGTAAAGGATTTTATTTCTCCTTCACTGATGAAGCTTAGTTTGGCTGGATATGAAATTCTGGGTTTAAAATTCTTTTCTTGAAGAATGTTGAATATTGGCCCCCACTCTCTTCTGGCTTGTAGAGTTTCTGCCGAGAGATCTGCTGTTAGTCTGATGGGCTTCCCTTTGTGAGTAACCCGACCTTTCTCTCTGGCTGCCCTGAAGATTTTTTCCTTCATTTCAACTTTGGTGAATCTGGCAATTATGTGTCTTGTATTTGCTCTTCTGGATGAGTATCTTTGTGGCGTTCTCTGCATTTCCTGAATTTGAATGTTGGCCTGCCCTACTAGGTTGGAGAAGTTCTCCTGGATGATATCCTGAAGAGTGTTTTCCAACTTGGTTCCATTTTCCTCCTCACTTTCAGGCACCCCAATCAGACGTAGATTTGGTCTTTTTACATAATCCCATACTTCTTGCAGGCTTTGTTCATTTCTTTTTCTTCTTTTTTCTTTTGGTTTCTCTTCTCGCTTCATTTCATTCATTTGATCCTCAATCGCTGATACTCTTTCTTCCAGTTGATTGAGTGGGTTACTGAAGCTTGTGCATTTGTCACATATTTCTCGTGTCATGGTTTTCATCTCTGTCATTTTGTTTATGAACTTCTCTGCATTAATTAGTCTAGCTGTCAATTCTTCCACTCTTTTTTCAAGATTTTTAGTTTCTTTGTGCTGGGTACGTAATTCCTCCTTTAGCTCTGAGAAGTTTGATGTACTGAAGACTTCTTCTCTCATCTCGTCAAAGTCATTCTCTGACCAGCTTTGATCCATTGCTGGTGATGGGCTGCGCTCCTTTGCAGAGGGAGATGCACTCTTATTTTTTGAATTTCCAGCTTTTCTGCCCTGCTTCTTCCCCATCTTTGTGGTTTTATCTGTCTCTGGTCTTTGATGATGGTGACATACTGATGGAGTTTTGGTATAGGAGTTCTTCCTGTTTGGTAGTTTTCCTTCTAATAGTCAGGACCCTCAGCTGTAGGTCTGCTGGAGATTGCTTGAGGTGCACTCCTGACCCTGTTTGCCTGGGTATCAGCAGCAGAGGTTGCAGAAGATAGAATATTGCTGAACAGTGAGTGTACCTGTTTGATTATTACTTTGTAAGCTTCTCCCAGGGGTGTACTCCACCCTGTGAGGTGTGGGGTGTCAGACTGCCCCTAATGGGGAATGTCTCCCAGCTTGCCTACTCAGGTTTCAGGGACCCACCTGAGCAGGCAGTCTGTCTGTTCTCAGATCTCAACCTCCACGTTGGGAGATCCACGGCTCTCCCCAAAGCTGTCAGACAGAGTCATTCGCGTCTGCACCGGCCCCCGCTGCTTTCCCTATTGGACTTCAGCTGTGCGCTGTCCCAGAGGTGGAGTCTACAGAGACAGGCAGGCTTCCTTGAGCTGCTGTGAGCTCCACCCAGTTCGAGCTTCCCAGCGGCTTTGTTTACCTACTTAAGCCTCAGCAATGGCGGGCGCCCCTCCCCCAGCCTCGCTGCTGCCTTGCGGATAGATCGCTCCAGATGGCTGTGTTAGCAGTGAGGGAGGCTTCGTGGGTGTGGGACCCTCCTGGTCAGGTGTGGGATATATTCTGCTGGTGTGCCTGTTTGCTTAAAGCGCAGTATTGGGGTGGGAGTTACGCGATTTTCCAGGTGTTATGTGTCTCAGTTCCCCTGGCTAGGAAAACGGATTTCCTTCCCCCTTGCCCTTCCAGGTGAGGCGATGCCTCGCCCTGCTTCAGCTCACGCTGGTCAGGCTGCAGCAGCTGACCAGCACCGATTGTCCGGCACTCCCTAGAGAGATGACCCCAGTACCTCAGTTGAAAATGCAGAAACCACCGGTCTTCTGTGTCGCTCGCGCTGGGAGTTGGAGACTGGAGCTGTTCCTATTCAGTCATCTTCTATTATTATTATTATTATTATTATTATTAGTAGTAGTAGTAGTAGTAGTAGTAGTAGCAGAGATGGGGATCTCACTATATTGCCTAGGCTGGTCTTGAACTCCTGAACTCAAACAATCCTCCTGCCCCACCCTTTCAAAGTGTTGGGATTACAGAGGTTCGACATTGCACCCAGCCAGAGATGGTTGTTTATAACTATAAAGGAAGAAGTGTTACTGACAGAATGCTGAATGAAAGTTAGCTTTTAGACTATCTCTCTGTGGATGATCAAATCTTCATAAGCAATGTGGTATATATCTGCAGGTGTCTTATATTGATATTAGTACTGATTCTAGAAAAACTATCAATTTTGTTTATTTCTACAGCTTTTGGTGGAACAGGTCATGATCAGTAACATGAATAAATTCTTTAGTGTTGATTTCTGAGATTTTGGTGTACCTGTCACCCAAGCAGTGTACACTCTACCCAATGTTTAATCTTTTATCCCTCACCCCCCCTCCCAACCATACACCTGAGTCCCCAAAGTCCATTGTGTCATTCTTATGCACTTGCATCCTCATAGCTTAGCTCCCTCTTATAAGTGAGAATATATGATGTTTTGGTTTCCTTTCCTTAGTTACTTCATTGAGAATAATGATCTCCAATTCCATCCAGATAACTGAAAATATGATTATTTCATTTATTTTTATCACTGAGTAGTATTTGATGGTATCTATCTATCTATCAATCATCTTCACAGTTTCTTTATTCACTTGTTGATTGACGGGCATGTTCCATAGTTTTCCAGTTGTGAATTGTGCTACAATAAAAATGCATGTGTAAGGATCTGGAAAAAAATTAATTCATTGCAGTAGAAAGAAGCACAGCATAATTTACCATATTAACATGTTTTTAAGTACACTGTTTAGTAGTGTTCAGTAAATTTACACTGCTCTTTAATAGATCTTCAGAATATTTTCATCTTGCAAAACTGAAACTCTGTATCTATTAAACACAGCTCCTCTGTATCCTCTTCCCATATGGCCTGATAAACACCATTCTGTTTTCTGTATCTATGACTACTATTTGTTTCTTTCTATACACATATGATTTTAAGGTCCTTTCATGTTACTATTGGGGATTTTTCATGCTTTGCAACTTCTCTCAGTTTCTTTACATGTAAAGTAAAGCCAATATTAGCTACTTAATGTACTGCTGCTACAAAATTATCTTCTGGGACACATTAAATAATATATTTGAAATACCCTGGATACTGGAGAGTTACCCAGAAATGTAACTACAAATTAATTCTATAGAGACAACAAAATAAGTTTTGCCTATCCAAATGTGGCAAATTGATTAGAAATTTGCAACAGATTAGTAGTATAGCCTTGAGAATTTATAATTCATTCTTATTTAAGGTATTTATTCTTCTGCTTTGCCCCACACTGATGTCATTAAATGACTACACACAAATTTTCTGTTGCAGAAATATACTCTTGATTCTTCAGAGTTTGTGACATTGTAAAAAATACTTTTTTTTCAAAAGATATATATACACACATACACATATATATATATACACCCGCACATATACATACACACATGTATGTGTGTGTATATACAGATGTTTCTCTTGGGGACATACATACACACATATATGTAAACACACACATATATATACAAAGATATATGTACACATGTATACACACATGTGTTCACACATATATACATACGTATATATACATGCACACACACATATATGTATGTATTTGTATACATGTGTATGTATATCCCCAACAACATAAATGATATGTCTTTTTAATATGTTTGCAAATGATACTATGTCAAAAAATATTTAAATATCTTCAGGTTGAAAATAGAGTTCAAATCTTTGGGAGAATAGTCACCAGATTCATGCTGTAAAATGGATTATTGATACAGTTCCAAATGATGCCTATGTCATTAATCCATTCCTCTGCATTTCTCTCTCTTTTAATAATCTTAACATGAAATAACTTACAAAAAGATACAGTCCCATGCATTCCTGTCATTTTCCTTTTCATGCTTCCGTAATGGTCTTCTAAATTATTTTTCTAACTAGTTTTATGCTAGCATCTGCTACAGAGACAAGGGAGGGATGCTGACCACCCATGGAGATAAATGAGACCTCTGTTCCAGAGTGTTAGCAGACTCCTAGAGATTTTACCCTTAGCTGTAATTCAACCTGTATTCCACAAACACTTGTAATTGCCTGCAGGGTCTTGGAGACATGAGTCAAATGGATTTCCCTTCCAAATACCCAGCTTTCATCTATTTATATACTGGACATCCACAGCATTTCACTTACAAAGGATACTATTGTTAAAAATAAGTAATAAATAAATAAATAAATAAACTCTCTCCTGTATAATATGTGAACTTTACACTAAAATATTATAGAGTCTAGCAATGCAAAGCATTCCTTGCACTTTTTGTGCCCATTCATGTAATGAATAGACATCAGTTCAAGGTACCTCATTTTATTACCCTTGGAGGGGGTGAAAATACCTGACTATGGCAATCTCAATTTATTCTGCCAACAAATATGGATTGATGAACTTTTTCTGTTATAGATATTAGAAACGGAGCAGCATGTAATCGCACAGAGCCCCCTGCCCTTATGTTCACCCATAACCTCATTTCTCTGTTATAGTCCAAGTAAGATTCTAATTTGTTTCCTTTGAAATCAAAACCTTTCCTAGTATTTGTGACATATCACAAACAACTTATTTATTAAGAGTTGCATCATTTCTTTTTTTTTTTTTTTTACTAAATTTATACAACGAAGTTGTCTTTTTATACTCCTAATTAAAAAGGGAGAAGGCCAGGCTTGTAATCCCAACATTTTGGGAAGTCAAGATGGAAGAGTCACTTGAGTCCAGGAGTTCAAGACTAGTCTGCGAAATGTGGTAAAACCATGTATGTACAAAAAAGAAAAATTTAAAAATTTGCCAGGCATAGTGGTGCACACTTGTAGTCCCAGCTGCTTGGGAGGTTGAGGTTGGAAAATTATTTGAGCCTGAGAGGCACTGGTGGCAGTGACCTGTGATCATGTCACTGCACTTCAGCCTGGGTGACAGAGCAAGACCCCATCTCAAAAATAAATCTCAAAAATAAATAAATCTCAAAATCAATCAATCAATCAATCAATCAATAAAGAGAAAGAGGAATTAAATAACAAGATGGGAGCAAACTGAGTGGCTTCTGTGTTCTGTTTTATTTTCGTCCTGGCAGGAATTACTGTATATAGTCCTACTGCAAACAGTATGGTTAGTATGCTGCTTAATAATACGATGAAATAGTAAAAGGATTCCATTAAACCAGCAAGGAGAGTTATTAAAGATAAAGATTATGTAGGTTTTCACTTATTTTTTTTAAGGTGGAAGGGGTTTTTCTTTAGGATCAGTTGTAGAAGCCTTTTGAGTCTGGGATGTTTCCTTCCAAAGTAGGAGAGGTGCATCCTCCAATGGTTTGCAGGTGTGTCAAGACTGGTCTGGCTAATCTTGGGACTCCTTATAGATGGTCCTAAAGATTCCTCAGGGGATGTCTAAAATGTAACTTGGGTGTGGTGAATCCAAGATTCTACTCCTGCCACCTTAACTGCAGTGGAGGTAGAGAGGATTACCAAATATTGCCTTTCACACAAAGAGTCCATAGATGGGGAGGTAGAGGAGAGAGATTTGACCAACACTAGGTCTCCTGGTTGAAACAACTCTGTTCCCTTTCCTCTGTGATATCCTTCAGGTAGGTTCTTAAAGTTTTGTTGATATTTTGCCAAAGAAGTTACATCTTTGACCAAGTTGATTGTTTCCAGATCAAGTAGGATGTCATTTGTGAGAAAAGATCATCCATACAGCATTTCATATGGACTGAGCCCCATTTTGTGAGGAGGATTTCAGATTCTTAACAAGGCCATGGGCAAAAGGGTAGGCAATGGGAGATGAGTTTCTTGTGCTAGTTTCCTTAAATGCCTCTTGAGTGTTTCATTTGCCTTCTTAACCTTCCCTGAAGATAGTGGCCTCCAGGCACAGTGAAGATGATATTGCATCCCTAGCACCCTGGAAATTCACTCAGTTATCATGGCTTTAAAAGCCAGACCACTGTCATTCTGTAAGCTTTGGTGAAGACCAAATCTAGGAATTGTTTCATGAATTAGGACTTTACTCACTTCCTGAGACTTCTATGGCTTACAGGGGAAAGCATCTATCCAATTTGTAAAGATATCAACACAGACCAACAAGTATTGAAATCCTTTTGACTTAGGCATATGGGTGAAGTCTAACTGCCAGTTGTCTACAAGATAGTGACCTGTTATTTGTTCCCTCAAAAGGGGTCTTATGATGGACCAAGGGATTATTCTTTTGGCACACCTCACAGGGTTTGACTACCTGTATGATACATATTGCATGCTAGGAGGTACATATTGCATGCTAGGAGTAGCAATAACCAAAATTAAATTGGAATTTAAAAGAAACTGCTCCAGGTACATAATCTTGTGTCTGACTCACTTCCACACCTTATATGTTTTTCCAATTGGTCAAATAACAATGATCTAGCATAGGATGGAAAATATTGTAATAAGTCACACACAGGTTCATATTATATACCAGCAAATAATTATTTGGAATAGATCTAATGGTCACTAATATTTTCTTCTATTTAATCATAAAAATATTAAAAGTAAATTTACTGTTTTTTTCTTCTGTTGTAATCAATTTTTTTCCCATTACTTGTTTTAATATTGTTCAGATGGTCCTATTCTTTTCTGAAGAACTTCATGGCTTTTCTGCCTTTAGATTTAGGAAGTCAGAGAATAAGCAAAATAAAATTAAAGACTAAAATAATATAAGCTGTTTTAAAGGCTCCCAATTACATATGTGGTCCCTGGAAAATGAAAAGAGAAGTCTGCTAAAGAATGGTTTTTGGAGGTTTGTTGTTGTTGTTGTTGTTTGTTTGTTTGTTTTTCTTACATGAATCTGTAAAATAACTTTAATTTTCGGGTTTCCCGACTGTGTCTACCCATTAAAAAATGAACTAAGATGCTTTCAATGTATGCGTTTTTTTCCCCAAAATCACTGATCAGGTTGAGCAATTTGGAACATTTAGGCATATCTTTTGTTTCTTTTTCTTATTTTGTTTTGTTTCACCTTTCTGGGGCTCCTCTCATTGTCCTTTCAATATAGATCCTAAATCCCTTGAATATATTTTCTGATGGTGGTCGTTAATGTGCCTTTCATTCTGTTTTTTGATTATTTGTTTTTTTTAGATACAGAGTCTCACACTGTTGCCCAGGCTGGAGTGCTGTGATGTTATCATAGGTCAATGTAGCCTCAACCTCCTGGGCTCAAGTGGTCCTCCTGCCTTGGCCTGCTAAGTAGTGGGAGCTACAAGTTCATTCTGTTATTCCTGGATATTTCTTGTTTTGTTTTGTTTTGTTTTGTTTTGTTTTGCAGTGATAAGTCTCTCTCTATTACTCAGGCAGGTCTCCAACTCCTGTCTTCAAGCCATCCCTCCACTTCAGCCTCTCAAAATGTCTCAATTACAAATATAAGCTATCACTCTTGGCCAACCTCTTATTCCAGAAGAAAAGGTTATATATAAAAAGATACAATATTACATGCATATAGCAACAGAATGGGCCCATACATTGCAAGGAAAAAGGACTGATTGAAATCTGGTGAAAAGGGCTTTCTGTTCAACCTGCTAGGAAAACTTTGGCCTGTAAGCACTCCAGGGAGCTGAATCCCATAAGTGATGTGAAAAGACACTGAGCACAATCACCCATCAAACAGAGGGGGTTCTGAAAGAGATCCTGGACTGTTTAAACTGCTGACCATCTCTCCAAAGATCAATTCTTTGAGATTGGAGAAGACAAAAGGTAAATTCAAATAGATCAAATAGAGTGGTGCAGGGTACAATGAATGGGTGTGCGTGGTGTGAAGTAGTTGAGGATGCCTTCAGACTGGGGCAGTCCTGAATGGGTGTAGAAGTTAAGAGAGGACAAGATAACAGTTGGTTTTATGTCTCTCACATCATGGCTGTGGTATGATACAGTGACTCCTCCTTACCTGTCTTCATTCATATTGGGAAATGCAAAATCTTCTTAGCAATATCCAGGTGGGATAGAAGTTTGGAGCTTGACAGAGGCTAGGAAAAATAGACATGAATTGATGCACCTCTGAAAATTTATTCTCCCTCTCTCTTTTTTCTTCTAGGATTCTCCTACAGTGTAACCTGTAGAAAGGCTTACACCCAAGTAGTTAATTTGAAAATGTGAGCAAACAAGTGCAGAGCTACCAGGTGATTGTAACTGCTGGAAGATATCCGAGTTTCCAGCAGCATGTGCAGCCATCTCGATTTTTGCCTCCTCAGAAGAAAGAATTCAACTGAGGGGCATAAGGAGAAAAAGAGACCAAAGCAAGTTTCAGAGTAGTAGCAATTTATTTAAAAAGATTTTAAACAAGGAAGAAAAGAAAATGAACTTGGAAGAGACACAAGTGGGCAACTTGAAGGACAAGTGCGACATTTGACCTTGAATATAGGTCTTTATAGGCTGTCCCACTTCGGTGTGCACCCCTTTCCCATGATTTTTCCCTTAGGGTGTGCTGCCCACATGCACAGTACCCTCTTTAGTCTTGGGAAATGAGCACATGCAGTGTGTTCAGCAAGTTGCATGCACGCTCATCTGAAGCTTTCTTCTCTTTTCTGGTGGAATGTCCCTGATAGGTCATACACTGCCATTTGTCTCTTACTGCACATGGCCGGGACATTGTTTCTCCTTGGTGCTTATATTCAATTAACACTTTAGTTCAACACATGTGGGCAACTAGGAAATGATCTCTTCCTGGTGCCAGCTGTCAATTTATCCCTTTTAGTGTGGCAATGTGATGATTGTCAAACCATAACCCTATTTTCACATGACATTCCTGGTGGTAGTGGAAACGTCCTCTCCTGCTCTGCTCATGCCTCTCTAACCAGCTGTAACAGGATAGGAAGGGTGGAACAGCTAATAAAAATAACTTTTAGCAAATTTGGTGATTGATGCTTCATCTCATTGAGACTTAGAAACTTAAAAATTATTTCTCACAAATGAACATTTTGGGACGAAAAGGTAAAATATAGAAGCATTGATTTTAAGCACCCATTTCCTTCACTTGCTAAACCTGGCTGCTTAAATGTATAAACTCCTTCAATATTTTCTGTTTCTCCCTGGGAAGTTGCAGAATTCTACAATTTCAGAAGATGCTAATGCGTTTGCCTGAACCAAATAAGACCTGCATGTAACTGACCACCAAAATAGCATGCATTGGAGGTAGAACTAAAATAGTCTGAAGTAATGCACAAAAGTATCCAATAGGATTCTGGGGGGCGTGCCTAAGATGACCAAATAGGAACAGCTCCAACCTCCAGCTCCCAGGGTGAGCAACACAGAAGATGGGTGATTTCTGCATTTTCAACTGAGGTACCGGGTTCATCTCACTGGGGCATGTCAGACAGCTGGTGCTAGTCTGCAGGTGCAGCCCAATCAACAAGAGCTGAAGCAGGGTGAGGCTTTGCCTCATCTGGGAAGCTCAAGGTGGAAGGGAATTCCTTTTCCTAGCCAAAGGAAATTGAGACATACAACACCTGGAAAATTGGGTAACTCCCGCCATAATACTATGCTTAACCAAGGGTCTTAGCAAATGACAAACCAGGAGATTATATCCCACACCTGGCCCAGAGGGTGGAGCCTTGGAGCCTCCCTCATTGTTAGAACAGCAGCCTGAGATCTAACTGCAAGGCAGCAGCCATGGTGGGGGAGGGGTGCCCCCCATTGCTGAGGCTTAAGAAGGTAAACAAAGCCACCAGGAAATTCGAATTGGTTGGAGCCCACCACAGCTTAAGGATGCTAGTCTGCCTCTGTAGACTCCTCCTCTGGGGACAGGTAATAGCAAAAAAAAAAAAAAAAAAAAAATGCAGAAACCTCGGCAGAGGTAAATGCCTCTAAGTGACAGCTTTGAAGAGAACAGTGGATCTCCCAGCATGGAGGTTCAGATCTGAGAATGGACAGACTGTTTGCTCAAGTGGGTCCCTGACCCCTGAGTAGCCTAAATGGGAGACATCCCCCACTAGGTGCAGACTGACACCTCACACCTCATACGAAGCTTCCAGAGAAAGAATCAGACAGAAACACTCCCTGTTTAGCAATATTCTATATTCTGCAGCCTCCACTGCTGATACACAGGCAAACAGGGTCTGGAGTGGACCTCAAGCAAACTCCAACAGACCTATAGCTGAAGGTACTGATTGCTAGAAGGAAAACTAACAAACAGAAAGGACATCAATACCAAAACCCTATCAGTATGTCACCATCATCAAAGACCAAAGGCAGATACAACCACAAAGATGGGGAAAAAGCAGTGCAGAAAAGCTGGATATTCAAAAAATCAGAGTGCATCTCCCCCTCCAAAGGAATGCAGCTCATCACCAGAAACGGAACAAAGCTGGATGGAGAATGACTTTGACAAGTTGAGAGAAGGCTTCAATCAATCAAACATCTCAAAGCTAAAGGAGGAACTATGTACCCAGTGCAAAGAAACTAAAAATCTTGAAAAAAGATTTCATGAATGGCTAACTAGAATATCGAATGTAGAGTAGTCCTTGAAAGAACTGATAGAGATGAAAACCACAACACGAGAACTACGTGACAAATTCACAACCTTCAGTAACTGACTCGATCATCTGGAAGAAAGAGTATTATCAACTGAAGATCAAATGAATGAAATGAAGTGAGAAGAGAAGTGTACAGAAAAAAGAGTAAAAAGAAATTAACAAAGCCTCCAAGAAATATGGGAGTATGTGAAAAAAAAAAAAAAAACAAATCTATGTGTGATTGGTGTGCATGAAAATGAAGGGGAAAATGGAAACAAGTTGGGAAAAACTCTGCAGTATATCATCCAGGAGAACTTATCTGACCTAGTATCATAGGCCAACATTCAAATTCAGGAAATACGGAGAACACCACAAAGATACTCCTCAAGAAGAACAACTCCAAGACACATAATTGTCAGATACAGGAAAGATGAAATGAAGGAAAAATATTAAGGACAGCCAGAGACAAAGGTCGGATTACATGCAAAGGGAAGCCCATCAGACTTACAGCAGATCTTTTGGCAGAAACTCTCCAAGCCAGAAGAGAGTGCGGGCCAATATTCAACATTCTTAAAGAAAAGAATTTTCGGGGGGGGCGGAGCAAGATGGCCGAATAGGAACAGCTCCAGTCTCCAACTCCCAGCGCGAGCGACACAGAAGACCGGTGATTTCTGCATTTTCAACTGAGGTACTGGGGTCATCTCTCTAGGGAGTGCCGGACAATCGGTGCGGGTCAGCTGCTGCAGCCTGACCAGCGTGAGCTGAAGCAGGGCGAGGCATCGCCTCACCTGGAAGCGCAAGGGGGAAGGAAACCTTTTCCTAGCCAGGGGAACTGAGACACACAACACCTGGAAAATCGGGTAACTCCCACCCCAATACTGCGCTTTAAGGAAACAGGCACACCAGGAGAATATATCCCATACCTGGCCCGGAGGGTCCCACGCCCACGGAGCCTCCCTCACTGCTAACACAGCCGTCTGCAGCGATCTATCCGCAAGGCAGCAGTGAGGCTGGGGGAGGGGCACCGCCATTGCTGAGGCTTAAGTAGGTAAACAAAGCCGCTGGGAAGCTCGAACTGGGTGGAGCTCACAGCAGCTCAAGGAAGCCTGCCTGTCTCTGTAGACTCTACCTCTGCGGACAGCGCACAGCTGCAGTCCATTAGGGGAAAGAGCGGGCCGTTGCAGACGCGAATGACTCTGTCTGACAGCTTTGGGGAGAGCCGTGGATCTCCTAACGCGGAGGTTGAGATCTGAGAACGGACAGACTGCCTGCTCAGGTGGGTCCCTGACCCCTGAGTAGCCTAGCTGGGAGACATCCCCCACTAGGGGCAGTCTGATACCCCACACCTCACAGGGTGGCATCACCCCTGAGAGGAAACTTCCAAAGAAAGAATCAGACAGGTACACTCGCTGTTCAGCAATATTCTATCTTCGGCAACCTCTGCTGCTGATACCCAGGCAAACAGCGTCTGGAGTGGACCTCAAGCAATCTCTAACAGACCAACAGACACTCCTTCTGACTGTCACACGGAAAACTATCAAACAGGAAGGACACCTATACCAAAACCCCATCAGTACATCACCATCATCAAAGTCCAGAGACAGATAAAACCACAAAGATGGGGAAGAAGAAGGGCAGAAAAGCTGGAAATTCAAAAATAAGAGCGCATCTCCCCCTGCAAAGGAGCGCAGCCCATCGCCAGCAACGGATCAAAGCTGGTCAGAGAATGACTTTGACGAGATGAGAGAAGAAGGCTTCAGTCCATCAAACCTCTCAGAGCTAAAGGAGGAATTACGTACCCAGCGCAAAGAAACTAAAAATCTTGAAAAAAAAGTGGAAGAATTGACAGCTAGACTAATTAATGCAGAGAAGATCATAAACGAAATGACAGAGATGAAAACCATGACACGAGAAATACGTGACAAATGCACAAGCTTCGGTAACCGACTCGATCAACTGGAAGAAAGAGTATCAGCGATTGAGGATCAAATGAATGAAATGAAGCGTGAAGAGAAAACCAAAGAGAAAAGAAGAAAAAGAAATGAACAAAGCCTGCAAGAAGTATGGGATTATGTAAAAAGACCAAATCTACGTCTGATTGGGGTGCCTGAAAGTGAGGGGGAAAATGGAACCAAGTTGGAAAACACTCTTCAGGATATCATCCAGGAGAACTTCCGCAACCTAGTAGGGCAGGCCAACATTCAATTCAGGAAATACAGAGAACGCCAGGAAGATACTCCTCCAGAAGAGCAACTCCAAGACACATAATTGCCAGATTCACCAAAGTTGAAATGAAAGAAAAAATCTTAAGGGCAGCCAGAGAGAAAGGTCGGGTTACCCACAAAGGGAAGCCCATCAGAATAACAGCAGACCTCTCGGCAGAAACTCTACAAGCCAGAAGAGAGTGGGGGCCAATATTCAACGTTCTTAAAGAAAAGAATTTTCAACCCAGAATTTCATATCCAGCCAAACTAAGCTTCATCAGTGAAGGAGAAATAAAATTCTTTACAGATAAGCAAATGCTTAGAGATTTTGTCACCACCAGGCCTGCCTTACAAGAGACCCTGAAGGAAGCCCTAAACATGGAAAGGAACAACCGGTACCAGCCATTGAAAACATGCCAAAATGTAAAGACCATCGAAGCTAGGAAGAAACTGCATCAACTAACAAGCAAAATAACCAGTTAATATCATAATGACAGGATCAAGTTCACACATACAATATTAACCTTAAATGTCAATGGACTAAATGCTCCAATTAAAAGACACAGACTGGCAAACTGGATAAAGAGTCAAGACCCATCAGTCTGCTGTATTCAGGAGACCCATCTCACATGCAGAGACATACATAGGCTCAATAAAGGGATGGAGGAAGATCTACCAAGCAAATGGAGAACAAAAAAAAGCAGGGGTTGCAATCCTAGTCTCTGATAAAACAGACTTTAAACCATCAAAGATCAAAAGAGACAAAGAAGGCCATTACATCATGTAAAGGGATCAATTCAACAGGAAGAGCTAACTCTCCTAATATCTATGCACCCAATACAGGAGCACCCAGATTCATAAAGCAAGTCCTTAGAGACCTACAAAGAGACTTAGACTCCCATACAATAATAATGGGAGACTTCAACACTCCACTGTCAACATTAGACAGATCAACGAGACAGAAAGTTAACAAGGATATCCAGGAATTGAACTCATCTCTGCACCAAGCGGACCTAATAGACATCTATAGAACTCTCCACCCCAAATCAACAGAATATACATTCTTCTCAGCACCACATCGCACTTATTCCAAAATTGACCACATAATTGGAAGTAAAGCACTCCTCAGCAAATGTACAAGAACAGAAATTATAACAAACTGTCTCTCAGACCACAGTGCCATCAAACTAGAACTCAGTACTAAGAAACTCAATCAAAACCGCTCAACTACATGGAAACTGAACAACCTGCTCCTGAATGACTACTGGGTACATAACGAAATGAAAGCAGAAATAAAGATGTTCTTTGAAACCAATGAGAACAAAGATACAACATACCAGAATCTCTGGGACACATTTAAAGCAGTGTGTAGAGGGAAATTTATAGCACTAAATGCCCACAAGAGAAAGCAGGAGAGATCTAAAATTGACACTCTAACATCACAATTAAAAGAACTAGAGAGGCAAGAGCAAACACATTCAAAAGCTAGCAGAAGGCAAGAAATAACTAAGATCAGAGCAGAACTGAAGGAGATAGAGACACAAAAAACCCTCCAAAAAATCAATGAATCCAGGAGTTGGTTTTTTGAAAAGATCAACAAAATTGACAGACCGCTAGCTAGACTAATAAAGAAGAAAAGAGAGAAGAATCAAATAGACGCAATAAAAAATGATAAAGGGGATATCACCACCGACCCCACAGAAATACAAACAACCATCAGAGATACTATAAATGCCTCTACGCAAATCAACTAGAAAATCTAGAAGAAATGGATAATTTCCTGGACACTTACAGTCTCCCAAGACTAAACCAGGAAGAAGTTGAATCCCTGAATAGACCAATAGCAGGCTCTGAAATTGAGGCAACAATTAATAGCCTACCCACCAAAAAAAGTCCAGGACCAGATGGATTCACAGCTGAATTCTACCAGAGGTACAAGGAGGAGCTGGTACCATTCCTTCTGAAACTATTTCAATCAATAGAAAAAGAGGGAATCCTCCCTAACTCTTTTTATGAGGCCAACATCATCCTGATACCAAAGCCTGGCAGAGACACAACAAAAAAGAGAATTTTAGACCAATATCCCTGATGAACATCGATGCAAAAATCCTCAATAAAATACTGGCAAACCGGATTCAGCAGCACATCAAAAAGCTTATCCACCATGATCAAGTGGGCTTCATCCCTGGGATGCAAGGCTGGTTCAACATTCGCAAATCAATAAACGTAATCCAGCATATAAACAGAACCAAAGACAAGAACCACATAATTATCTCAATAGATGCAGAAAAGGCTTTGGACAAAATTCAACAGCCCTTTATGCTAAAAACGCTCAATAAATTTGGTATTGATGGAACGTACCTCAAAATAATAAGAGCTATTTATGACAAACCCACAGCTAATATCATACTGAATGGGCAAAAACTGGAAAAATTCCCTTTGAAAACTGGCACAAGACAGGGATGCCCTCTCTCACCACTCCTATTCAACATAGTGTTGGAAGTTCTGGCTAGGGCAATCAGGCAAGAGAAAGAAATCAAGGGTATCCAGTTAGGAAAAGAAGAAGTCAAATTGTCCCTGTTTGCAGATGACATGATTGTATATTTAGAAAACCCCATCATCTCAGCCCAAAATCTCCTTAAGCTGATAAGCAACTTCAGCAAAGTCTCAGGATACAAAATTAATGTGCAAAAATCACAAGCATTCTTATACACCAGTAACAGACAAGCAGAGAGCCAAATCAGGAATGAACTTCCATTCACAATTGCTTCAAAGAGAATAAAATACCTAGGAATCCAGCTTACAAGGGATGTCAAGGACCTCTTCAAGGAGAACTACAAACCACTGCTCAGTGAAATCAAAGAGGACACAAACAAATGGAAGAACATACCATGCTCATGGATAGGAAGAATCAATATCGTGAAAATGGCCATACTGCCCAAGGTGATTTATAGATTCAATGCCATCCCCATCAAGCTACCAATGACTTTCTTCACAGAATTGGAAAAAACTGCTTTAAAGTTCATATGGAACCAAAAAAGAGCCCGCATTGCCAAGACAATCCTAAGTCAAAAGGACAAAGCTGGAGGCGTCACGCTACCTGACTTCAAACTATACTACAAGGCTACAGTAACCAAAACAGCATGGTACTGGTACCACAACAGAGATATAGACCAATGGAACAGAACAGAGTCCTCAGAAATAATACCACACATCTACAGCCATCTGATCTTTGACAAACCTGAGAGAAACAAGAAATGGGGAAAGGATTCCCTATTTAATAAATGGTGCTGGGAAAATTGGCTAGCCATAAGTAGAAAGCTGAAACTGGATCCTTTCCTTACCCTTATACGAAAATTAATTCAAGATGGATTAGAGACTTAAATGTTAGACCTAATACCATAAAAACCCTAGAAGAAAATCTAGGTAGTACCATTCAGGACATAGGCATGGGCAAGGACTTCATGTCTAAAACACCAAAAGCAACGGCAGCAAAAGCAAAAATTGACACATGGGATCTAATTAAACTAAAGAGCTTTTGCACAGCTAAAGAAACTACCATCAGAGTGAACAGGCAACCTACAGAATGGGAAAATTTTTGCAACCTACTCATCTGACAAAGGGCTAATATCCAGAATCTACAAAGAACTCAAACAAATATACAAGAAAAAAACAACAACCCCATCAAAAAGTGGGGAAAGGATATGAACAGACATTTCTCAAAAGAAGACATCCATACAGCCAACAGACACATGAAAAAATGCTCATCATCACTGGCCATCAGAGAAATGCAAATCAAAACCACAATGAGATACCATCTCACACCAGTTAGAATGGCAATCATTAAGAAGTCAGGAAATAACAGGTGTTGGAGAGGATGTGGAGAAATAGGAACACTTTTACACTGTTGGTGGATTGTAAACTAGTTCAACCATTATGGAAAACAGTATGGCGATTCCTCAACGATCTAGAACTAGATGTACCATATGACCCAGCCATCCCACTACTGGGTATATACCCAAAGGATTATAAATTACTCTACTACAAAGACACATGCACACGTATGTGTATTGCGGCACTATTCACAATAGCAAAGACTTGGAATCAACCCAAATGTCCATCTGTGACAGACTGGATTAAGAAAATGTGGCACATATACACCATGGAATACTATGCAGCCATGAAAAAGGATGAGTTTGCGTCCTTTGTAGGGACATGGATGCAGCTGGAAACCATCATTCTTAGCAAACTATCACAAGAAGAGAAAACCAAACACCGCATGTTCTCACTCATAGGTGGGAACTGAACAATGAGATCACTTGGACTCGGGAAGGGGAACATCACACACTGGGGCCTATCATGGGGAGGGAGGAGGGAGGGATTGCATTGGGAGTTATACATGATATAAACATCATGCACATGTACCCTAGAACTTAAATTATAATAAAAAAAAAGAATTTTCAAACCAGAATTTCATATCCAACCAAACTAAATTTCATAAGTGAAGGAGAAACAAAATCCATTACAAACAAGCAAATGCTTAAAGATGTTGTCACCACTATGCCTGCCCTATAAGAGATCCTGAAGGAAGCACTAAACATGGAAAGGAACAACAGCTACCAGCCATTGCAGAAACATGTCAAAATGTAAAGTCCATCAATGCCAGGAAGAAACTGCATCAACTAGTAAGCAAAATAACCAACTAATATAATGATGACTGGATCAGATTTACACATAACAATATTTACCTTAAATCTGACTAGACTAAATGGTCCAATTAAAAGAAACACACTGGCAAATTGGATAAATCATCAAGACCCATCAATTTGCTGTATTCAGGAGACCCATCTCATATGCAGAGACACACATAGGTTCAAAATAAGGGGATGAAGGAAGATCTACCAAGCAAATGTAAACAAAAGAAAAAAGAATGGGTTGCAATCCTAGTTTCTGCTAAAACAAACTTTAAACCATCAAAGATCAAAAGAGACAAGGCCATTACATCATGGTAAAGTGATCAATTCCTCAGAAAAAGCTAACTATTCTAAATGTATATGCACCCAATACAGGAGCACCCAAATCCATAAAGCAAGTCCTTAGAGACTTACAAAGAGACTTAGATTCCCATACAATAATAATGGGAGATTTTGACACCCCACTGTCAACATTAGACAGATCAGCAAGACAGAAAGTCAACAAGGATATCCAGGAATTGAACTCAACTCTGCACTAAGCAGACCTAATAGTCATTTACAGAACTCTCCACCCCAAACAGAATACACATTCTTTGCAGCACCACAGAGCACATAGTTGGAAGTAAAGCACTCCTCAGTAAATGTAAAAGAACAGAAATTATAACAAACTGTCTCTCAGACCACAGTGCAATCAAACTAGAACTCAGGACTAAAAAACTCAATCAAACCACTCAACTACTTGGAAGCTGAACAACCTGCTCCTGAATGGCTACTGGGTACATAACGAAATGAAGGCAGAAATAAAGGTGTTCTTTGAAACCAATGAGAACAAAGATACAACACACCAGAATCTGTCAGACACATTTAAAGCAGTGTGTAGAGGGAAATTTATAGCACTAAATGCCCACAAGAGAAAGGAGGAAAGATCTAAAATTGAGACCCTAACATCACAATTAGAAGAACTAGTGAAGCAAGAGCAAACACATTCAAATGCTAATAGAAGGCAAGAAATAACTAAGATCGACGCAGAACTGAGGGAGACAGAGACACAAAAAACTCTCCAAAAAATCAGTGAATCCAGGAGCTGGTTTTTTGAGAATATCAACGAAACGGATAGACCACTAGCAAAGCTAATAAACAAGAAAAGAGAGAAGAATCAAATAGATGCAATAAAAAATGAAAAAGGGGATATCACCACTGACACCACAGAAATACAAACTACCATCAGAGAATACTATAAACACCTCTACACATATAAGCTAGAAAACCTAGAAGAAGTGGATAATTTCCTAGTCACTTACACTCCCCTAAGACTAAACAAGGAAGAAGTTGAATCCCTGAATAGATCAATAACAGGCTCTGAAACTGAGGAAATAATTAGTAGCCTTCCAACCAAAAAGAGTCCCAGGCCCAGAGGGATTCACAGCCAAATTCTGCCAGAGTTACAAGGAGGAGTTGGTACCATTCTGTATGAAACTATTCCAATCAGAAAAAGAGAGAATCCTCCCTAACTCATTTTACAAGGCCAACATCATCCTGATACCAAAGCCTGACAGAGATACAACAACAAAAACAGATAATTTTAGATCAATATCCCTGATGAACATCGATGTAAAAATCCTCAATAAAATACTGGCAAACTGAATCCAGCAGCACATCAAAAAGTTTATCCACCATGATCAAGTAGGCTTCATCCATGGGATGCAAGGCTGGTACAACACACAGAAATCAATAAATGTAATCCAGCATATAAACAGAACCAAAGACAAAAACCACATGGTTATCTCAATAGATGCAGAAAATGCCTGTGACAAAGTTCAACAGCCCTTCATGCTAAAAACTCTCAAAAAATTTGGTAGTGATGGAACGTATCTCAAAATAATAAGAGCTATTTTTGACAAACCCACAGGCAATATCATACTGAATGGGCAAAAACTGGAAGCATTCCCTTTGAAAACTGGTACAAGACTGAGATGTCCTCTCTCACCACTCCTATTCAACCTAGTGTCTAGGGCAATCAGGCAAGAGAAAGAAAGAAAGGGTAATCAGTCAGGAAAATAAGAAATCAAATTGTACCTCTTTGCAGATGATGTGATTGTATCCAGAACCTACAAATAACTCAATCAAATTTACAAGAAAAAAGCCAACAACCCCCTCAAAAAGTGGGCAAAGGATATGAACAGACACTTCTCAAAAGAAGACATTCATACAGCCAACAGACATGTGAAAAAATGCTCATCATCACTCGCCATCAGAGAAACGCAAATCAAAACCACAATGAGATACCATCACACACCAGTTAGAATGGCAATCATTAAAAAAATCAGGAAACAACAGGTACTGGAGAGTATGTGGAGAAACAGTAACTGTTTTACACTATTGATGGGACTGTAAACTAGTTCAACAATTGTGGAAAACAGTGTGGTGATTCCTCAGGGGTCTAGAACTAGAAATACAATTTGGCCAGCCATCCCATTCCTGGATATATTCCCAAAAGATCATAAATCATGCTGCTATAAAGACACATCCACACGTATGTTTACTGTGGCACTATTCACAATAGCAAAGATGGAATTCAACCCAAATGTCCATCAGTGGGAGACTGGATTAAGAAAATGTGGCACATATACACCATGGAATATTATGCAGCCATAAAAAAGGATGTGTTCATGTCCTTTATAGGGACATGGATGCAGCTGGAAACTGTCGTTCTCAGCAAACTATCGCAAGAACAGAAAACAAAATACCACACGTTCTCACTCATAGGTGGGAATTGAACAATGAGATCACTTGGACACAGGAAGGGGTACATCATACACTGGGTCCTACTGTGGGGAGCGGGGAGCAGGGAGGAATAGCATTAGGAGATATACCTAATGTAAATGATGAGTTAATGGGTGCAGCACACCAACATGGTACGTGTATATATACGTAACAAACCTGCACATTGTGCTCATGTACCCTAGAGCTTAAAGTATAATTTAAAATAATACATCAAAAAAAGTATCCAATAAAAAAGTGTATGGGTGTCAGATGGACTACGTTAATTGACAGTTATTTCTTAAGCATTTAGAGAATTACAATAATTAATCACTTATTAGGCTATAAAAAAATCCCTCCACAAATATCCCCCCACAATATCAAAGAAAAAGTATCATTGAGATCATATTTTCTAACTTTTATTCATATTATTTTGAAATTAGTTTATTTTGAAATTAGCTTACTGTAATTTATAAATAATAATAAGAAAGTAGGAAATGAATTCCCTCATACTAAATAAAAATATGAAAGTGTTTAGGTAAACAACTCATGGTTTATAGATGAAATCATGAAAAATTTGAAAGTATTATTAGAATTGAATAATGATGGATATTGAAATGCTACGTTGAGTAAAATTGTTCATTGAAGGGATTTTATCCTCAGAAATTTTAAGCAAAAAACAAAGTAATTCAGAAGTAATGATGCAAATGCTTACATAAAAACAATAACAAGATCTGGATGCAGTGACTCACACCTATAATCCCCATATTTTGGAAAATTGAGACTGGTGGATCACCAAAGCTCAGGAGTTGGTGACCAGATTAGACAACCTGGTGAAACTCGATCTCCACAAAACATAATTTTTTTTTTTTCTTTTGTATTTTGGCATGCTGGCATCCACCTTAGTCCCAGATACTCAGGAAGCGGAGGTGAGAGGATTGCGGTAAGCCCTGGTCACACTTTTGCACTCCAGGCTGGGTGGCAGAACTACACACTGTATCAAAAAACAAACAGCAACCACGATACACACACACACACACACACACACACACACACACCACACAGAGAGAGAGAGAGAGAGAGAGAGAGAAAACAGGAAAAAGAATCATAGCATACATTATAAGAATATGAAAGGGAAGAGATAAATAAGAGAAGAAATAAAACATACAAATTATGAAAGTTTCTAATAGTACAATTGAGAAACTTAACATAACCAACAGTTGTTCTTTGAAAAACAACTAAGAAAACACTTTGACATAGGGGCAAAGTTTAAGGGAAGGTTAAAGAATTTTATTAAGGATGGCTTACTAAGAAGTAAAAATAAATGGCTAGAAGTCTTTCAACAGTTAGAGCATCAAACCCAGATAACTTTCATAGGATATTCAGAGACAGATCATCCTAGTTTTATGTAACCACACACAATAAAGGAAATAGAAGAGTACCAACTCATATTTTAAGGCTGTTGTTGTCATCCTAAACACTGAAACTTGACAACACTTTGAAAAAGAAAAAGAAAATAGAAAATAAATCCATTTCACTTATAAATTTACTTTCATATATCTAAAGATGTTTTTAACAAATTTTATGTAATAGTGTATACAAATAATAACGTACCATGACCCATCTGGGTTTGTCACTCTGCAGCAAAGATTGCTTATTAAAAAGTCTAGGAATGAAATTTATCTCAATTTTCGATTAGGAGAGAAAATAGGATCCACTAATTGGAAAAGAAAAATCATTGATAATATTTAATTGTCATATCTCAAAATATCTGTAAATTGGAAATCAGATGGAACTTACTTAACAGAGTAAAAAAATGTAAGAAAGAAAATATTTCCTTAAATGGGAGCACATTATGTTTTTTGTGTTTTTTTTTTTTTTTTTTTACATTTATTTTCAGACAGTGTCTTACTTTGCTGCCCAGGCTGGAGGGCAGTGGCAAGAACTTAATTCACCACTACAGCCTCCAACCTCTGGTCTCAAGCAATCATTCCAACTCAGCTTCCCCGGTAGCTGGGACTATAGGCATGCACCACTATGTCTGCCTAATTTTTTTGTAGAGAGGGAGTCTCACTATGACTAGTCTTGAACCCCTGGGCTCAAGCAATCCTCTCAACTTGGCCTCCCAAAGTGCTGAGATTAGAGGTGTGAGCTTCAAAATATCCAGCCACATTAACTTTAAAAATGAGATGAGCATATGTGTTAGATGATATTTTATTTGTATGATATTTTGAAAGTTGGGCAAATAGAAACAAATCAGCTAACAGTCAAGCATATGTTCTAATGTGAATCCACACTATCCCTGATGAATTCTGAGTGAGAAGAGTGAATCTTTGCAACCACTTTGGAAAACTGTTTAATATGATCTGTAAAGCTGAACATCCCCCAAAACCTGTGGCTAACCACAACACTCTTAGGTACGCACCAAGTAGGAATTGAAACATACACAGTAGGCAATGGAAAACAAAAATGTAGAACAATGTACCTAGCAGCATGGCTCTCAACACAAACTCTAGAGACCATGCAAGTCACCTCTGATAATAGCACATGTGTCCTCATACAAAAAATTTTCATCTGTTACTCATTATCACACAACACAGTACTGTGGGAAACATAGCAGTGACTTTACTCAGCTAAAATCATGAACTTAACAAGATGTCAAATTGAAGCTTACTCTTTTTTTTTTTTTTTGCAAAATTAAAGCCAATAAAAATAAACATACGCATGTTTAAAAATATAGGCCAGTGAAACAAAGTCTCACTTCAGAAAACAAAGAGGAAGTAAGAATATCCCAAACATAAGATCCATGACAGTTATGGGCTGAAAATTTGTGTCACTCTCAAAGCCTGTATGTTGAAGTCTTAATCCGCAAGGTGATGATACAGATTATTGGAATTTAGGATGATTTGATTTATAATGGTGTGAAAGCGAAACATGGCCAGGAGTGGTGGCTCACACCTGTAATCAAGCACTTTGGGAGGCTGAGATGGGTGGATCATTTGAGGTCAGGAGTTCAAGACCAGCCTGGCCAATATGGTGAAACCATGTCTTTATCAAAAATATAAAAAATTAGCCAGTGCTAGGCATGATGGCACCACCTATAATCCCAGGTATTCTGGAGGCTGAGACAGGAGAATCACTTGCATTCTACACTAAGAGAATTAATTATTTGATGGTGGATGAGAAATGTCCCTAAAATATCTAGTACTTAAGAAGCACTCCAGGTGAACCTCATTCAGATAAAACACACGAAGACATCGCGTGCTCACAACAGAGGCTTCAGAGTCTTCAAATGCTTATACAGCAAGTGATTTCAACAAGTGACTCTCCTTATTCACTGACCTTGACTAATATCTTAGAGAGTTTTGTGTTGCTATAAAATGATATCTGAGTTTGGGTAATTGGTTATAAAAAAAGTTTATTTGGCTCATGATAACAGTTGCTGGAAGACTGGGCACCTGGTAAGGACCTAAGACTGCTTCTGTTCATAACAGAATGGGTGATGGTTTGTGCAGAAATCACATGGTGAGAAAGGAAGCAATAGAGACAGCAAGTGAACTGCCAAGCTCTTCTAAAGAGTCAACTTTTGCAAGAACTAATAGAACAGCAAAAATCAACTGGGCATAGTGTCTCATGCCTGTAATCCCAGCATTTTGGGAGGCCAAGGTAGGTAGATCACTTGAGGTCAAGATTTTGAGACCAGCCTGGGAAACATGGTGAAACCCCATCTCCACTAAAAATATGAAAAATTTAGTGCAATGTGGTGGGAGCCTGTAATCCCAGCTACATGGGAGGCAGAGGTGGGAGAATCTCCTGAACCTGGGAGTCAGATTCTGCAGTGAGTCAATATTGTGCCCTACTGCCCTCCAACGTGAGCAACAGAGCAAGACTCTATCTCAAAAAAAAAAAAAAAAAAAAAAAAAAGACAGAAAGAAAAGAAAAGAAAAAGGAAAAGAAAAAAAGAGAAAAGAAAAACAACAAAATACTTCCTGGCTCCTGTTTGTGGCTTTCTTTTCTTCAGCATCAGTGTCACTTAGGAGATAACTAAAAGCTTAAGTCCACCAAGAGCTATAATGATAGCTGTGTTGAAGACACTTAAATCCAACATATTAAAATACACTGCTGTCCATTCTGTTATGCAACACTTCCCTGTGCAATTCAAGGAAAGTAAGGTGGATTATTCATTGTAGCCCTATTTTTTTCTGCATGAGTAAATAGACATGCAGACATACAAACACACACACATTCGTTCACATGCACATGCACATGCTCAGTAATGTTTGAAAAGTACTTCTGTGTTTGGGTGCAGTGGCTCAGTCCTGTAATCTCAGCACTTTGAGAGACCGAGGTGTGATGATCACTTGATGTTAGGAATTGGAGATCAGCGTGGCCAATATGGTGAAACCTTGTCTCTACTAAAAGTACAAAAAATTTTACAGGTGTGGTGGTGGGCACCTACAATCCCAGTTACTCAGGAGGTGATGAAGGAGAATTGCTTGGACTGGGGAGGTAGAGGTTATAGTGAGCCAAGATCACTGCCAGTCCACTCCAGTCTCGGCAACAGAGTGAGACTCTGTCTCAATAAATAGATAAATAAATGAGAAAAAGTAATGGTCTAACATGAAGATGGGAGTTAATTTCCCAACATAGGAAATGTCTTCATGGCTGACATCATGATAATTATTGTTATAAAGCCTCAAAATAGAAAAAGAAAAATAATGTCAACTCTGTAAGAAAAACTATTGAAAATATTGAAGTGGAAGAGTCTCCTTGTTTTCTTCAATGTGTTTTCAATAAAGTTTGACCGCAAGGTAGAGTCCGGCTTTCAGACTTCCATGCATCCACTGTCTTCATTGATACAGGCAAAGATCACAACTGAGGTTATTTCTTCTGCTATATCCCTGCAGGTTTTCTATCACGAGGAATATGGGTACAGTTTCAAACAGATGTTGGCAGCGGCCAACCAGAAAAGCCCTAAAAGTATGCCAGTGGATGGAAGTGGACCCTGGAGTATTCTAGAGAATCTCAGTGGCTCAATGAGGCAAGGAATCAGTCTTATTCTTCTGCATTAATGAATAAGAAAGAAACTGAATAACGGAGTGTAGGGACCAGGCCCACAGCGTCAATGGCTTTTCTCCCCATGTGTGGAGATGAGAAATTATAGAAATAAAGACACAAGACAAAGAGATAAAAGACAACTGGGCCTGGGGGACCACTACCACCAAGATGCAGAGACGGGTAGTGGCCCCAAATGCCTGGCTGCAGTGTTATTTATTAGATACAAGGCAAAAGGGTAAGGGTAAAGAGCGTGAGTCATCTCCAATGATTGACAAGGTTATGTAAGTCATGTATCCACTGGACCAGGGGCCCATCCTTGTTTGGCAGCTGAGGCAGAGAGACAGAGAAATAGAGAAAATATAGACTAGCCATTATTTCTTCACATCAGAGGTTTTTAGTTCTTTCACTAATTTTGCTACTGCTATCTAGAAAGCAGAGCCAGGTATACAGAATGGAACATGAAAGCAGACTAGGAGCGTGACCACTGAAGCACAGCATCACAGGGAGACGGATAACTGTGGACAGACTTGACTAATGTCAGGCCTTCCAGAAGAAGTGGAAGAGTAGAGTCTTCTCTAATCTCCCCCAGGGGAAAGAGGACTCCCTTTCCCAGTCTGCTAAGTAGTGGTGTTTTTCCTTGACACTGACCCTACCGCTAGACCATGGTCCGCTTGGTAATGGTCATCTTCCCAGACACTGATGTTACTGTTAGGCCAAGGAGCCCTCCGGTGGCCCTCTCTGGGCAAAAGAGAGGCTCACACTCTTGTCTTCTGGTCACTTCTCACTATGTCCCTTCAGCTGCTATCTCTGTATGGCCTGGTTTTTCCTAGTTATGATTGTAGAGCAAGGATAATTATAATATTTGAATGAAGATTAATTGCTAAACATTACTGATTAATGATATTCATATAAAATCATATCTATTATCTATATCTAGGGTAACTCTTGTTATTGTATATATTTTATTATACTGGAACAGCTCGTGCCCTCAGTCTCTTCCACCTGGGTGGCTTGTCACCCACAGGGAGAGCACAGAAAGACTCATTTCTAAGAAATCCCACACTGCAAAGCTCTAGATAGCACTGCAGTGTAAAGCTTTATTAGAAAACATAGCACGCCCACTGTTCATTCACAGATGGTTATGGCAAAGGCATAGATGATGGATATAGCAATAGAGATAAAGATAGTTGTAGATAGATACAGGTATTAGTCCATTCTTGCATTTGTATAATAAATTCCTGTAGCAAGGTGATTTATAAGAAAAGAACCTAAATTTCTTATAGCACTGCAGGCTATACAGGAAGTGTGGTACTGGCATGTGCTCAGTTTCTGGGCAGGCCTCAGAGAACTTTTACTCATGGCAGAAGGCAAAGTAGGATCTAGCATGTCTCATGGCAAAAGTAGGACCAAGAAAAGAAGTGTCACAGACTTAAACAAGCAGATCTCATAAGAACTCACAGAGTATTTCAAGGATAGCATCAAGCCATGAGAAATCTGCCCTCATGACTGAAAGACCTCCTACCAGGCCCCACTTCCAAAACTGAGGTTTACAATTCAACATGAGGTTTGGCAGTAACACATATCTAATCTATATCATGTAGTTATATAGACTTAGATGTATTCATATAAATAGATTTAAAGTCATGGGCTGCATAATGACATTTATGTCAACAATGAACCATAGATATGAGGGTGGTTCTGTAAGATTATGAGACCATATTTTTACAATACCTTTCTCTGTTTTATCGTAATTTTCTCTGCAACCACCTTGCAATATGTTTCAGCACAGAATAATTACCATAGTATTACAACTGCCTATAGTGTTTAGTGTAAGAACATGCTATACACTTTTGTAGCCTATGAGAAATAAGCTGCACCACACAGCCTAGGTATGTGGTAGGCTGTCCCATCTTGGTTTGTGTAAGTGCACACTAGGAATATTCCCATGATGACAAAGTCAGCCTAACAACTCATTTTTCAGAACATATTCCTGTTGTTAAGTACAGATGACTGTAGTTATTTAGATATAGATAGATATAATATAACTACATATATATGAATAGACATAGATAATAGAGATTAGATATAGATATTATTACAAATGTATAAATAAATGAGTACATATAGATATATGTATGGTATGTTTATGAATATAGATATATATGTTTATAGACATAGATGTCATTATATAGATATAGATACAGAGACAGAGATACAGCTATATAGATACATATATAGATACATAGGTAGTTGGGTATGTATAGTAATATAGATGTAGATACATAGACATATAGGCATAGATGTGAGCATATATAGATACATAGATATAATTAAAATATAGATATATTTATAGAGATGTAGTTATAGATATAGATGTAATTAGAGATATCTTTATAGATTTGGATGTGGTTATAGATTAGGCATATTTATAGATGTAGTAATAGATATAGATGCAGTTACAGATATAATACAGATGTAGGTATATATAGTTTATATGTAGTTACACAGAGATCTATTTATAGATATATTATATTTATAGATGTAGTTATAGATATATTTATACTTATAGATATCATAGATATATTGATATTTATGGATGTAGTAATAGATATAGATGTAGTTACAGATATAGATACAGACGTAGTTATATAGTTATAGTTTATATGTAGTTATATATATAGATGTAGTTATAAACATATTTGTGGTTATAGATGTAGTTATATAGATGTACCTACAGGTATATTTAACTTATAAATGTAGTTATATATATACTTATATTTATAGATGTAATTATAGATAAATTCATAGTTAGGGACATAATTATAAATAAGGTGTAATATGGATATAGTTGCAGTTACAGATGTTTAGATGTAGTTGTAGTTTTGGAGGTAGACATAGATGTAGTTATAGATATGATTATAGATATAGATGTAATATAGATATAATTGCAGTGATATAGATATAGTTAAAGTTATAGATTTAGTTATAGCTATAGATGTAGTTATAATCATAGATGTATAGATATAGTTACTACTTTTACCATTACTTTTAACGGCAAAATCCACAATTACTTTCACATCAATGTAATGTATTTTATATGATCTTATTTTTTAAAAAGTGTTATTTTCTTTATATTTCAAAATTTTGTTCTGTGCATTTGAATATTTTTATCTCTAATCATATTTAGAATCAATTCTATTTGGACAGTTACTTCTTAGGGATTAAAACAAAACTGGATCTTTAAGAAATGTTAAGAATACAAGGTTGGCCATTCTGTTATGCATTATAGTCTTGTAAATTCAGGAAGAGTAGTTCCAAACGTTCACTATGGCTCCACTGTTTTTGTGTGGACATACACACATACACACGCACACACACACACAGTAATGATCCTACTCATCCCACATCTCTGTCTCCAGAAACTCAGCCAATGTATTATTGCAATATAATGAAAAAGTTGGTAAGTAGGTGCCTACCTACTGTGCTTCCTCCAGTTGATGAATGGAAATTTTAATATAAGAAACAAAATTTCAGTCCTGTCTCATTGATTTAGTTCTACCAAAATTGATGATCCCGACACAATCAACAGAGAAATGAAGTACAAAAATTAGTGAAGCTGATGATGCTTTCCCAACAATCTTCCCTTATGATTATACAGCAAAAATATTTAAAAAGTGATAATTAATGTTTTTAAAAAGAGGGTTGCTTTGTGCAAATGGCCTCAATATTATTGTATTTTCCTTTTTCTTTTCTTTTTTTTTTTTTTTTTTGAGATGGTGTCTCATTCTGTCATCCAGGCTAGAGTGCAGTGGCAAGATCTTGGCTCACTGCAACCTGGTTTAAGTGATTCTCCTGCCTCAGTCTCCTGAGTAGCTGGGACAACAGGCACCCACCATCATGCCTGGCTATTTTTTTCTATTTTAGTAGAAATTGGGTTTCACCATACTGCCCAGGCTAGTCTTGAACTTGTGAGCTCAATCCATCCACCTCAGCCTCCCAAAGTGTTAAGATTACAAACGTGAGTCACCATACTCAGCCAATAATATTGTATTTTAATTCAGCAATATAGTGACTAGGCAAAAGAAGTAAGGAAAATATTATTATGCAATACAATTATAAGGACTGCAATTTCTATTGCAATGATGAATTGGACTCTAAATATGTTCAACTTTCTGCAGTTCTTCCAAACCTCAATCTTACACACCCATCATAGTTCTTAATGAATCCCTCTTCTCATCTTCAGCTCTCTAAAGACATGTCATTATTCGGTGCTCATTTTCTTAAATGCCATTTCCTCTCCTGCAGCACAGCTACTGAAATTACTTTTAATGGTTTTTTTGCTAAGTACTTTAAAAATGTTGCAGTACTGTTTTATGAGATTTCACAGCCATGTGACTGTATCCCTGAATTCTCTGGGTGACATTGTCTCCTTATCACCTGTAATCTGCTATGAAAGAAAGAGACAACCTTAGTTGAATTACACTGTAGAGATGGAGGATTGCTAGTTACTGAAGCATCACCTTTTGTATCTGACAGACATATCACTGTTCTCAGATTGTACAATGGCACCTTGGAACTTAACATACTTTGACTATCTTCTCATGAAAACCTCATCTTGAATTGCAGCTACCAAAATCTCCACGTGTCATGGGAGGGACAAAATGGGAGTTATTGCATTAAGAGGGTCAGCATTTACTGTGCTGCTCTCATGATAGTTAATAAGTCTCATGAGAACTGATGGTTTTATAAAAGGGAGTTTCACTGCACACACTCTCTTGCCTACCGCCATATAAGACATGACTATTTCATTCCTCATTTGCTTTCTGCCATGATTGTGAGGCCTTCCCAGGCATGTGGAACTGTGAGTTCATTAAACCTCTATCCTTATAAATTACCCAGTCTTAAGTATGTCTTATTGCAACATGAGAACAGTCTAACACACAACTCATCTATGGCAATCATTAAGAAGTCAGGAAACAATAGATGTTGGAGAGGATGTGGAGAAATAGGACACTTTTACACTGTCGGTGGGATTGTAAACTAGTTCAACCATTATGGAAAACAGTATGGCAATTCCTCAAGGATCTAGAACTAGATGTACCATATGACCCAGCCATCCCACTACTGGTTATATACCCAAAGGATTATATTACTCTGCTACAAGACACATGCACACGTCTGTTTATTGCGGCACTATTCACAATAGCAAAGACTTGGAATCAACCCAAATGTCCATCTGTGACAGACTGGATTAAGAAATGTGGCACATATACACCATGGAATACTATGCAGCCATGAAAAGGATGAGTTTGCGTCCTTTGTAGGGACATGGATGCAGCTGGAAACCATCATTCTTAGCAAACTATCACAAGAGAGAGAAAACCAAACACCGCATGTTCTCACTCATAGGTGGGAACTGAACAATGAGATCACTTGGACTCGGGAAGGGGAACATCACACACTGGGGCCTATCATGGAGGAGGGAGGAGGGAGGGATTGCATTGGGGATTATACATGATATAAACGTTATGCACATGTACCCTAGAACTTAAAGTATAATAAAAATAAATAAATAAATAAATAAAATAAAATAAATGATGCCCCACATCTATAACCATCTGATCTTTTTTTTTTTTTTTTGTATTTTTAGTAGAGATGAGGTTTGCTATGTTAGCCCAGGTGGTCTCGCCTTCCTGACCTCAAGTGATCCACCCAGTGTGGCCTCTGAAAGTACTGGGATTACAGGCATGAGCCACCTTGCCCAGCCTAAGCTGCCAAGTGTACGGTACTCTATTGCAGTAGCCAGAACTGACTAAGACATATATTATTAGGATTTACATATATTTCCCACAGAACACAGTTGAAATGCACACTCATTGTGTTTAATATTTAACAAGTTTTTACTGAACTTAACTTTTTTTTTTTCTGTCTATGAATGTATTGTTGAATTTCCTTATGGGAATCTTTGTCACTTCAATTCTGTGAAGTCTGCATGTATACTTGAAGGTGATAGCTGAAGACTGTATTTTCCTCCATTTTTACTTGAGTTAGGATCTTGATTGTGGTTAAGTGTGTCAGACGGGTACATCACAGTGAGATCTAAGTGATGACAGCTGTCATTGACCAGGAGTTCTGTGATGCGAGTTTCTTATAGGGGTTTTTTTTATAGGACAGTTCTGCGTTTGACTTGGTATTTCTCCTGCATGGGTCACTTCTGGTTTTGAAACATCCATATAAATTTTTAAAGCTCTTACAAATGCGGTTAACTAACAACTGCAAGGTAATAAATTCATTTCTGCTTAACCCAGTCAAAAGACTTTCTAGTGTAATGGCCAACTCATGGAAACATGAGTTTAATTATCCTAGGTTTAATTATTGGTTCAGTTAATGTTTTTGTAGGGGAGCGCTAGGATTCCTAAATGCCTAATAATTTCCAGAACACTTCAGGGACACAAGGCTAATCTTTCCTAAGCTCCTTTGGCATTCCAATTTCATCTCTCTGTATCATATCTATTTTGTGGTTATTCATAAATGGGCACTTGAATTTTAAGAGATATATTGTTAAGCAAAATTTTAAAATGTTAGTTCATAATTAGTCAAAAGAAAGATATATTCATCTCAAGGACATTAATTCAAGCCAGTATTTTTCAAAACCTATTTTCTGCATATTTCCTGATTTTAAAATTAGGTTTTCAAAAAGATTACTCCCAAGGATTTGAGATCAAATCTCAACCTCAACACTCATATTATACTGACATTTTAAGAGCAATCATTTGCAATATATATATAAGTACATCCACATTAAATGCTTGTGTATATTTTTGGTAGTTTTCATTTTATATTTTTCATTATTTTTCTGGGTTTAGAATCTCTAAGTTATTACTAAAAATTCCCTGAGATGATAATTCCTAATTATTTATTACTCCACATGTTTCTCCAGAAATAACAGTTGCTTATTTTAGCATGTGGTTGCAAACTCCAAATAAAACCCTATAGGTTTACCAAGACTTGGGACATAGCTGTACTTTCTATGATAGATGTCAACCAAATGTGGTCTTATTGGATTTGTTTTACAACAGTCAATATTTCTGATCCATGAGAAGGTCCAGTTCAATTCAAACTTTTGTATTAATAACCTGGATATCTACCAAATCAGGAAAAATTTTTTAGAAAAACAAAACATTTATGAACTTACCACATTAAATAATAACTTTAATGTCTGGAGGCACTGTTTTCATGTCTAATTTTTTTCTTTCTTTGAACAAAGAGAAATGATTACATATGGTACCATATTTATATGCTTGTTATTTGTCTTCTGTTGATTTAACACTATTTATCAGTCTGTCTCCTTTGTGTGTGTATATGTATATATGCACTTATGTAACATATAACATATATTATATATATTCTGTTACTCATATATTTATGTTGTATAAATATATGAATATATAATTGTATTATATAAGCATAATATAGATAATATGCAATTTATCATCGTAACCATTTTAAATTATACAATTCAGTGGCACATAGTGCATACACAATATTGTGCAACAAGTATCCCCGTCCAGTTCCAGAATATTTTCATCATCATCATTTTCAAAACATATGTTATTTATTTTATAAATATGTATTTAAACATATACTTATATAGAAGTATATAAGTATAAAGGAAATATATTTATATATTATATATTTGTATATTATATATTATACATTATTTTCATATATATAATATAGACTATATAGATAAATATACTATAGATTATATATAATTATATAATATATATCATGTAATATGTAATATATAACATAATATTTTCTATATAATGTATAATACAATATATTGTATAATTATATATCTATATATTATATATCTATATATAGATTATATATCGACACGTATAATTATATATAGATTATATCTATATAGCTCCGTACATGTTGATATATCTGATATATATCTATATATCTCCATATATCTATATATATTATATCATACAATATATTGTATTAATTATATACATTATAGATTATATTATATGTTTATAATTATATTATATGTAATATAATATATAATTATATTACAATATAATAAAATAAAATATATTGTAATATAATAAATGTAATAAAATATTTTATATAATATATAAATATATATTTTATATACTATATACATTTATATATAATATAAAATATATACTACATATTAATAATGAATAATGTATAATATAGAATATAATATTGAGATATTATATTCTATATTATACAATAACTCTAATAGAAATAAATTACTGTATATAAATATATTAAATATATATATTTACATATACTTATTTATAAAATATATGTTAATACATTTATTCATTTCTAAATATATTATTATATATTTCTAATATATTTATTGATTTGTAAAGTATATAATATTTATCTAATATAATTATTGGTAAAATATATGTATTTATACTTATCTTTTACATATATACTTGTCTTTTATATATATATAGTTATGTTTTAAATATATAATTATTTTAAATATATATACATACAAACTTATTTTTAAATATATATTTTATGCTATGAAGTATCACAAGTGTATAGGTATAAGTTTTTAAAACCTGCAACAAGCATTGCAATAGCAATTCTCATTCAACACAGGAGAAAGAGAAATAAAACTAGGAAGTGATTTTATCCAAAATGTGAGGTGAAGGAGGCCTTAGATTCAACAATGAGATAAAAAACATAAGCAACATTTTGGAAGTTGTGATGTATAAGGTGAGAATTGTCCTATTCGGGTATGACATGTTATATCTTGCTTTTAGGTCTCTATGCTTACTGATCAACAAAATGCCGGGTTTTTTAAAATAATTTTTGCAACCATAGGACAAGCACAGTTACTAAGTTTTAACTACAGCATTTGTGGAGAATTTCAACAGTTAGCAACATAATTTTCTTTCTTTCTTTCTTTCTTTCTTTCTTTCTTTCTTTCTTTCTTTCTTTCTTTCTCTCTCTCTCTTTCTTTCCCTCTTTCTTTCTTTCTGTCTTCTCTTTCTTTCTTTCTTTCTTTCTTTCTTTCTTTCTTTCTTTTTCTTCCTTCCTTCCTTCTTCCTCCTTCCTTCCTTTACTTCTTTCTTTCTTTTTGTTTTTTCTTCCTTCCTTCCTTTTTCTTTCTTCTTTCCTCTTTTTTTTTTTTCTTTTTTGCATAGTTCAGTAGATGCATTGGCATTGGTGTTTGTTTTAGATACCCTAGAAGCATATTCAGAACAGAGATTCATAGAAAATTTATTAGAGAGTGTTCCTGGAAAAAAGCACATAGTAAAATAGGAACATTTCTGAGGTATAAGGTAAATCTGTGTTTATCCTGTTGTGGGATCTTCAAATTGCCCTCCACAACAACCTGTACCGATGTCATTTTCTATCTCATCAGCGATAGGTAAGATTTCTGTGATGTGAGAACTTGAAAATATCATGCTTATGGAAAGAAGAAAGATACAAAGGCTCCACATCATGTTACTCTAGTTATATAAAATTTCCACAATAAGGACCTTCTCAGAGACACAGATAGACTACGGAGGAGAACATAGAGCATCACTTTGCCACACACGACTACATTTTTTTTTTTTTTTTTTACCAAGAGCTACTTGAGTTTATGCTGTTTGGATCAGGGTCAATCTTTGGCTTATCCATAAATTTTAGTCTCTGTTCATCTTACAGTCTTTAAGAAAATAAGTGTTATTGGTGTCATATTTGTATTTATTCCCAGTTTGCAGAATTTTATATAAAAGATACAAGGATTATTTTAATGTTACTGCATTGAAAAATGTGAAGATATTAGTGTGTAAGATTACTTAGCAGAACCTTTACAAGTTTCTGTTGACATTGTTGACTGACCATGACAGCTAAATATGTGCTAAAAACATTTATATTATATGTGATGTATATATAATAGGATATGTATCTCCATATAAATATACATATCTCATATATCTATATAGCTATATATCTCCATATCATATATATTCACATATATATTTATATTTTATGATAAATGCTTTATTACATAAAATTTAGTTATACTAAATATGATATATAGATATAATTATTATATATCTGTCATATAGCATATATAATATATATACACACACATACACACACACACACACATATATATCATCACAAACAGTATCCAAAAACAAAAGTTGTCACTTTTCAGCTGCAAGAACAGGGCTGGAAGCTCGGGAACTTCCCATATCCCGGGATGGGAACTCCATCAATTCTGCCCCTTGGCAATTGAATGGTCTAGGAGAACTAGCCTTTGTGAAAATTGGGAATATAAATTAGTGCATTTGAACCACTGGCTGTGTGTGAGATGCTGCAGGGAATCTGAATTGGTAAAAGGGACACTGAGAGAATTTCCTGGCCTGGATGGTGTTCGCTGACTGCTTACAAGTTAATGTGTCAAGATAGAACCAGTTGCAACAAGAGAAATGTAAGCTGGAAAAAGAAAATGCCAATCTAACTTCCAGTCTAGCCCTGGCCCAAGGCCAGGTCTATATATTGACTGATCAGGCTCAAAGCTATCAGCCTATTGTTGAAAAAGGCAGCCGTCCAAGTGACCTGGTCAGGATAATACTGAAGGCCTGGTTATCCAGGGCTTGCAGCAGGTAAAAACCTAGCTTCTATCTCAAGGATGGGAAATTAACTATAATAAAATTCAAGGACCTGCTAAAATACTATAATTTGAAACTGCTACCAACAAAAAATTCTTGGCTTGTTTAGATTCTGGAGATATCACATTTTCCATTTGGGTGACATTTTACAACCTCTGCATACAGTCATTGGGAAAATATCACTTTCCCTGGCTAGGGAAAGAGAACACAGCCTTTGAACAAACTAAACAAGCAAAGCAGTTAGCCTTGGGCATTGGCTATATGAGATGAGCCAGTGGAATTGCAGGTAACCATCCCGGAACAGCATGTAAATTGGAGCCCTTGGCAAAAAAAAAAAAAAGAGTGGAGAAAGAGTGCCTCTGGGGTTTTAGACCCAGAAATTGCCAGAGGCTGGGAAAGATTATATTCCCTTGCAGACGCAGCTGTTGGCCTGCTCCTGCGTGAAAGAGAACACTTTTGTTCTATTCATGATGTTTTTATGAGACCCGAAATTTCTATTACAATGTGGATCATCAGCTCCCCAAAATCTCATCAAATAGGGCATACTCAAGAAAGTAGCATCATAAAATGGAAATGGTTTATACAAAATAGGGCCAAGCAAGTACCAAAGAGGTTATCATTTTTACATGAGAATGTGTAAAACTTGCCAACTTAGGAAACAATTGAGGAAGTCCTGCATATGGGGAAGGAAACCTCCTGCATCCAATGAGGCAAATCCTTTGAAGAACTAAGCCCAGAGGAGCAGAATATTCTTGGTTCACTGATGGATCTGTCATATACATTGGTGGACCCGATGCTAGCACACCATAGCTCATAATCATGTTAAAAAACATAAGTATCCCTGATAAAGGAAGGTGTGGGAGCAGCCAGATAGCTGAACCAGTACCATCCTCTGGGCTATTCAGGAGGAGCTCATAGGGAGTTGTCACTTATGTACCATCTCTTGGTCAGTTGAAAATGGTCCTTACTACTTGGATGCCCCAATGGCAAGAAACAAATGGTTTATTGGGAATAAAGAGGTTTGGTGGGGGGAGGACGGAGCAAGATGGCTGAATAGGAACAGCTCCAGTCTCCAACTCCCAGTGAGAGCACACAGAAGACCCGTGATTTCTGCATTTTCAACTGAGGTACTGGGGTTATCTCACTAGGGAGTGCCGGACAATCAGTGCTGGTCAGCTTCTGCAGCTTGATCAGAGAGAGCTGAAGCAGAGCAAGGCATAGCCTCACCTGGAAGTGCAAGGGGGAAGGGAATCCATTTTCCTAGCCAGGGGAACTGAGACACACAACACCTGAAAAATTGGGTAACTCCCACCCCAATACTGTGCTTTAAGCAAACAGGCACACCAGGAGAATATATCCCACACCTGGCTGGGAGGGTCCAAGGCTCACGGAGCCTCCCTCACTGCTAACACAGCAGTCTGTGGTGATCTATCCGCATGGCAGCAGTGAGGCTGGGGGAAGGGTGCCCACCATTGCTGAGGCTTAAGTAGGTAAACAAAGCCGCTGGGACGCTTGAACTGGGTGGAGCTCACAGCAGATCAAGGAAGCCTGCCTCTCCGGACACACTCCACCTCTGGGGACAGCACACAGCTCAAGACCAATAGGGGAAGCAGCGGGGGCCAGTGCAGATGCGAACAACTCTGTCTGACAGCTTTGGGGAGAGCCGTGGATCTCCCAATGCGGAGGTTGAGATCTGAGAACGGACAGACTGCCTGCTCAGGTGGGTCCCTGACCCCTGAGTAGCAAAGCTGGGAGACATCCCCCACTAGGGGCAGTCTGACACCCCACACCTCACAGCATGGACTAGACCCCTGAGAGGAAGCTTTCAAAGGAAGAATCAGACAGGTACACTCGCTGTTCAGCAATATTCTATGGTCGGCAACCTCTGCTGCTGATACCCAGGCAAACAGGGTCTGGAGTGGACCTCAAGCAATCTCCAGCAGACCAACAGACAGTCCTTCTGGCTGTCAGAAGGAAAACTATCAAACAGGAAGGACACCTATACCAAAACCCCATCAGTACGTCACCATCATGAAAGACTAGAGACAGATAAAAACCAAAGATGGGGAAAAAGCAGGGCAGAAAAGCTGGAAATTCAAAAATAAGAGCGCATCTCCCACTGCAAAGGAGTGCAGCCCATCGCCAGCAACGGATCAAAGCTGGTCAGAGATGACTTTGACGAGATGAGAGAAGAAGGCTTCAGTCCATCAAACTTCTCAGAGCTAAAGGAGGAATTACGTACCCAACGCAAAGAAACTAAAAATCTTGAAAAAAGAGTGGAAGAATTGACAGCTAGACTAATTAATGCAGAGAAGATCATAAACGAAATGACAGAGATTAAAACCATGACACGGGAAATACGTGACAAACGCACAAGCTTCAGTAACCGACTCGATCAACTGGAAGAAAGAGTATCAGCGATTGAGGATTCAATGAATGAAATGAAGTGAGAAGAGAAACCAAAAGAAGAAAAAGAAATGAACAAAGAATGCAAGAACTATGGGATTATGTAAAAAGACCAATCTATGTCTGATTGGGGTGCCTGAAAGTGAGGGGGAAATGGAACCAAGTGGGAAAACACTCTTCAGGATATCATCCAGGAGAACTTCCCCAACCTAGTAGGCAGGCCAACATTCAAATTCAGGAAATGCAGAGAACGCCACAAAGATACTCCTCCAGAAGAGCAACTCCAAGGCACATAATTGCCAGATTCAACAAAGTTGAAATGAAGGAAAAAATCTTCAGAGCAGCCAGAGAGAAAGGTTGGATTACCCACAAAGTGAAGCCCATCAGACTACTAGCAGATCTCTCGGGAGAAACTCTACAAGCCAGAAGAGAGTGGGGGCCAATATTCAACGTTCTAAAGAAAAGAATTTTAACCCAGAATTTCATATCCAGACAAGTTAAGTTTCATCAGTGCAGGAGAAATAAAATCCTTTACAGATAAGCAAATGCTTAGAGATTTTGTCACCACCAGGCCTGCATTACAAGAGACCCTAAAGAAAGCCCTCAACATGGAAAGGAACAACCGGTACCAGCCATTGCAAAAACATGCCAAAATGTAAAGACGATCGAGGCTAGGAAGAAACTGCATCAACTAACGAGCAAAATAACCAGTTAATATCATAATGACAGGATCAAGTTCACACATAACAATATTAACCTAAATGTAAATGGACTAAATGCTCCAATTAAAAGACACAGACTGGCAAACTGGATAAAGAGTCAAGACCCATCATCTGCTATATTCAGGAGACCCACCTCACATGTAGAAGCATACATGGGCTCAAAATCAAGGGATGGAGGAAGATCTACCAAGAAATGGAGAACAAAAAAAGCAGAGGTTGCAATCCCAGTCTTGATAAAACAGATTTGAAACCATCAAAGATCAAAAGAGACAAAGAAGGCCATTACATAATGGTAAGGGATCAATTCAACAGGAAGAGCTATCTATCCTAAATATATATGCACCCAATACACCATTTACTCAGATTCATAAAGCAAGTCCTTAGAGACCTACAAAGAGACTTAGATTCCCATACAATAATAATGGGAGACTTCAACACTCCACTGTCAACATTAGACAGATCAACGAGACAGAAAGTTAACAAGGATATCCAGGAATTGAACTCATCTCTGCACTAAGCAGACTTATTAGACATCTATAGAACTCTCCACCCCAAATCAACAGAATATACATTCTTCTCAGCACCACATCACACTTATTCCAAAATTGACCACATAATTGGAAGTAAAGCACTCCTCAGCAAATGTCAAAGAACAGAAATTATAACAAACTGTCTCTCAGACCACAGTGCAATCAAACTAGAATTCTGGACTAAGAAACTCAATCGAAACCGCTCAACTACATGAAAACTGAACAACCTGCTCCTCAATGACTACTGGGTACATAACAAAATGAAGGCAGAAATAAAGATGTTCTTTGAAACCAATGAGAACAAAGATACAACATACCAGAATCTCTGGGGCAATTTAAAGCAGTGTGTAGAGGAAATTATAGCACTAAATGCCCACAAGAGAAAGCAGGAAAAATCTAAAATTGACATTCTAATATCACAATTAAAAGAACTAGAGAGGCAAGAGCAAACACATTCAAAAGCTAGCAGAAGGCAAGAAATAACTAAGATCAGTGCAGAACTGAAGGAGATAGAGACACAAAAAACCCTCAAAAAATCAATCAGTCAGGAGTTGGTTTTTTGAAAAGATCAACCAAATTGACAGACCACTAGCAAGACTAATAAAGAAGAAAAGAGAGAGGAATCAAATAGACGCAATAAAAAATGATAAGGGGATATCACCACCGACCCCACAGAAATTCAAACAACCATCAGAGAATACTATAAATGCCTCTACGCAAATCAACTAGAAAATCTAGAAGAAATGGATAATTTCCTGGACACTTACACTCTCCCAAGACTAAATCAGGAAGAAGTTGAATCCCGAATAGACCAATAGCAGGCTCTGAAATTGAGGCAACAGTTAATAGCCTACCCACGAAAAAAAGTCTAGGACCAGATGGATTCACAGCTGAATTCTACCAGAGGGACAAGGAGGAGCTGGTACCAGTCCTTCTGAAAGTATTCCAATCAATACAAAAAGAGGGAATCCTCCCTAACTCATTTTATGAGGCCAACATCATCCTGATACCAAAGCCTGGCAGAGACACACAAAAAAAGGAGAATTTTAGACCAATATCCCTGATGAACATCGATGCAAAAATCCTCAATAAAATACTGGCAAACCGGATCCAGCAGCATGTCAAAAAGCTTATCCACCATGATCTAGTGGGCTTCATCCCTGGGATGCAAGGCTGGTTCAACATTCGCAAATCAATCAACGTAATCCAGCATATCAACAGAACCAAAGACAAGAACCACATGATCATCTCAATAGATGTAGAAAAGGCTTTTGACAAAATTCAACAGCCCTTCATGCTAAAAACGTTCAATAAATTGGGTATTGATGGAACGTACCTCAAAATAATAAGAGCTATTTATGACAAACCCACAGTTAATATCATACTGAATGAGCAAAAACAGGAAAAATTCCCTTTGAAAATGGTCACAAGACAGGGATGTCCTCTCTCACCACTCCTATTCAACCTAGTGTTGGAAGTTCCGGCTAAGGCAATCAGGCAAGAGAAAGAAATCAAGGGCATTCAGTTAGGAAAAGAAGAAGTCAAATTGTCCCTGTTTTCAGATGACATAATTGTATATTTCGAAAACCCCATTGTCTCAGCCCAAAATCTCCTTAAGGTGAGAAGCAACTGCAACAAAGTCTCAGGATACAAAATTAATGTGCAAAAATCACAAGCATTCTTATACACCAGTAAAAGACAAGCAGAGAGCCAAGTCAGGAATGAATTTCCATTCACAATTGCTTCAAAGAGAATAAAATACCTAGGAATCCAACTTACAAGGGATGTCAAGGACCTCTTCAAGGAGAAGTACAAACCACTGCTCAGTGAAATCAAAGAGGACACAAACAAATGGAAGAACACACCATGCTAATGAATAGGAAGAATCAATATTGTGAAAATGGCCATAGTGCCCAAGGTTATTTACAGATTCAATGCCATCCCCATGAAGCTACCAATGACTTTCTTCACAGAATTTGAGAAATCGCTTTAAAGTTCATATGGAACCAAAAAAGAGTCTGCATTGCCAAAACACTCCTAAGTCAAAAGGACAAAGCTGGAGACATCACGCTACCTTTCTTCAAACTATACTATAAGGCTACAGTAACCAAAACAGCATGGTACTGGTACGAAAACAGAGATATAGACCAATGGAACAGAACAGAGTCCTCAGAAATAATACCACACATCTACAGCCATCTGATCTTTGACAAACCTGAGAGAAACAAGAAATGAGGAAAGGATTCCCTATTTAATAAATGGTGCTGGGAAAATGGCTAGCCATAGTAGAAAGCTGAAACTGGATCCTTTCCTTACTCCTTATATGAAGATTAATTCAAGATGGATTAGAGACTTAAATGTTAGACCTAATACCATAAAAACCCTAGAAGAAATCTAGGTAGTACCATTCAGGAAATAGGCATAGGCAAGGACTTCACGTCTAAAACACCAAAAGTAACGGCAGCAAAAGCCAAAATTGACAAATGGGATCTCATTAAACTAAAGAGCTTCTGCACAGCAAAAGAAACTATCACCAGAGTGAACAGGCAACCTACATAATGGGAGAAAATTTTTGCAACCTACTCACCTGACAAAGGGCTAATATCCAGAATCTACAAAGGATGTGGAGAAATAGGAACACTTCTACACTGTTGGTGGGATTGTAAACTAGTTCAACATTATGGAAACAGTATAGCGATTCCTCAAGGATCTAGATCTAGATGTACCATATGACCCAGCCATCCCACTACTGGGTATATACCCAAAGGATTATAAATCATGCTGCTATAAAGACACATGCACACGTCTGTTTATTGCGGCACTATTCACAATAGCAAAGACTTGGAATCAACCCAAATGTCCATCTGTGACAGACTGGATTAAGAAAATTGGCACATATACACCATGGAATATTATGCAGCCATAAAAAAGGATGAGTTTGCGTCCTTTGTAGGAACATGGATGCAGCTGGAAACCATCATTCTTAGCAAACTATCACAAGAAGAGAAAACCAAACACCACATGTTCTCACTCATAGGTGGGAACTGAACCATGAGATCACTTGGACTCGGGAAGGGAACATCACACACTGGGCCTATCATGGAGAGTTGGGAGTAGGGAGAATTGCATTGGGAGTTATACATGATATAAATGATGAATTGATGGGAAATAAATAAATAAATAAATAAATAGCATGGACTAAAAAAAAGAAAAGAAAAAGAACTGCATGTAAAAGAGATTGTGTCATTCCAGAATTTACTGTAAACATCAGGAATTCAGAGGTTCTGTTGTTATCATACACAGAGGCAAATTAGCAAAGAATAAAAAGGACATATATTGATCCTAATTTATAATATATTGCTTTTTGCAAGACTGTTAAAGGAATTAAATAGGAAAATAATTTCTAATAAATAGTGATAAAATATCTCAGTATTCACATAAAACATGGATTTCCAAAACTTAAAACTACTTTTTAAGAAACCTATAAACATTAGTAAGCCCTGAATTTTTTTTTTTTTACTGAGACTGTGTCTTGCTCTGTCACTTAGGCTGGAGTGCAGTGACACAAACTCAGCTTACTGCAATCTCCACATCCTGCATTCAAACAATTTTCCTGCCTTAGCCTTCCAAGTAGCTGAGATTACAGATGCACACCACCACACCCATTTAATAGGGTTTTACCATGTTGGCCAGGATAGTTTCAAACTCCTGACTTCAAGTGATCTGCCTGGCTCAGTCTCCCAAAGTGTTAGAAATGCTGTCATGAACCACCACACCCAGTGAGCATTATTTTTTTAGAGGAATTAATTTCAAATTACATATGGGTGTGTTCATTATTCATATACATACATATATATGGCATACGTGTATAATTATATATTTCAATATATAACCCTATATCTCAAATTTTTCTTGCAAAATTCCTTTGAGTTAGACTTATAAGGTCTCTAAAAATGACATGGAAGCCTTCATAATCAGTTGTTCATAGGAAATTATTATAGGTAAAATATGAGTTATGGTTTCACGTTTCTGTACAATATACACAATGGCTAAAGAACACAGATGCTGTTAGATTTAGTATATAATTTCAGTGACAAGAGTACAAATCCAATTTATTTTTGTCCCTTTCACATATATTTGTTCCTATAACTAATAACTTTTTAAAAATCATTTCTGAAATTGTTGTTTTGTACATGAGACATCCTATCATTCCATTACTCTGCTTTTCCCTATTTTTTTGGTTTCAAAATTAGAATGATGCTTTCTAAAAATAGCAAGTTTTGCGAGATTGATCATTTTGTCTTCCTGATGCTTCTCTCTTCCTCTCATTTTTCATTCTTGATCATACCATTCATATACTAACACTCGTTTTCAAAGTACATAAAGCTTAATTTTTTCAGTGTAGTCCAAAGGGAATGGCGTTTAATGTGAAATACAAAGATGACTTTGAAGAGCCATTTTGTAAATCTCTCCCCTCAACATTATGATTTTTGATTTACAACTCAGTGATGAAATCCCATGAGACCCAATGAATAAAAATAATACTTGAAGCATAAAACAATGTCCACTTTGAAAACCTATGTCATACATATCAGAATGATCTAACCTTGTAAGTCAGCATATTAACATCATCATACACAAACAGAAAGTCTTATTGCTTTTATTTTTTAAGTTTATTTTAAAGACAGAATCTTACTATGTTGTGTAGGCTAGTCTTGAACTCCAGGGCTCAAGTAATCCTTCAGCCACAGACTCCCTCCCATGTAGCTGGGATTAAATATGCATGCCACCAAGCCTGGAAAAAAGAAAAAAAAATAGAGGAAAAGAAAAATATTCTGAGCTTCAAAAATACTTTGGGTTTTTTATGTTCTCCTGCCATATAAATTTTCATAGTTCAAGGGACTGTTTTGAATTGCAGCATCTGTCTCAGTGTGGAGTTACTCCTCAATTTAATAAAAACTAACAGAATTTTTATCTCTATCTAAGGGTGCTATGTATCTTAGTGACAGCACTGAGTTGTGATAACTTTTAAATAGCCTGTAAAATGATTTTTAAATAATTTTTAAAATGCAGCACAAAGAATAAATCAATGATTTTACAGACATAAATGGTAATAGGAATGAATATACAATCATCCATGACATTTTAAAATTCAGCTCTTTCTTCAAGATCTGGTAGGGGAAAAATAAAGGTTAGAAAGTAGTGAGCAAGAGGCACGTCCAAGATGGTCAATAGGAAGAGTTCCAGCCTCCAGCTCCTGACATGAGTGACACAGACACGAGATTTCTGGATTTTCAACTGAGGTACCCAGTTCATCTCACTGGGTCTTGCTGAACAGATGGCGCTGGTCCGCTAGTGCAGCCCAACTAGCAAGAGTTGAAGCAGGGTGAGGCATCACCTCACCTGGAAAGTGCAAGGGAGAAGGGAATTCCTATTCCTAGCCAAAGGAAATTGACACAAACAACACCTGAAAAATCAGGTAATTCCCACCAAATACTGCGCTTTACCAAGGGTCTTAGCAAATGGCACACCAGGAGATTATATACTTAACCTGGCCTAGAGAGTCCCATGCTCATGGAGCCTCCCTCATTGCTAGCACAGCAGTCTGAGATCTAACTGCAAGGCAGCAGCAAGCCTGGAAGAGGGGCAACAACTATTGCTGAGGCTTAAGTAGTTAAGTAAAGCTGGTGGGAGCTCAAATTGGGTGGAGTCCACCACAGCTCAACAAGGCCGTCCTGCCTCTGTAGACTCCTGCTCTGGGAACAGATCATAGCTAAACAAAAAGCAGCAGAAACCATGGCAGAGGTAAATGCCCCCATCTGATAGATTTAAAGAGAGCAGTGGATCTCCCAGCATGGAGGTTCAGATCTCAGAATGGACAGACTGCCTGCTCAAGTGGGTCCCTGACCCCTGAGTAGCCTAACTGGGACACATCCCCCACTAGGTGCAGACTGACACTTCACACCTCACATGGTGAGGTACACCACTGAGATGAAGCTTCCAGAGAAATAAATCAGACAGCAACACTTGCTGTTCAGCAATGTACTATTTTCTGCAGCCTCCACTGCTGATACCCAGACAAACAGGGTCTGGAGTGGACCTCAAGTAAACTCCAACAGACCTACAACTCAGGGTCCTGATTGTTAAAAGGAAAACTAACAAACAGAAAGGACATCCACATCAAAACCCCATCAGCATGTCACCAACATCAAAGACCAAAGGCAAATAAAACCACAAAGATAGGGGAAAAGCAGTGCAGAAAAGCTGGAAATTCAAAAAATCAGAGTGTATCTGCCCCTACAAAGGAATGCAGCTCATCGCCAGCAACAGAACAAAGCTGGAATGAGAATGACTTTGATGAGATGAGAGAAGGCTTCAGTCGATGAAACTTGTCAGAGCTAAAGGAGGAACTATGTAGCTGGTGCAAAGAAACTAAAAAGCTTGTAAAGATTTGGCGAATGTCTAACTAGAATAACCCATGTAGAGAAATCCCTAAAAGAACTGATAGAGATGGAAACCATAACATGAGAACTACGTGAAAAATACACAAGCTTCAGTAACAAACTCGATCATCTGGAAGAAATAGTGTCAGCGATTGAAAATCAAATGAATGAAATGAAGCGAGAAGAGAAATGTAGAGAAAAAAAGAGTAAAAGGAAATTAACACAGCATCCAAGAAATATGGAATTATGTAGAAAGGGCAAATCTACATCTGATTGATATGTCTGAAAGTGATGGGGAAAATGGAAGCAAGTAGGAAAACACTTGCAGGATATCATCCAGGAGAACTTCCTCAGCCTAGCAAGGCAGGCCAATATTCAAATTCAGGAAACACAGCGGGTTACACACAAAGGTAAGCCCATCAGACTAACAGCAGATCTCTCAGCAGAAACTCTATAAGCCAGAAGAGAATGGGGCTAATATTCAACATTTTTAAAGAAAATAATTTTCAACCCAAAAGTTCATGTCCAGCCAAACTAAGTTTCATAAGTGAAGGAGAAATGAAATTCTTTAAAGACAAGCAAATGCTTAGAGATGTTCTCACCACCAGGCTTGCCCTATAAGAGATCCTGAAGGAAGCACAAAACACAGAAAGGAATAACCGGTACCAGCCACTGCAAAAACATGTCAAAATGTAAACTCCGTCGATGCTAGGAAGAAACTGCATCAACTTGAGAGCAAAATAAGCAGCTAATATCATAATGACAGGATCAAGTTGACACATTACAATATTAATGTTAAATGTTAATGGACTAAGTGGTCCAATTAAAAGACAGAGACTGGAAAATTGAATAAAGAGTCAAGACCCATCAGTTTGCTATATGCAGGAGACCCATCTCACATGCAGAGACACACATAGGCCCAAAATTAAGTGATAGAGGAAGATCTACCAAGCAAATGGAAAACAAACAAACAAACAAAAAGCAGGCGTTGCAATCCTAGTCTCTGATAAAACAGACTTTAAATGATCAAACATCAACAGAGACAAAGAAGGTCATTACATAATGGTAAAAGCATCAATTCATTAGGAAGAGCTAACTGTCCTAAATATATATGCACCCAACACAGGAGTACCCAGACTCATAAAGCAAGTCCTTAGAGACTTACAAAGACACTTAGGCTCCCATACAATAATAATGGGAGGCTTTAACACCCTACTGTCAACATTAGACAGATCAACGAGACAGAAAGTCAAAAAGGATATTCAGGAATTGAACTCAACTCTGCACCAAGCAGACCTAATAGACATATACAAAACTCTCCACCCCAAATCAACAGAATATACTTTCTTCTCAACAACACATCGCACTTATTCCAAAATTGACCACACAGTTGGAAGTAAAGCATTCCTCAGCAAATGTACAAGAACAGAAATTATAACAAACTGTCTCTCAGACCACAGTGCAAATAAAATAGAATTCAGGATGAAGAAACTAAATCAAAACAGCTCAACTACATGGAAACTGAACAACCTGCTCCTGAATGACTACTGGGTACATAACGAAATGAAGGCAGAAATAAAGATGTTCTTTGAAACCAAAGAGAACAAAGAAACAACATACCAGAATCTCTGGGATACATTTAAAGCAGGGTGTAAAGGGAAATTTATAGCACTAAGTGCCCACAAGAGAAAGCTGGAAAGATCTAAAATTGACACCCTAACATCACAATTAAAAGAACTAGAAAAGAAAGAGGAAACACATTCAAAAGCTAGCAGAAGGCAAGAAATAACTAAGATCAGAGCAGAACTGAATGAGATAGCGACATAAATACCCCTCCAAAATAAAATCAATGAATCCAGAAGCCGGTTTTTTGAAAAGGTTAACAGAATTGATAGACCGCTAGCCATACTAAGAGAGAAGAAAAGAGAGAAAAATCAAATAGATACAATAAAAAATGAAAAAAGGAATATCACCACTAACACCACAGAAACACAAACTACCATCAGAGAATATTATAAACACCTCTACACAAATAAATTAGAAAACCTAGAAGAAATGGAAAATATCCTGGACACCTACACTCCCCCAAGACTAAACCAGGAAGAAGTTGAATCCCTGAAAAGACCAATAGCAGTCTCTGAAGTTGAGGCAAGAATTAATAGCCTACCAACCAAAAAAAGTTCAGGACCGGACGGATTCAAAGCCGAATTCTACCAGAGGTACAATGAGGAGTTGGTACCATTCCTTCTGAAATTATTCCAATCAACAGAAAAAGAGGGAATCCTTCATAGCTCATTTTAAGAAGCCAACATCATCCTAATACCAAAGCCTGACAGAAATGCAACAAAAAAAGACAATTTTAGACGAATATCCCTGATGAACATTGATGCAAGAATTCTCAATAAAATACTGGCAAACCAAACCGAACAACACATCAAAAAGTTTATCCACCATGATCAAGTGGGCTTCATCCCTGGGATGCAAGTCTGGTTCAACATTCACAAATCAATAAATATAATCCAACATGTAAACAGAACCAAAGACAAAAACCACACGATTATCTCAAAAGATGCAGAAAAGGCCTTTGACAAAATTCAACTGCCCTTCATGCTAAAAACTCTCAATAAGTTTGGTATTGATTGAACGTATCTCAAAATAATAGAGCTATTTATTGGAAACCTACAGCCAATATCATACTGAATGGGCACAAACTGGAAGCATTCTCTTTGAAAACTGACACAAGACAGGTATGTCCTCTCACCAATCCTGTTCAACACAGTGTCGGAAGTTCTGGCTAGGGCAATCAGGCAAGAGAAAGAAACCGAGGGTATCCAGTTAGGAAAAGAAGAAGTCAAATTGTTCCTGTTTGCAGATGACATGATTGTATATTTAGAAAATCCCATTGTCTCAATCCAAAGTCTCCTTAAGCTGATAAGCAATCTCAGCCAAGTCTCAGGATAAAAATCCATGTGCAAAAATCACAAGTTTTTTTTTTTTTTTTTTTTGAGACAGAATATCGCTCTGTCACCCGGGCTGGAGTGCAGTGGCTAGTTCTCAGCTCACTGCAAGCTCCGCCTCCCGGTTTACGCCATTCTCCTGCCTCAGCCTCCTGAGTAGCTGGGACTACAGGCGCCCGCCACCTCAACTGGCTAGTGTTTTTGTATTTTTTAGTAGAGGGGGGGTTTCACCATGTTAGCCAGGATGGTCTCAATTTCCTGACCTCGTGATCCGCCCGTCTCGGCCTACCAAAGTGCTGGGATTACAGGCTTGAGCCACCACGCCCAGCCACAAGTATTCTTATACACCAGTAACAGACAAACAGAGAGTCAAATCATGAAAGAACTGTCATTTACAATAGCTTCAAAGAGAATAAAATACCTAGGAATCCAACTTACAAGGGAGGTAAAGGACCTCTTCAAAGAGAAATACAAACCACTGCTCAGTGAAATAAAAGAGGACACAAACAAATGGAAGAATATACCATGCTCTTGGATAGGAAGAATCAATATTGTGAAAATGGCCATACTGCGCAAGGTAATTTATAGATTCAATGCCATACTCATTAAGCTACCAGTAACTTTCTTCACAGAATTGGGAAAAAATTGCTTTAAAGTTTATTTGGAACAAAAAAGACACCCCATAATGCCAAAGCAATCGTAAACCAAAAGAATAAACCTGGAGGCATCATGCTACTGGGCTTCAAACTATTCTACAAAGCTACAGTAACCAAAACAGCATGGTGCTGTTACCAAAACAGAAATATAGACCAATGGAACAGAACAGAACCCTCAGAAATAATATCACACATCTACAGCCCTCTGATCTTTGACAAAACTGACAAAAACAAGAAATGGAGAAAAGATTCCCTATTTATAAGTGGTGCTGGGAAATTGTCTAGCCATAAGTAGAAAGCTGAAATTGGATTGTTCCTTACTCCTTATATGAAAATTAATTCAAGACGGATTAGAGACTTAAATGTTAGACCTAAAATCATATAAACCCTAGAAGAAAACCTAGGTAATGCCATTCAGGACCTAAACCTGGGCAAGGATTTCACGTCTAAAACGCCAAAGGCAACAGCAACAAAACCAAAATTGACAAATGATATCTAATTAAACTGAGGAGATTCTGTACAGCAAAAGAAACTACTCTCAGAGTGAACAGGCAACCTACAGAATGGGGAAAAATTTTTGCAATCTACTCATCTGACAATGGGCTAATATCCAGAACCTATAAAGAACTCAATCAAATTTACAAGGAAAAAACAAACAACCCTACCAAAAACTGGGCAAAGAATATGAATAGACACTTCTCCAAAGAAGACATTCATACAGCCAACAGACACATGAAAAAATGCTCATCAATATTGGCCATCAGAGAAATGCAAATCAAAACCACTATGAGATACCATCTCACACCAGTTAGAATGGCAATCATTAAGAAGTCAGGAAACAACAGGTGTTGGAGAGAATGTGGAGAAATAGGGACACTTTCACACTGTTAGTGGGACTGCAAACTAGTTCAACCATTGTGGAAAACAGTGTGGCGATTCCTCAGGGATCTAGAACTAGGAATAACATTTGACCCAGCCATCTCATTACTGGAGATATACCCAAAGGATTATAAGTCATACTGCTATAAAGACTCATGGACACATATGTTTATAGTGGCACTATTCACAATAGCAAAAACTTGGTCTCACCCAAATGTCCATCATTGACAGACTGGATTAAGAAAATGTGACACATATACACCATGGAGTACTGTGCAGCCATAAAAAAGGATGAGTTCGTGTCCTTTGTAGGAACATGGATATAGCTGGAAACCATCATTCTCAGCAAACTATCACAAGGACAGAAAACCAAATACTACATGTTCTCACTCATAGGTGGGAACTGAACAATGAGATCACTTGGACACAGGCGGGGAACATAACACACTAGGTCTTATTGTATGGAGGGGAGAGGGGGTATAGAATAGGAGACAAACTAATGTAAATGACGACTTAATGGCTGCAGCACACCAACATGGCACATGTGTATATATGTCACAAACTGCACATTTTGCTCATGTACCCTAGAACTTAAAGTATAAAAAAAAAAAAAAAACTTGTTAATGGGAGTTCATTCATGATTTGCCTCTCTGTTACTGGTGTATAAGAATGCTTGTGATTTTACACATTGATTTTGTATCCTGAGACTTGGCTGAAGTTGCTTATCAGCTTAAGGAGAGTTTGGGCTGAGACAAGGATTTTCTTTTTATTTATTTTATTTTATTTTTTTATTTATTATTTTTATTTATTTTTATTATACTTTAAGTTCTAGGGTACATGTGCAAAACGTGCAGGTTTGTTACATATGTATACCTGCGCCATGTTGGTGTGCTGCACCCATTAACTCGTCAGCACCCATCAATTCATCATTTATATCATGTATAACTCCCAATGCAATCCCTCCCCCCCCATGTTGATTTGCATAGAGGTGTTTATAGTATTCTCTGATGGTAGTTTGCATTTCTGTGGGATGGATGGTGATATCCCTTTTATCATTTTTTATTGTGTCTGTTTGATTCCTCTCTCTTTTCTTCTTTCTTAGTCTTGCTAGCGGTCTGTCAATTTGTTGATCTTTTCAAAAAAACCAACTCTTGTATTCATTGATTTTTTGAAGGGTTTTTTGGGTCCCTATCTCCTTCAGTTTTGCTCTGATCTTAGTTATTTCTTGCCTTCTGCTAGCTTTTGAATGTGTTTGCTCTTGCCTCTCTAGTTCTTTTAATTGTGATGTTAGAGTGTCAATTTTAGATCTTTCCTGCTTTCTCTTGTGGGCATTTAGTGCTGTAAATTTCCCTCTACACCCTGCTTTAAATGTGTCCCAGAGATTCTGGTATGTTGTATCTTTGTTCTCATTGGTTTCAAAGAACATCTTTATTTCTGCTTTCATTTCGTTATGTACCCATAGTCATTCAGGAGCAGGTTGTTCAGTTTCCATGTAGTTGAGCAGTTTTGATTGAGTTTCTTAGTCCTGAGTTCTAGTTTGATTGCACTGTGGTCTGAGAGACAGTTGGTTATAATTTCTGTTCTTTTACATTTGCTGAGGAGTGCTTTACTTCCAATTATGTGGTCAATTTTGGAATAAGTGTGAGTTCTTTGTGGATTTTGAATATCAGCCTTTTTTTTTTTTCAAATGGGTAGATTGCAAAAATTTTATCTCATTCTGTAGATTGCTTGTTCACTCTGCTGGTAGTTTCTTTTGATGTGCAGAAGCTCTTTAGTATAATTAAGTATTATTTATCTGTTTTGCCTTTTGTTGCCATTGCTTTTGTTGTTTTAGTTATGAAGTCCTTGCCCATGCCTGTGTCCTGAATGGTATTGACTCGGTTTTCTTCTAGGGTTTGTATGGTTTTAGGTCTCATATTTGAGTCCTTAATCCACCTTCAATTAATTTTTGTATAAGGAGTAAGGAAGGGATCCACTTTCAGCTTTCTACATATGGTTAGCTAGTTTTCCCAGCACCATTTATTAACTAGGGAATCCTTTCCCCATTTCTTATTTTTTTCAGGTTTGTCACAGATGAGATGGTTGTAGATGTGTGGTGTTATTTCTGAGACCTCTATTTTGTTCCATTGGTCTACATATCTGTTTTGGTTGCTGTAGCCTTGTAGTATAGTTTGAAGTCAGCTAGCATGATGAGCACGCTGCCTCCAGCTTTGTTCTTTTTACTTAGGATTTTGTTGGCAATGCAGACTCCTTTTCAGTTCCATATGAACTTTAAAGTATTTTTTCCCAATTCTGTGGAAAATGTCATTGGTAGCTTGAGGGGGATGACATTGAATCTGTAAAGTACTTTGTGCTGTATGGCCATTGTCATGATATTCATTCTACCTATCCATGAGCATGGAATATTCTTCAATTTGTTTGTGTCTTGTTTTATTTCATTGAGTAGTAGTTTGAAGTTCTCCATGAACAGATTCTTCACATCCCTGATAAGCTGGATTTCTGGATATTTTATTCTCTTTGTAGCAATTGTGAATGGAAGTTCACTAATGATTTGGCTGTCTGTTTTTCTGTTAATGGTATATAGGAATCCCTGTGATTTTTGCACATTGATTTTGTATCCTGAGATTTGAGGAAGTTGCTTATGAGCTTTAGGAGATTTGGGGCTGAGATGATGGAGTTTTCCAAATACACAGTCATGTCATCTGCAAACAGGGACAATTTGACTGTCTGATTTCCTAACTGAGTACCCTTTGTTTCTTTCCTTTGACTGCTTGCCCTGTCCAGAACATCCAACTCTATGTTGAATAGGATTATGAGAGAGGGCATCCTTGTCTTGTGCTGGTGTTCAAAGGAATGCTTCCAGTTTTTGCCCATTCAGTGTGATATTGGCTGTGGGCTTGTCCTAAGTAGTTCTTATTGTGAGATAAGTTCCATCAATACCTAGTTATTGAGAGTTTTTAGCATGAATGACTGTTGAATTTTTTAGAAGGCCTTTTCTGTGTCTATTGAGAAAATCATGTATTTTTTAGTGTTAGTTCTGTTTATGTGATAGATTATGTTTATTGATTTGCATATGTTGAACCAGTCTTGCATAACAGGAAAGAAATCAACTTGATTGTGGAGGATAAGCTTTTTGATGTGATACTGGATTTCGTTTGTCAGTATTTTATTGAGGATTTTCACATCAATGTTCATCAGGGATATTGGTCTAAAAATCTCCTTTTTTGTTGGTGTCTGCCAGGTTTTGGTATTAGGATGATGCAGGCCTCATAAAATGAGTTAGGGAGGATTTCCTCCATTTCCATTGATTGAAATAGTTTCAGAAGAAATGATTCCAACTTGCCTTTTTACCTCCGGTAGAATTTGACTATGAATCTGTCAGTCCTGGACATTGTTTGGTTGATAGACTATTATTATTACCTCAATTTCAGAGCCTGCTATTGGTCTATTCAGAGATTCAACTCCTTCCTGGTTTAATGTTGGAAGGGTATATGTGTCCACGAATTTATCCATTTTTTTCTAGATTTATCCATTTCTTCTAGATTTTCTAATTTCTTTATATAGAGGTGTTTATAATATCTATGATATTAGATATTATGTCTATGATATTAGATATTATAATATCTACAAACCATCTATGATAGTTTGTATTTCTGTGGGATCAGTGGTGATATTTCCTTTATCAGTTTTTATTGTGTCTATTTGATTATTCTCTCTTTACTTCTTTGTTTATCTTGCTAGCTAGTGGTCTATCAATAGTGTTGATCTTTTCAAAAAAAAAAAAAACAGCTCCTGGATTCATTGATTTTTGAAGGGTTTTTTGTGTCTTTCTTTCAGTTATGCTTTGATCTTAATTATTTCTTGCCTTCTGATAGCTTTTGAATGTGTTTACCCTTGTTCTCTAGTTCTTTTAACTATACTGTTAGGGTGTAGATTTTAGATCTTTCCCACTTTGTCTTCTGGGCATTTATTATTATAAATGTCTCTCTACACACTGGTTTAAATGTGTCCCACAGATTCAAGCCAAAACAGATGTTGTGTCTTTGTTCTCATAGGTTTCAAAGAATATATTTATATCTGCCTTCATTTTGTTATTTACCCAGTCATCATTCAGGAGCAAGTTGTTCATTTTCCATGTAGTTGTGTGGTTTTGAGTGAATTTCTGAACCCTGATTTCTAATTTGATTGCATTGTAGTTTGAGAGATAGTTTGTTGTGATTTCTGTTCTTGTACATTTGGGGAGGAGTTCTTTACTTCCAATTATGAGTTCAATTTTAGAATAAGTGTGATGTGGTGCTGAGAAGAATGTAAATTCTGTTGATTTGGGGTGGAGAGTCCTTTAGATGTCTATCAGGTCAGCTTGCTGCAGAGCTGAGTTCAAGACCCGGACATCCTTGTTAAGCTTACATCTCATTGATTTGTCTAATATTGACAGTGGGGTGTTAAAAATCTCCCAGTATTATTACATGGGAGTCTCAGACTCTTTGTAGGTATCTAATGACTCGCATTATGAATCTGAGTGCTAGTGTATTGGGTGCATAGATATTGATCCCTTTACCATTATGTAATGACTTTCTTTGTCTCTTTTGATCTGTTTTGGTTTAAAGTCTGTTTTTATCAGAGGCTAGGATTGCAACCTCTGTATTTTTTCTTTTTCTTTCTGTTTTTTTGGCAGATCTTCCTCCATCCCTTTATTTTGAGCCCACGTGCATCTCTGCACATGAGATTGGTCTCCTGAATATGGCACACTGACGGGTTCTGACTCTATTCAATTTTCCTGTCTGTGTCTTTTCATTGGGACATTTAGTCCATTTACATTTAAGTTTAATATTGTTATATGTGAATTTGCCCCTTTCATTATGATGTTCACTGGTTATTTTGCTCATTAATAGATGCAGCTTCTTCATAGCATTGATGGTTTTTACAATTTGGCATGTTTTTGTAGTGGCTACTCCAGATTGTTTCTTTCTACATTTAGCACTTCCTTCAGGAATTCTTGAAAGACAAGTCTGGTGGTGACAAAAATGCCTCAGCTTTTGCTTGTCTCTAAATATTTTGTGTGTTTGTTTCTTTGTTTGTTTGTTTGTTTTGTTTGTTTTCTCTCTTTAACTAATGAAACTTAGTTTGGCTGGATATGAAATTCTGGGTTGAAAACTCTTTTCTTTAAGAATGTTGGGGTCAGGACAGAAGATGGCCAAATAGGAACACCTCCAGTCTCCAACTCCCAGCGCGAGAGACACAGAAGACGCGTGATTTCTGCATTTTCAACTGAGGTACTGGGGTCATCTCACTAGGGAGTGCCGGACAATCGGTGCTGGTCAGCTGCTGCAGCCTGACCAGTGAGAGCTGAAGCAGGGCGAGACATCGCCTCACATGGAAGCGCAATGGGGAAGGAAATCCGTTTTCCTAGCCAGGGGAACTGAGACACACAACACCTGGAAAATTGGGTAACTCCCACCCCAATACTGCGCTTTAAGCAAATAGGCACACCAGGAGAATATATCCCACACCTGGCCGGGAGGGTCCCATGCCCACGGAGCCTCCCTCACCGTTAACACAGCAGTCTGCGGCAATCAATCCGCAAAGCAGCAGCGAGGCTGGGGGAGGGGCGCCCGCCATTGTTGAGGCTTAAGTAGATAAAGAAAGCTGCTGGGAAGCTCGAACAGGACGGAGCTCACAGCAGTTCAAGGAAGCCTGCGTGTCTCTGTAGACTCCACCTCTGGGGACAGCACACAGCTGAAGTCCAATAGGGGAAGCAGCGGGGGCCAGTGCAGACGTGAATGACTCTGTCTGACAGCTTTGGGGAGAGCCGTGGATCTCCCAACATGGAGGTTGAGATCTGAGAACAGACAGACTGCCTGCTCAGGTGGGTCCCTGAACCCTGAGTAGCCTAGCTGGGAGACATCCCCCATTAGGGGCAGTCTGACACCCCACACCTCACAGGGTGGAGTCACCCCTGAGAGGAAACTTCCAAAGGAAGAATCAGACAGGTATACTCGCTGTTCAGCAATATTCTATCTTTGGCAACCTCTGCTGCTGATACCGAGGCAAACAGGATCTGGAGTGGACCTCAAGCAATCTCCAATAGACCAACAGACAGTCCTTATGACTGTCAGATGGAAAACTATCAAACAGGAAGGACACCTATACCAAAACCCCATCAGTATGTCACCATCATCAAAGACCAGAGACAGATAAAACCACAAGGATGGGGAAGAAGCAGGGCAGAAAAGCTGGAAATTCAAAAAATAAGAGCACATCTCCCACTGCAAAGGAGTGCGGCCCATTGCCAGCAACAGATCAAAGCTGGTCAGAGAATGACCTTGACGAGATGAGAGAAGAAGGCTTCAGTCCATCAAACTTCTCAGAGCTAAAGGAGGAATTACGTACCCAGCGCAAAGAAACTAAAAATCCTGAAAAAAGAGGGGAAGAATTGAAAGCTAGACTAATTAATGCAGAGAAGATCAAAAACGAAATGACAGAGATGAAAACCATGACACGAGAAATACATGACAAATGCACAAGCTTCAGTAACTGACTCGATCAACTGGAAGAAAGAGTATGAGCGATTGAGGATCAAATGAATGAAATGAAATGAGAAGAGAAACCAAAAGAAAAAGAAGAAAAAGAAATGAACAAAGCCTGCAAGAAGTATGGGATTATGTAAAAAGACCAAATCTATGTCTGATTGAGGTGCCTGAAAGTGAGGGGAAAAATGGAACCAAGTTGGAAAACACTCTTCAGGATATCATCCAGGAGAAATTCCCCAACCTAGTAGGGCAGGCCAACATTCAAATTCAGGAAATACAGAGAACGCCACAAAGATACTCCTCCAGAAGAGCAACTCCAAGACACATAATTGCCAGATTCACCAAAGTTGAAATGAAGGAAAAAATCTTCAGGGCAGCCGAAGAGAAAGGTCGGGTTACCCACAAAGGGAAGCCTATCAGACTAACAGCAGATCTCTCGGCAGAAACTCTACAAGCCAGAAGAGAGTGGGGGCCAATATTCAACATTCTTAAAGAAAAGAAGTTTAAAACCAGAATTTCATATCCAGCCAAACTAAGTTTCATCAGTGAAGGGGAAAGAAAATCCTTTACAGATAAGCAAATGCTTAGAGATTTTGTCACCACCAGGCCTGCCTTACAGTAGATCCTAAAGGAAGCCCTCAACATGGAAAGCAACAACCGGTACCAGCCATTGCAAAAACAAACCAAAATGTAAAGACCATCGAGGCGAGGAAGAAACTGCATCAACTAATGAGCAAAATAACCAGTTAATATCATAATGACAGGATCAAGTTCACACATAACAATATTAACCTTAAATGAAAATGGACTAAATGCTCCAATTAAAAGACACAGACTGGCAAGCTCGATAAAGAGTCAACACCCATCAGTCTGCTGTATTCAGGAGACCCATCTCACATGCAGAGACATACATAGGCTCAAAATAAAGGGATGGAGGAAGATCTACCAAGCAATGGAGAACAAAAAAAAGCAGGGGTTGCAATCCTAGTCTCTGATAAAACAGACTTGAAACCATCAAAGATCAAAAGAGACAAAGAAGGCCATTACATAATGGTAAAGGGATCAATTCAACAGGAAGAGCTAACTCTCCTAATATATATGCACCCAATACAGGAGCACCCAGATTCATAAAGCAAGTCCTTAGAGACTTACAAAGAGACTTAGACTTCCATACAATAATAATATGAGACTTGAACACTCCACTGTCAACGTTAGACAGATCAACGAGACAGAAAGTTAACAAGGATATCCAGGAATTGAACTCAGCTCTGCACCAAGCGGACCTAATAGACATCTATAGAACTCTCCACCCCAAATCAACAGAATATACATTCTTCTCAGCACCACATCGCACTTATTCCAAAATTGACCACATAATTGGAAGTAAAGCACTCCTCAGCAAATGTACAAGAGCAGAAATTATAACCAACTGTCTCTCAGACCACAGTGCAATCAAACTAGAACTCAGGACTAAGAAACTCAATCCAAACCGCTCAACTACATGGAAACTGAACAACCTGCTCCTGAATGACTACTGGGTATATAACAAAATGAAAGCAGAAATAAAGATGTTCTTTCAAACCAATGAGAACAACGATACAACATACCAGAATCTCTGGGACACATTTAAGGCAGTGTGTAGAGGGAAATTTACAGCACTAAATGCCCACAAGAGAAAGCAGGAAAGATCTAAAATTGACAATCTAACATCACAATTAAAAGAACTAGAGAGGCAAGAGCAAACGCATTCAATAGCTAGCCGAAGGCAAGAAATAACTAAGATCAGAGCAGAACTGAAGGAGATAGGGACACACAAAACCTTCCAAAATTTCAATCAATCCAGGAGTTGGTTTTTTGAAAAGATCAACAAAATTGACAGACCGCTAGCAAGACTAATAAAGAAGAAAAGAGAGAAGAATCAAACAGATGCAATAAAAAATGATAAAGGGGATATCATCACGGACCCCACAGAAATACAAACAACCATCAGAGAATACTATAAATGCCTCTACGCAAATCAACTAGAAAATCTAGAAGAAATGGATAATTTCCTGGACACTTACACTCTCCCAAGACTAAACCAGCAAGAAGTTGAATTCCTGAATAGACCAATAGCAGGCTCTGAAATCGAGGCAACAATTAATAGCCTACCCACGAAAAAAAGTCCAGGACCAGATGGATTCACAGCTGAATTCTACCAGAGGTACAAGGAGGAGCCGGTACCATTCCTTCTGAAACTATTCCAATGAATAGAAAAAGAGAGAATCCTCCCTAACTCATTTTATAAGGCCAACATCATCCTTATACCAAAGCCTGGCAGAGACACAACAAAAAAAGAGAATTTTAGACCAATATCCCTGATGAAAATCGATGCAAAAATTCTCAATAAAATACTGGCAAACCGGATTCAGCAGCACATCAAAAATCTTATCCACCATGATCAAGTGGGCTTCATCCCTGGGATGCAAGTCTGCTTCAACATTTGCAAATCAATAAATGTAATCCAGCATATAAACAGAACCAAAGACAAGAACCACATGATTATTTCAATAGATACAGAGAAGGCTTTTGACAAAATTCAACAGCCCTTTATGCTAAAAATGCTCAACAAATTCGGTATTGATGGAACGTACCTCAAAATAATAAGAGCTATTTATGACAAACCCACAGCTAATATCATACTGAAGGGGAAAAACTGGAAAAATTCCCTTTGAAAACTGGCACAAGACAGGGATGCCCTCTCTCACCACTCCTATTCAACATTATATTGGAAGTTCTGGCTAGGGCAATCAGGCAAGAGAAAGAAATCAAGGGTATCCAGTTAGGAAAAGAAGAAGTCAAATTGTCCCTGTTTGCAGATGACATGATTGTATATTTAGAAAATCCCATCGTCTCAGCCCAAAATCTTCTTAAGCTGATAAGCAACTTCAGCAAAGTCTCAGGATACAAAATTAATGTGCAAAAATCACAAGCATTCTTATACACCAGTAACAGACAAGCAGAGAGCCAAATCAGGAATACATTTCCATTCACAATTGCTTCAAAGGGAATAAAATATCTAGGAATCCAGCTTACAAGGGATGTAAAGGACCTCTTCAAGGAGAACTACAAACCACTGCTCAGTGAAATCAAAGAGGACACAAACAAATGGAAGAACATACCATGCTCATGGATAGGAAGAATCAATATCGTGAAAATGGCCATACCGCCCAAGGTGATTTATAGATCAATGCCATCCCCATCAAGCTACCAATGACTTTCTTCACAGAATTGGAAAAAAAAACTGCTTTAAAGTTCATATGGAACCAAAAAAGAGCCTGCATTGCCAAGACAATCCTAAGTCAAAAGGACAAAGCTAGAGGCGTCACACTACCTGACTTCAAACTATACTACAAGGCTACAGTAGCCAAAACAGCATGGCACTGGTACCACAACAGAGATATAGAACAATGGAACACAACAGAGTCCTCAGAAATAATACCACACATCTACAGCCATCTGATCTTGACAAACCTTAGAGTAACAAGAAATGGGGAAAGGATTCCCCATTTAATAAATGGTGCTGGGAAAATTGGCTAACCATAAGTAGAAAGCTGAAACTGGATCCTTTCCTTACCCCTTATACGAAGAGTAATTCAATATGGATTAGAGACTTAAATGTTAGACCTAATACCATAAAAACCCTAGAAGAAAATCTAGGTAGTACCATTCAGGACATAGGCATGGGCAAGGACTTCATGTCTAAAACACCAAAAGCAATGGCAGCAAAAGCCAAAATTGACAAATGGGAACTAATTAAACTAAAGAGCTTTTGCACAGCAAAAGAAACTACCATCAGAGTGAACAGGCAACCTACAGAATGGGAGAAAATTTTTGCAACCTACTCACCTGACAAACGGCTAATATCCAGAATCTACAAAGAGCTCAAACAAATATACAAAAAAAAAACAAACAACCCCATCAAAAAGTGGGCAAAGGATATGAACAGAGATTTCTCAAAAGAAGACATTTATACAGCCAACAGACACATGAAAAAATGCTCATCATCAATCGCCATCAGAAAAATGCAAATCAAAACCACAATGAGATATCATCTCACACCAGTTAGAATGGCAATCAATAAGAAGTCAGGAAACAACAGGTGTTGGAGAGGATGTGGAGAAATAGGAACACTTTTACACTGTTGGTGGGATTGTAAACTAGTTCAACCATTATGGAAAACAGTATGGCAATTCCTCAAGGATCTAGAACTAGATGTACCATATGACCCAGCCATCCCACTACTGGGTATATACCCAAAGGATTATAAATTATTCTACTGCAAAGACACATGCACACGTATGTTTATTGTGGCACTATTCACAATAGCAAAGACTTGGAATCAACCCAAATGTCCATCTGTGACAGACTGGATTAAGAAAATGTGGCACATATACACCATGGAATACTATGCAGCCATCAAAAAGGATGAGTTTGCATCCTTGTAGGGACATGGATGCAGCTGGAAACCATCATTCTTAGCAAACTATCACAAGAAGAGAAAACCAAACACCGCATGGTCTCACTCATAGGTGGGAACTGAACAATGACATCACTTGGACTCAGGAAGGGGAACATTACACACTGGGACCTATCACGGCAAGGGGGGAGGAGGGAGGGATTGCATTAGGCAGTTATACCTGACATAAATGATGATTTGATGGGTGCTGACGAGTTGATGGGTGCAGCACACCAACATGGCATAAGTATACATATGTAACAAACCTGCACGTTATGCACATGTACCCTAAAACTTAAAGTATAATAAAAATATATATATATATAAAATGAAGTTATGATTTTATTGATTTTCTCTATTGTTTTTCTATTCTGTATTTTATTTATCACTACCCTGGCCTTCACTGTGCTAGACTTAGGTTTACTTTGCTCTTCTTTCTCTAGCTCCTCAAAGTGTAAAGAAAGTTACTGATCTGAGATCCTTCTTTTTTAGAGAATAACTGTAATCCTAATTTAGAGAGAAGTTGTGACTAAAAGCATGATATTGTTAATTAATGTGTCTGCTCAAACCAAGTTTCTAATGGAGTCAGGCATTTTATTCATTATTTTTTAATAAGCCTTCAAATTTACTCAGGAGGAGTAAGTGAAGTGGCTGAACCCTCTACTTTCATTTAATGTATTCTATACCTAGATTTCATCCCTGTGGGATAATTTATCTGTGTTATTCTGAAGTTAATATAATCTATAAAATAATCTCTAACAAGATCACTGTGCATCTATAATTGTGAACCATTAAAACATGTCATATATATCTTTTATATCTTTGACATTCAAGAGGTTTACATCTTCTACATATATTCATTTTCCTAATCAGTCTATTTCCTTTGTGAGAAATAGTCCAGTCAAATGCCTCCCTCATGTGGAATGTGACACCACTGACATTGTTTTTGCCCTCTGTTATATCAATGCTAAATAAAATATAACCATGAATTTTGGGGAAAAAAAAAAAAGAATGTTGAATATTGGCCTCAACTGTATTCTGGCTTAAAGGATTTTTGTCAAGAGATCTGATGTTAGTTCGATGCGCTTCCATTTGCTGTAATCTGAACTTTCTCTCTCGCTGTCCTTAACACGTTTTCCTTCATTTCAACCTTGGTGAATCTGACAATTATGTGTCTTGGGGCTGCCTTTCTCAACGAGTACCTTTACAATGTTCTCTGTATTTCCTGAATTTGAATATTGGCCTGCCTTGCTATTTTGGGAAAGTTCTCCTGGATAATATCCTGAAGAGTGTTTTCCAACTTGGTTCTATTCTTCCCATCACAATCAAATGTGTATTTGGTCTTTTTACATAGTTTCATATTTCTTAGAGGCTTTGTTCATTTCTTTTTATTCTTTTTTGTCTGTAACCTTGTTTTCTCACTTTATTCTTTTAATTTGATCTTCAATCACTGATACCCTTTCCTCCATTTGATTGAATTGGCTATTGAAGTTTAAGCTTGTATCAAAAAGTTCTTGTGCCATGATTTTCAGCTCCATCAGGTCATTTGTGTTTTCTCTACACTGTTTATTCTAGTCAGCCATTCATCTTAATCTTTTTTTCATGGTTTATTGCTTCCTTGCAATATGTTTGAACATCCTCCTTTAGCTCAGAGACGTTTGTTATTACTGACCTTTTAAAGCCTACTTCTGTCAACTCATCAAAGTTATTCTCTGTCCAGTTTTGTTCTGTTGCTGGTGAGGAGCTCATATTCTTTGAAGGAGAAGAGGTGCTCTGATTTTTTAGAATTTTCAGCTTTTCTGCTCTGGTTTCTTTCTATCTTTGTCATTTTATCTACCTTTGGTCTTTGATGTTGATGACCTACAGATTAGGTTTTCATGTAGATGATTTTTTGTTGATGTTGATGATTATTTATTTCTGTTTGTTAGTTTTCCTTCTAACATTCAGTTCCCTGAGCTGCTGATCTGTTGGAATTTGCTGGAGGTCTACTTCAGACACTGTTTTCCTAGGTATCACCAGCAGAGACTGTAGAACAGCAAATATTGCTAACTCATCCTACCTTTGAAAGCTTTGTCCCAGAAGGACAGACGCCTATATGAGGTGTCTGTTGGTGCCTACTCTGAGGGGTCTCTCATTTAGGCTACACGGGGGTCAGGGACCAACTTGAAGAGGCAGTCTGTCTGTTCTCAGAGCTTGAATGTCCTGCTAGGGGAACCACAGCTCTCTTCAAAGCTGTCAGGCAGGAATGTTTAAGTCTGCAGAAGTTGTATGTGGCCTTTAGATCAGCTATGCCCTGCCCACAGAGGTAAAGTCTAGAGGCAGTAGGACTTATTGAGCTGCAGAGGGCTCTGCCCAGTTCAAGCTTACCAGCCACTTTCTTTACCTACTCAAGCCTCAGCAATGGTGGATGCCCATCCCCCAGCCAGGCTGCTGCCTAGCACATTGATCTCATACTGCTTTTGTAGCAGTGAGCAAGGCTCTTGGGTGTGGGACCTGCTGAGCCAGGCACGGGAGAGAATCTCCTTCTTTGACGATGGCTAAGACCTTGGGAAAAGTGCGATATTTGTCTGGGAGTGTCCGTTTTTCCAGGTAGTCTGTCACAGCATCCCTTGTCTAGGAAAGGAAAATCTCCCCACGCCGTCATGTCCCCAGTCAGGGCGTGCCCTGCCCCTCTACAGCTCACCCTCTGTGGGCTGCACCCACTGTCCAACCAATCCCAGTGAAATGAACCAGTTGCGTTAGTTGGAAATGCAGAAATCACCCATATTCTGCATCAATCATGCTGGGAGATGCAGATCAGAACTGTTCCTATGCAGCCATTTTGGAACACCTCCTCTTGGATGCCTAGCATTTCTATTTCTTGAGTCAAATATTTTTTTAATGTTAGATACTGATGGTTTCTCACCTCATAGTTTTCCCCAACACTTTAACCTCCTCCACTGCTCACTTTCTGTCTGCAAAAGTTCAAAACTAATGTCACATACACAGTCACCCCATGGCCATTCCATTTCAATCAATGAAAAATAGAAGTACCCACTCAAAAGATTTACACACACATTCAAAGCAACATTGTTTGTGAGATCTCAAAAGTAGAAAAAAATCCAGTGTGATTGTTGGATGAAAGCCAACACAAAGTTGGTCTATCCACTCAAGGGAATATTATTCAGGTATACCTGGGCATGGATCACTAATACATATTACAACATGAATGAACTTTGAAAACACTACATGAAGCAAAAGAAGTGTCACGAAAGGCCATATATTACATGATTTCATTTTTACAAAAATTCCAGGAAAGGCCAATCCACAGACAGTAAGTAGATTAGTGACTACCAGGAACTGGGGAAAGGTAAATGTGAATTGACTACTAATGGTTATTGAGTTTCTCTTTGGATGATGAAAAGTGTTCTGTAACTAGAGAGTGGGGTTGGTTGCACAACATGGTGAACACAATAAAAACTGCTATACTATGCAATTCGAAATAGCTGCATGTATGGTTTGTGAGTTAAGTTTCACTTTAAAAATGCATGATTATAGAAAAATAGATTAAGGTTTATTAAATTGAAGAATTCTAAATCCATGCAAATTCAGGGAAGCCAGAAAAATTATGAATTTTTATTGACTTCAAAATAATAAAAAGGCATATTTTAATTTCAGGAAGATTTAATTGAGTAATAAAAAAAACCTTGTGAAACAAATTAGTAAATGGCTTAAAAGTATAAATATGAACTTTGAGAAAAAAATAAAAATTATTGATAGAAGCTATGGCACAGCAGAAGAAGAAACAAAACACAGGCAAGAAAACACATAATAATCACATAATATAATAAAACAAATAATACAATAAATTAATAATATAATACATAGGTAATATGCTTAGTTCAAATATGTCAGTAATTGTGCTAGACGTTAGTTATCTGATATTTCAAAATTTATTTTAAATATTTTCATAGTAGATTTAAAAGTAAACTACAATTTTATGCTGCTTACTAGAGAAATGTATTAAACATAAAGACAACATAACATTTTGCATAGAATAAAAAAAAAGTTTAATGTTATATAAACATTAACCAAGTCAGATTGGAATAATTATCTTAATGTTGTCCTATTAGACTAGAAAGCACAATTGCAAAAAAAAAAAAAAAAAAAAAAAAAAAAAAAAAAAAATTCATTGTAGCAGGACGAGCCACAGACAAAACTCCTCAGACACTGGATTAAAGAAGGAAGAGGTTTTTTATTCGGCTGAGCATCGGCACACTCGCGTCTTAAGAGCCGAGCTCCCTGAAGAAGAAATACGTGGCCTTTTTAAAGGCTTACAACTTTAAGGGATCCATGTAAAAGGGTCATGATAACTCAAGCATGCATGGAAAATGTGATAAGGGGGTACATGAATCAGCTACCAGAACAAAAAGTTTTACAATGCTTTCTCATACAATGTCTGGAATTTACAGATAACACTAGTAGTTTTGGTCAGGGTTTAATATTATCATTATTATTTTAACCACCAGGGCCAGGTGGTGGTGCCAAGGTTGTCTAGCTATTTATCTTACTTCTGTTTCTTTCCAACTTTTTGCTTTCTCCCCCTTCTCCTGTCTTATAAACTAGGGAAAAGGGGAGACGGGGAAAAGCTGGGAAAGACAGCAGGAGAAGTAGGGGGTCTCATTCTATATCATAAGGAAATTCAGTACGGACATAATGATTTTTATTCATATGTATGTAAATGACAAAGTTCCAAAAACCATAATTGATGAAAACAAAAGATAGATATATTGAAAATCAGAGTGAGTGATCCTAACACAGAAACTGATATAAATTTACCAAAAACAAGACAAAAACCAGTAAGGGTAAAGACAATTTTGACAACATGAATAACAAAATTGGCCAGTATGCATTCATTTTAACCATACTTGGGACATCTGCTTGATTTGATTATATGCTGGAACACAAGTCAAAGTTAGGCAATTCTCAAAATGCTGAATTTACAGTGAACCATCTCTGGTCTCAGTAAAATTAACTTAGAAACAAACCAGATAAAACTAAATATCCAATTATTTGAAAATTAAACAATGCTATTCCAGATAACTTACTGGTCAAATAAGAAATTACAATACAAATTAGAAAAAAAAAGAACTATATAATAATAAAAATAATATGTGTCCATGCAGGTGTTATGAAGCTCCAATGGAATTTAATGAAAATATATGGATGCTAATAGATATATCAGAAAAAAGGAAAAGTCAAAAAACAAGTATGGATTATCTATATCATGCAGGTGGAAGCAATTCCAGCAGATAGTATACAAAGAAAGCAAAAGGGAGAACATATATTGTAGTTAGGAGGAGATATTAAACAAATAATAAACTGTCCAAATAATGGTGTGAAACAACAGTGCAGTAAGTTTTGTCTTTGCATAGAGTAATATAACATAAGCTTCCTGTAAGGCTATCACCAGAAAAAAATAGAGATGACCCCGTTAATAAACTAAGAAATCAAACAACATGATTTTACATTAAACTACTTTAAAAGAATCCATGTACATATATGTGGTACAGCATTACCTAATAACAAATCTGGAAATTGAATGAAATACAATTTCTACCATAGCCAGAAAGGCAAATATAAATAAAATATTAGCAAACTAAAGGTACGTAAGAGAAATAATGCACCTTGTTTACGTGAGGTTTGTTGCAGAAACACAAAGTTCATTTCTTATTTGAAAATTCTCAATATAATTCTCCACACAACAGAATAAAGAAAAAGAAACTATATGATTATATCAGCAATTCAGATAAAGCACTTAGTGAGACCCATTACTAATTTCGAATAAAGGTCTTTACAATGCTATGAATATGTGAACACCTCTTTTAGCAGCAAAACTGTATTTCCAACACTATTTGCCTAAAATTATTCTTAATAATTTATTAGTGAAAGATGTCTCATGAATATCTGAAATGAGAAAATGATACTGGCTATTAAATTTTATTCTTTCTATTTATTCTGTCTGGAAGATTCTTTTTGTGTTTTAAAAGTTTTATTTGTTTTAAATTAACAAACAAGAGTTTGATGTATTCATGGGGTACAGTGTCAAGTTTTTGCACACATAGACATTGTATAACGATCAAATCGGGGTAATTAGCATGTCTGTCACCTCCAATGCTTGACATTTCTTTGTAGTGAGAATATGCCCAATTTCCTTTTCTAGACTTTTATATTTATTTATTTATTTATTTATTTATTTATTTATTTATTTATTTTTGAGAAGGAGTCTCCCTCTGTTGCCCATGCTGGTATGAGGTGATGCAGTGTCGGCTCACTGCAACCTCCACATCTTGGATTCAGACAATTCTCCTGAATTAGCCTGCTGAGCAGTTGAGATTACAGGCATGTGCCACCAAACACGACAAATTTTTGTACTTTTTAGTACAGTCGTAGTTTCACCTATTGGCCAAAATAATCTATAACTCCTCACCTCATCTGATCCACCAGCATCATCCTGATTACAGATGTGAGCCACCCACTCATGCTTTTCTAGGTATTTTGAAGGACAGGATACATTATTATGGACTATAGTCACCCTACTGTGCAGGAGAACACAAGAACTTATTTTTCCTATTTGTAATTTTGTGCCCAAGACCAATCTCTTCCTCCCACCTCCCTTGCCTAGTAGTTATATGCATAACTACTGAACTACTGTTCTATTCTCTGCTTCAATGAACTCAACTTTTTTAATTTCCACATGTAAGTGAGATGCTTCAGTATTTGCCCTTCTGTGCTTTGTTTCACTTAATGTAATACCCTGCATGTTCATCCATATTGCTTCCAAGGACAATAATTAATTCTTTTTTATGGCTGAATACTATTCCGTGGTGTACATACACCACATTTTCTTTATTCATTCATACTCATTGATGGACACTTAGGTTGATGCCATATCTTTGCTGTTGTGAATAGTGCTATAATAAACATGAGAGTGCAAGTATTCCTTTGACATAATTATTTCTTATTCTTTTGATAAGTGTCCAGTAGTAGGATTGCTGAATCAAATGGTAGTTGTATTCTTAATGTCTTGTGGGACCATCATAGTGTTGTCCATAATGGCTGTGTTAATGTCTATTCCCACGAATAGTGTGAGTTTTATTTCTTACAGGTTCTTTCTCTGAGTTTTCTTTCTTACAGATTATTTCTTTGATAAAGTGATGGTTTTAAAGCAGAGGTGAGTTTTTCAGGCTTAATGTGATCTGGGTCATAAATGTATGTTTCTTTTTTCCTTTCTCTGTCTTGTATATAATTTATCAAAAGACAAAAACCATCATTAGCTCAGGAACAAACAAAAATGGACCGTGGGCTTGATTTGATCCATATGTTGTAAATTTTTGACAACGATTTAAAAGTTGTGTGTTTTATGTAAGTCATCACATTTGTTTGATTATTTAGTATATTTAATGCATGTAGGATCCGTAAGAATAGCCTGTGTCTCACTTCTGATATTGCTAATTGACCTTTTATGTGTTTATATAGATTAATAACTATAATTATATGAATTTTTTTGGCCAAACTTGGATTTCAACATTGAACTGATATTTCAGTAGCTCATTTTTAGTACTATATTAGTGGGTTTACACCAAGATTGGGCAAACTATAGGCATCAGGTCAGCTCTAGCCTACTGCCTGTTTTGCCAAAAAATAAAAATAAAAATAAAAATAAAATTATTAGAAAAAAGCCAAACCATGAAACTGCACTGATATGCAATTTGTATGATTAGTAATGAGCATCCATGACCAATGTTCCATTTTAATAGCTGTATTACAGAACTTCTGATCTGTATACACACGCACATACACACAGACATGTACATCATATATATATATTTATTGCTACAGAATGAATGTATAATGTATATATTTCTGATTTAATAAATAAAATGAATATCTTATCTGGAATCAGTATATACATATATGGTTCCAAATGAAATTTACTATTATAGAAGCCATTGTTGCCTATACAGAAAATTCAAAAGAATCTTTAAACAATTTACAATAACTTAGAAAGGTTTCTAGACACAAAGAAATATGAAAACATCAAGTTTAATAGGTAGAAAACAAATCAGTTTAAATTCAATAGTGAAAAAATTATTGCAATATCAAACATCACATATTTGAAAATTGTAATGAGATACATTCATCATTTATACTCTACATTGTAAAATACTTTGAATAATTAAAAATATAAATCAGAAGAATGTACCATGTTCATGAATAAGGATGTCTTTCTTATCAAATGTGTAGATTTAGCATGATCACTACAAAAATCTCAGCAGTTTATCACTAATATATACAGTCCAATATATACCAACAAATTATTTCAAATCTTTTATGGAAACATAAAGGAAAATGCATAGCTAAGAGACCTTGAAATTGAAGAAAAATACTTGCAGATATTCAGTACCACGTATTACTCTGTAATGAGGAATATAGCCTTTACAATAAATTGTACTAGTTCTATTGGACATCTGTTAGAGGCAATACACATATTTTACTTACAGTTAAGATCATTTACACAAATTCTTTCTAGGTGTATTGTACACTTAAATGGGAAATATGAAATAATAATGATTTTAGGGAAAAAACAGAAAATATCTTCAAGACATTAAGCAAAAATACTTAAATAGGATAATATCTTTCTATCCATAAAAGGAAACATTGATGAATTGAAATAAAATTAAACTCTTCCATCTATCAAAAGTACTATGAAAAATACAAGTACATTAAATATGTCAAAAAATTCATATCTGTCATAGTTCTCTGTCATCTATTTATTATGTCTATCATATCTATCATCTATATAACCTATCAATTATATCAGTCTTTTATATATCTAATTGATCTAGTCATGCATTCAGCTATCATTTGTCTATATTCACCTCATCTTTGTCTCCCTTTCTATCTGTTCATCCTTTCGTGTAACTATTGATCCATCATCTCCATTAAACACTTCATGAAGAAACAGACATTTTAATGATTACATTTAAATGAACAACGCAATTGTAATCATATGCTTAACACTACTCATTTAAGAAAATTAAAACAAAACAAAATGTAATATCACTGTACTCTTACCAAAGACTAAGAATAGAATGCCAGGAGGCTGGGCACGATGGCTCACACCTGTAATCCCACCACTTTGGGAGACTGAGGCAGGTGGATGATGAGGTTAGGAGATCGAGTCCATCCTGGCTAACACAGCGAAACCCTTTCTCTACTAAAAAATATGAAAAAATTGGCCGGGCGCGGTGGCTCAAGCCTGTAATCCCAGCACTTTGGGAGGCCGAGGCGGGCGGATCACGAGGTCAGGAGATCGAGACCATCCTGGCTAACACGGTGAAACCCCGTCTCTACTAAAAAAATACAAAAAATTAGCCGGGCGAGATGGCGGGCGCCTGTAGTCCCAGCTACTCGGGAGGCTGAGGCGAGAGAATGGCGTAAACCCGGGAGGCGGAGCTTGCAGTGAGCTGAGATCCGACCACTGCACTCCAGCCTGGGCGACAGAGCAAGACTCCGTCTCAAAAAAAAAAAAAAAAAAGAAAAAAAGAAAAAATTAGCCAGGTGTGGTGGTGGGTAGCTGTAGTCCCAGCTACTTGGGACGCTGAGGCAGGAGAATGACATGAACCTGAGAGGTGGAACTGGCAGTGAGCCGAGATCACGCCACTGTACTATAACCTGGGTAACAGAGTGAGACTTCATCTCAAAAATAAAGACAAAACAAAACAAAACATAGACAAAAAGGAGGAAGAAGAAGAAGGAGGAGGAGGAGGAGGAGGAGGAAAGAAGAAAGAAGAAGAAGAAGAAGAAGGAGGAGGAGGAGGAGGAGGAGGAGGAGGAGGAGGGGAGGAGGAGGAGGAGGAGGAGGAGGAGGAGAGGGAGGGGGAGGGGGAGGGGGAGGGGGAGGGGGAGGAGGAGGGGGGGAGGGGGAGGAGGAGGAGGGGGAGGGGGAGGGGGAGGAGGAGGAGGAGGAGGAGGAGGAGGAGGAGGAGAGAGGAGGAGGAGGAGGAGGAAGCAGAAGAAGAGGAAGAAAGAGAGAAAAAGAATAGAATTCCAGGAAATACTGAATGTTGATAACCCTGTAGATCAACTTTTTTACACAACTAGAAGTGTCATAAGGCACAGGCACTGTGTAAAACTTTTGTTTTGCTTTGTAATCCAGAAATTCCACCCTTAAGTAGGCACTCACTAGAAGTGAGTAACACAGGCATAAGAATCTGCTTAGCAGTACTTGTTCAAAATAGTCCTGTGTCAGAAAGAAGCCAGACACTGGAAATAACAGAAATTCCCATCAATATCAGAATGAAAAACAGTTTTAAATTCACATGTTAGATGATTTTGTATTACACCCAACTGCATATAAAATGAATGAATCTCACACATATAATGAAATCATCCACTTACAAAAAAATTATGTTCCACATGGTTTCAATTTAACAAGATTATGAAACAGGTAAAATGATACTCTAGTGTTAAAACTATACTCTTGCCTTAAAACTATACTTCAGTGTTGAAACTATAGATTCTACACTAAGGGGTGAGGCTACCTAACAACAACAACAACAAAATAATAGGCCAGACACAGTGATCCACACCTGTAAACCCAGCAATTTGGTAGGCTGAGGCAGGAGGATTGCTTAAGCTCAGGAATCTGAGACCAACTTGGGTGAAACCACATCTCTGAAAAAAAAAAAAAATTAACTGAGCATGGCATCCTGCACCTTATAGTCCCAGCTACTTGAGAGGCTGAGACAGGAAGGTCACTTGAGCACAGGAGGATGAGATCCCAGTGAGCTATGATTGTGCCACTGCACTCCCTCCTGGGCAACAAAGTGAGACTCTGCCTCAAAACAAACAAGAAACAATAACAACAACAACAAAAGAAGAATTCTATATGAATAATTATTTACAAGATTGCCAGAAACCCTCTTTAAATGAAATTTAAAAAGAAATGCAGTGATATAAAGGTAATTCATATGAGAGAACATTGTCTCTTGCTTCAGGGTAGTTAAGAGTAATGATACCAACCCTAACTTTTAACACTTGACCTACACTAACAAGAGAAGTTTCTTGGTGATAAAAATGATGGCTTAAAATAAAGGTCATAATTTCAAAGCTGAAAAAAATGATTATATAAAGGAAAAGTGCCATGTTTTTTTCTGTGAATACAATTCTGAAATGAAGTCTGCACAACAGGTACAAATGTTATTCGAGGTTTTCTTCTTTCTGAAACACATCCTTTAGGAATTCTAAATCACCATGTCTTCAAATTCCCATGGATAGCATCTCATCATTAATGAATACTTAATGATGATGAACCACAATTTGCAGCACATACTTTTATTCTGACACATCTCTCCTTCCAAACAGTATAGGAGGTGTGGATATCAGAGTTGTTGAATAGGGCGGGGCAGTGACATTGTGGTTCAAGAGAGAGAACTGAGATCATCAGATGTCCTGATTCTATGAGGAGCAGAGTCACCTATGCATTAAGGATCAGCTGTACATCTATGTCTGTAGGGGACCTCACCAAGCCTGGAAAAATAAACAGATGCAGAGTGTACCCTGGCTTCACTGTGACATTAACAGTTACTCAGCTTGAGTGCTTCTGATGGAGTCCTGTGGAGGAGGTAATTTTGGAAGCTGTCTTAATTGGATGAGACCACCAGATGATCATTTGGGGCACTGTCACTCAAAGCCATTTTCCATAAAACTTACCTAAGATTAAGTATTTTTGCTTAATTAATGTCATGAAGATATTTTCTATTCCCCTAAAATCATTATTATTTCATATTTCCCATTTAAGTGTGCAATACACCTAGAAAGAATGTATATAAATTATGTTAACTGTCAGTAAATATGTGTGTTCCTTCTAAAAGATGTCCCATTGAACTAGCCCCATGGTCTTAATGGCTTGAAAAAGTTAATGCATCTCTCAAATCACCTCTGTTACTGTGACAGAACCATGAATTGAAATAAATGGTCCCCTGTATCTTTCACAGAAGCAAAAGAAATACCATCATCACTGGCTATTTATTAAAGGCCTTGGGCCAACAGATGTGCAGTGTCCAAAACTAATTTAATGGTTTCAGGTCTGCTTCAGGGACCATCATATGGGAATTTTGAAGCCATGGACAGAAAGAAGCTCCTCAGCTTGCTCTACTGGAAAATCAAAATAGAGATCTGGCCTCAGTAGCCAGCTTCTTTCTCAAGGTTGTTTCTCATCTCCCAAGTGGAAATGAGGTTTTCTTCTATTGCTCTCCTGAAGAAATGGTAGAAGTTTAATAAATAGTAGCCATTATTCACCAAGTATTTTTGAACACTTACTGATACGGTTTTGCTCTTTGTCCCTACCCAATTCCAATTGAATTGTAACTCCTAATGTTGGGGGAGCGACATGGTGGGAGGTGATTGTGTCAAGGGAGCAGATTTCCCACATGCTGTTCTCATGACAATGAATTAGTTCTAATAAGATTTGATGCTTTATTTAACAGTGGGTGTCACATCCCTCCTCATTCACTCTCCCTTTCCTACTCCACCATGGTAAAACATTCCTGCTTCTCTTTTGCCCCCCACCATAATTATAATTTTCCTGAGGCTTTCCAGTCATACTTCCTGTGTGTCTGCAGAACTGTGGGTCAATTAAGCTTCTTTTCCTCATAAATAACCCAGTCTCAGGTAGTTTTTATAGTGTTTAGAAAATAGAGTGATACATTACTATTACTAATTCTCACAGATGCTTGTTGTCTAATCATTTTAGAAGATAACTAATGTAGTATCTATCACAATAGCTAAGATTTAGTGGGGTGGTTTGTTCCCACTCATGTGTCATTTGTCAATTCCAGAGACATCTTTTGTTTTCACAATGGAGGCACGGGATGTTACTGGAGTCTACTGGGTAAAAGCAAGGAATGCTGCTAAACCTCTTAGAGTACAAAGGAATATTAAAAGTCACCATTGAAAATCTCTAGAATTTGTAACTCCTCAATTGTTTTTGAGGCTATTGAAAGAAAGAAGGAAGGGATATAAGTCAAGTTTTGAAGATGCTGGAAAGTGTTCTGAAACTCAGTCTTTGAGCCAGAACAAATGAAATATAGCATTCAAATATTTGTGCAAGAAACCAGGCAAACAAGTAGTGGAAATCAGATAAATAGTTGATTTTTCATAACCTCAAGAGTTTGTAAGAAGGACAGACAAACAGAATTTGCTCATGGAAGGCAGAACTGTAGCAAATGGGAGTCTCTTCTCTTGTGTTTGGAGCCTTCCTCCTTCTGTCTCTGTACAGGGCAGTTTCTTCCTTCTTTCTTTTCCATTCTTTCTTGCCTATTAAACTCTCCACTCCTTAAAACCAGTCAACCTGTCTCCATGTCATTCTATTTACTTTATGTGAGACAAGAGTCCTAGTGTTTCTCTACTCATTGGAGGCACGTCATTTTGGTGTGTTGACTAGAAATCCAAGGTATAGCTTTGTTGGAGTTACTAGTAGGGGAGAAAGCTCAAAATCTGTTCCATTGTTTCAAGGCACCCTTAACATCTTTATTAAAATAAATAAAAAGAATCAATGGGCATTCGTCAGTCTAGTACATATATTTAGCACTGGCTACCATACTAAAGCCTTGGATGTGAGGTTTGTTGAGGAGGACATAGAGAATCCCTTGTTACCCATGGGTATTGGGAATGTTGGCCATGTTTGAAATTGCTTCTTTTCACGGCAGACTTCACCATCATGTGAGGCTGGGAAAAGTTGTGAGGCAACTGAGAATTTCTGATCAGGACACAACCTGGCATGATTCAGGGGCCTCTGGACTGGACACATCCTCCAACAGCCCATTCTTGCTGTTGGCAGGCAATCCTCAGCTATCTGCAGCCGAACATTCTTACTCTCTCTATCCACAGTCTCCTACTTTATCTGTGTGTGTCTGATGTGCAGGAATTCTTACAGTTCAGCGAAATAGGTCTGTTAGAAAATATTGCAAATTGTGGCAGGCAATAACTCAATGAACACCTCTCTGAATAGTTTCTCTGGAGAAGGTATGGTATTTCTAAGTCACTTAATGAAAATAAATATCCTCTTTGTGAGACACATTGCTGGTTCTCCACAGTACATTGAAGCTTTATAACTTTTCAATTTTGCACTTTTCTACTGGACTTCTGTGGATGAAAAAGCTCTGCTTTTAACAATTAGTAGTAAAGTCTTCCACAACCAGGCTTTAGTATGATATTGTCCCACTGGCAGGAATATGGGCATTTAGTTCTTATGTTCCTTTAAAGTATCTATTATGTATTTTATTGAAACGGTACTTAATTAGTAAGGAGATTTTAAGTCCAGAAGTTAACCAGAATGATTTTCTATGGCTAAATGCTTTAGTACAGGCCATAATAGCTGGACATAGAGTTCAATCTAACACACCCCTTCTCTTAAAGGACCTTATTTAATTTTGTGATTTTTCTTAAAATCCACTTATTTATTTTATTTTATTTTATTTATTATTATTATTATTTATTTTTTTTTTTTAGGAAGGCACACAGGCTTCACATGTTTAGTAGGTCAAAAGGAAATAAAAGTCAGAAGACTAAGACAGTTTGGAGAAAATGTGACTCAGGCCCCAAAGTTAAATTTCTCTGGTGCCATAGCTTGAAGGATCACACCTGCAGTCATGGATGGCACATTTAAATGGGTGTTGGGATTCAAAAGCAAAGGAAATAAAATAGTTAGGAGGACCATTCCCTACTGTTTTTGTGTGCAACCTGAATCACATACCAAAAGGAAGGAGGCAAAAAGGACACTTTCATGTTTGTTCTTACATGTCTTTATACATGGGTAACAACAGATCATCTTCAACGTGCATTCCCCTGGACTGTGTTTTAAAGCACTGGGACTCCCTTGACTCTGAAACTCTGAAGAAAAAGTTGCTTATTTTCTTTTTCACAAGGGCATGGTCATTTTACTAGACTTTTGTAAGTGTTGCAAAATCAGTCCAATCCTTTTAGCAATCAGGTAGGTCCAAAGAGAATAATTCCCCAAATTTAGGGAAGCAAGTTCCAGTGGCACCATCTGAGGATTTTTATATTTGGATTGCCTTCAAGTTACTTCTCATTGCTGGACCTTAGACAAATAAAGGGAGTCACAGGCCAATTTTCTGACGATGCTAATATGTATATAGAATTTAACTCAGGTATTTGACCTCTCATGAAGGAATGTTATGCTGTTCTTAAACCAAACCTTAACTGCCACTAAAACAGGAAGCTCTGGAAGCATAGGAAAATTTTGGAGATGAGCAATGTATCTCTTATAATAGGTCAGAAGTGAAAAGAAAAATAGGGGCCAGGCGCGGTGGCTCAAGCCTGTAATCCCAGCACTTTGGGAGGCCGAGACGGGCGGATCACGAGGTCAGGAGATCGAGACCATCCTGGCTAATACAGTGAATCCCCGTCTCTACTAAAAAAATACAAAAAACTAGCCGGGCGCGTTGGCGGGCGCATGTAGTCCCAGCTACTTGGGAGGCTGAGGCAGGAGAATGGCGGGAACCCGGGAGGCGGAGCTTGCAGTGAGCTGAGATCCGGCCACTGCACTCCAGCCTGGGCGACAGAGCGAGACTCCGCCTCAAAAAAAAAAAAAAAAAAAGAAAAATAGGGAAATCAAAGAAATAGGGGAAAACACCATTCTTCATAGGAAGTGAGGCAATATCTCTTGACAACCCTAATTGGAACTCCTTTTCTATGGTCTTTTTCCTTCTCTCATGGTTTAAAATGACTTGTAGCTCTTACAATGTTCTTCCAACCTGAGAAAAGTTAATTTTCCAAGCCTTAAAATGTTGGGCTTACATTTGAGCTAGGAATTGGGTTCCTGGCTTCTCTTTCCTTGTGCAAACTGGTAAAAGGGATAAGTGTCATTGTTTATAGTCTCTGTAAATTCATAATTAATGAAAAAGGATGTGTGAGGTTGGTCTTAAGCTGTAAACAATCTGGTATGCTTTGCATGTCTTTCTGTATGGTTCTCTCGAAGAAAGGGTATCTTAGATCAGGAGGCAGACCTAGGAACCCATAAGCCTGCTGTTCAATCCAGCCCAATAAAACTGTCAGTAACAAACTTGGCTACAGGTTCCATCTTGTTTCATGTCCCTGGGAATATATTCTGTAACCGCATGACAGTATTTTGTTTTCTTCTCTATGATTTTATAATGGTACTGTCTTCTTGTGCTAAATCAGTTCCTCAGTGAAGGCCACAAAATCTGATAAGTCAATTTGTCAATCTGGGTGGTGCCAGCTGATCCGTCAAGGGCAGGGTTTACAAAATAACTTAAGCAGTGATCTTGCAAGCAATTTAGCGAGGGTCAAAATCCTGTTACCTTCAGCTGCATAACTTCCAATTTTATGGCTAGTTTCTTAATCTGGTCCCTAAGCAAGAGGAAAGTATATCTTAAGAAGGGGCTGTTATAATCTTTGTTTTAGACTATAAACTGTAAACCAAGCTCTTCCCAAAGTTGGTTCAGCCTACATCCAGGTATAGGCAAGGACAGCTTGAATGCTGGAAACAAAATGGTGTTGTTTGAGTCAGAGTTCTTTCACTCTCTCAGTCAGTTTTGCAGTGACATATTGAAAAGCTACTATTTGAAAATACCTTGAATACTCGTGGTTAAGTCATAACCTTATTAAGGCTCATTGGTTTTGCCTGTGAGATTACTTTTTGTAAAGTTCAAAAGCTGAAAATCTTAATTGCTTGGCATGGCTAAAGGATTTTCTTAGAGAGTGTTCCATTTAATTAAAACTGGATATTAAAGTTGTAGATATATTTAAAAGACCATTATATTTTTCTATTTTGAATCTTGCTTTTTGGAAAAAGATTATTTCCTTCCTAGATGACAGAATTACTTCTCTCATACTTTTTTCTTTTTTTTCTCAATCACTCTTAATGCATGCATAAGAAGCCCTAAGATAAATTCCAGTAGCATGGGACTCCTTGGGAAAAACAGAAGGTGCCACAGGCCCTTTTTGGGAGTGGAGGGGAACTGTTTTCCTCCTGAAAATCCCAATATTAAAAACAGATCGTTCCTTCCCAAAACCAAAGGCTCCATTCAGTTATGTATTCTGTTGTCTACCATTTTGAGTTTTGAGGAAATCAAATTACTTCACTTCATGAGAGAATTTTGGTGTGCAATAACTAGGTAGAAAATACACTCTAAGGGATGGCTAATGGTTGTTACAATTCACAAAAGCAAGTTCTTCGCCTCCTAAATATATGGAAATATCCCCACGCCTCACCTGAAGAATATGGAAACATTCCTATTCCTCACTAAGAAATATGACTCCCATGGGTGATGGGCTAATTGTTTTCAGCCATGTCTGCTTATTAGACCTTAAAAATGCATGTTATCTAACCCTCTTCCTCCAAGGTCACCACACTGAAGCCAGTAATCCAATGAAGAAACTGGGAAATGAAAAATCTTAACAAGTGCTAAACCTTGTGTCTGATTGTGTTGCTATATATATGTGTTGTGTGTAATGTCTATATAAGAGCTCTAGTTGATTGATTTAAATAAAAATAAGCACTTAAATAAACTATTGTTTAATTCATGTGACTTTAAGAAATAAAAATAATCTTAAGGATTGGTAAAATGCAGGTGTCATCCATATGCAAATAGGTGGTCTAAATCATACAACTTAAATGCTAGGGTTGCTAACAGTTCTAAGGTTGTATATTGCCTGCTTTACAAATAGTAAGGCCTGGGAAGAGCCAGATGCTGAAAAGTCAGATTTTATCTGCAGTTCTGCCTGCGTCCTAGAATCCACACCTGGTGTATAATTAAACTTGCTTACTAACAAGATTTTTTACCAGAAATAAAAATGGAAGGGTAAAGTTATTGTAAACCATGGAGATAAAAAAATTTCTTTGTTAGTCATGTTTTTAACTGTAACTATCCTGTAAATTTTGTCATAAGCAAATAATTTTTGTCTTGAGTTTTTTCTTCTCAAAAGACAGTTTATAATCAAGCTACTTTAAGGACTTCAACAGGTGTTCTCAAATGCAGGTTTTTAATAGTTTTGAAGATTGTAATATTGGAATTAAGAAAAATTATGGGACTCATAAAGAATGGACATGTTCACAAATATCAAACAAAACAAGAGTTAACTAAATGGACTGCACTCAGAAAGTTAAAACAACATTTTAACTTTTGATTAAAATATTGCTGATTCTTGTTTCATTTTTCAGAGTCAAGGAAACTTGTTTTGAACTATTTATGGTCTTTAATAATTGAGTAAATTATATTCTTGTGAACAAAATTTGGAGCATGTTTGTTTTTCTCTGCCTGGTTCCCCTAGAATTTGGAGACTATCTGTGAGCACTTTTAACTTATGGATATATAGCTGTTTACATCAGTGCAAATCATCAATTTTTATTTTTCAACATGACACAATTGGAAAAACTGGTTTTTTCACCAAGGCTTTGACTGTCATGATGTGTTTCCCTTTAAAGAATCAAGCTTTAAATGGATAAAAAAATCAAGCTTTTAAAGAATAAAAGCCCTTACAGGCGGGAACTTGCCTCATACCTTTTCTACACAGTTCCTGCACAGGGTTCCTAACCTGTGATTAGTAAGATTGTCACTTTTCAACAGGTCTGGGAGCTCCAAGTTTATCTTGATACCTCAAGAGAATAGGATCACCCAACTCACAATTATTTGAGGATACAAACCCATGGCTGGGCTCAGTCTGAAAGATATTATCTAAAATTCCTTGTGGAACAGAGTTTTGTTAAAGCCAGTCCAAATGGCCCATGTAGAAATAACCATTCTTGCTGCACTTTACACAAATAATCAGGCCAAGTATAAGGCTAAAGTTTATTCTAAAAACAATACACATGGTCTTATAATAATTTACTTTTACCAAAACTGAAGACCAGTGAGAAAAAGAGTGCTTCAAACTTATTGTACATTTGTGATTAAATCCTAGTGTCATTAATTGTTTTTAAACTTTTTGCCACCTTTTTAACAAACCCTGCTTATTCCTGTGAATCAAGTGGTGAGTTTCTGCAGCTTGGAAGAAAGAAAAAGTGATGGATAATGTAAAAATCTGGATCAATATGTTAGTTCTTGGTGATTATCTTGCAAATTCTGTCAGGTAATGAAAGGGAGTAGGCTGCCCATAATCCAGATGTTTTTTCAGGAAATAAAACTAAGGAACTTCATAAACCCCCAAGGGAAATTCTGTAAGCAAAATTTGGTAAGCAAATTTTTTGCTTGGTAAGCAAAATTTTAGATGGACATTATCTGCTACACCACACTTGTGGAAATTGCTATATTCACTCTACTATTTGTAGTAGAGTTATATATGGTAGGACACTCCAACACAAATATTGGACAGATAGTTTCCATTGCTGTGATTTTTTGCTTCATTATTATCCTTATGGTAGGGATAATAGTTAATGACAAAAAGGAAGCATGAAAGTCTTACTACCACTGAGTCTTCTATGACATTTTATTGGGTTTAGTGATGCACTTTTAAATGAAACATGCTGCTTCTGAATTAACACCTCTACTAAAGTAGAGAAAAATCTACAAATACATAAAGATCAAATCATAATCATTAACAGGCTCAGGAAACATGCAGTCTTCAGCCCTGGGTGGCTACAATCCCTCTTTAATGAATTCCAGTCTTCTTTATGGAATTGCGTAACCCCTTATTAAGCCCCCTCTTTCTTTCTTTTTTTATTTATTTATTTATTTATTATACTTTAAGTTCTAGGGTACATGTGCATAACGTTTGTATCATGTATAACTCCCCAATGCAATCCCTCCCTCCTCCCCCTCCCCATGATAGGCCCCAGTGTGTGATGTTCTCCTTCCCGAGTCCAAGTGATCTCATGGTTCAGTTCCCACCTATGAGTGAGAACATGCGGTGTTTGGTTTTCTCGTCTTGTGATAGTTTGCTAAGAATGATGGTTTCCAGCTGCATCCATGTCCCTACAAAGAACGCAAACTCATCCTTTTTGATGGTTGCATAGTATTCCATGATGTATATGTGCCACATTTTCTTAATCCAGTCTGTCACAGATGGACATTTGGGTTGATTCCAAGTCTTTGTTCCTGGCCTATTTTTGAAACAAATGAAATATCTTACTGGTTCCCTGCTAGTTATCACACAGAACCTAAGGTAGGTTGTTCTAAAAGGGGGGGGGGGGGGGACATCAATTTTATTTTTTATTTTTTCTGCCAAGAGTTTCAGAGAAACTACAGGATTGCGGCTACAATATTCTTTCTTGATGTGATGAAATTTCAACAAACTACAATGGACATCATCACATGATTTGATAATGTGTAGCATGATGGTTTTGAGAGAATGTTTTTAAATTATTAATTTTTAAATTACATTACCTAATAAAAGGTTTCAAGGATCACTGCTTTATGTAGATTTACTCTAAAACATTTTATTAATTCACTAATTATAGATTACATTTTTCTCTTTTTCAAAAATATTTTATGTAAAATGTATTAAAAACAATCAAATGATTCCAACATTCAACACAAAAATAAGAGAATATTTAAAATCATGCTTCCTTCACAGTAATTTACATTTGATAGCCTTGAAAATATACCTAACACATCTAGAAGTACTTTCTTGATGAAGTCTTGAATATGATAACACACATTCATACATGTTATAATCTCATCAAAAATTAGTATTCATCTATCTCTTAACCTACCACTTTTTTCTGGTATGAATTCAGTTTTGCTTGAAACTTTTATAACTGTGAGGCAAGTAGTAACATCTTTATTCACTTTTAATGCCAGTTTCAACTGGGCCACTCGAATAAAGAAAGGCTTTTATTTGGAAAAATTGATGTGGAAACCTTAAAAAATAGAATCCTTTTTACTACCTCTTAAAATGGTGAGGTTTTCAATATCAAATAAACTGTTTTAGATATATTGTATCCATATGAACACTATAGCAAATTGAGGGTATTGTTCTATTTTGTTTTGTTTTGTTTTTGATAAAGAATTGAAATTGTGGGTGAGATTGTTCAAATATACAAAGTCGAAGTAAACCTGACACAAGAGGTATTGATAAAAGTGGTCACATAATTTGTTTTATCCCAAGTGCTTAGCTTATTATGAATATTATTGTAAGTTTTATTGAAAAAAATGAAAAGGGAAAACCATAGCTATTTTCCTTTGCTATAAATATTTGCTATCTATTTAAAAATAAGGTAGCATGGTTTATTTCATTAAAGAGCCAGAGAGTAAATAGTTAGAAATTGTGGATAGATATGGTGCCCTAAGCTTGGCAAACTATTGTTCTCTCTGAAGGACTAGCTAGTAGTAGTAGTAGTTGTTGTTGTTGTTTTTTCGGTTTATTTGTTTGTTTTACATTTTACAGGTTAAAATGTTCAAACCATTCTTGGCTAGCTCACAGCCAAATTTGTCTCTCTTGCTTTCCAACAACAGCTATATAAAGAGGAAGAATGCATGCACACAAGACAATGAGAATAAAGATGAAAATTCTTACCACAAATGGAAATCCTTCATTCACAATTTTGAGATGGAATTATCTGTGTTCCAGACACCACCACAAGGAAAGGAAATACAGAGAAGAGGCAGAAGAGAGGCTTTCTTTCTGTTTTAATTTACAGAAAGTTTCTTGCAAGTTCTTATACAGTATTTTTCCTTTCACTCCTTTGCCACAACTTAGACTCATGATCTCAGCAAGCACCAATGCAGACAGGAGCCTGCCTCATTTTGAACTGCTATGTTTGAACTCCATAGCTAAGAAATCTGTGTTTGTGTGTGTGTGTGTGTGTGTGTGTGTGTTTTGTTTGTTTGTTTTCAGATTGCAGAATGAGCATGCATGCAATACATAAAACCCTGACTCAGAAATCATAATTTGGATCTTTATATATGATTCTCACATCCAAATTTCTATTTGTTTGATGTATTTCTTTTTCTTTTTTTTTTTTTTTATGGCCCTGAAGCTTTATTTTTTTTTTTATTATACTTTAAGTTCTAGGGTACATGTGCATGACGTTTATATCATGTATAACTCCCCAGTGCAATCCCTCCCTCCTCCCCCTCCCCATGATAGGCCCCAGTGTGTGATGTTCTCCTTCCCGAGTCCAAGTGATCTCATGGTTCAGTTCCCACCTATGAGTGAGAACATGTGGTGTTTGGTTTTCTCGTCTTGTGATAGTTTGCTAAGAATGATGGTTTCCAGCTGCATCCATGTCCCTACAAAGAACGCAAACTCATCCTTTTTGATGGTTGCATAGTATTCCATGATGTATATGTGCCACATTTTCTTAATCCAGTCTGTCACAGATGGACATTTGGGTTGATTCCAAGTCTTTGTTCCTGGCCTATTTTTGAAACAAATGAAATATCTTACTGGTTCCTGCTAGTTATCACACAGAACCTAAGGTAGGTTGTTCTAAAAGGGGGGGGGGGGGGGGACATCAATTTTATTTTTTATTTTTTCTGCCAAGAGTTTCAGAGAAACTACAGGATTGCGGCTACAATATTCTTTCTTGATGTGATGAAATTTCAACAAACTACAATGGACATCATCACATGATTTGATAATGTGTAGCATGATGGTTTTGAGAGAATGTTTTTAAATTATTAATTTTTAAATTACATTACCTAATAAAAGGTTTCAAGGATCACTGCTTTATGTAGATTTACTCTAAAACATTTTATTAATTCACTAATTATAGATTACATTTTTCTCTTTTTCAAAAATATTTTATGTAAAATGTATTAAAAACAATCAAATGATTCCAACATTCAACACAAAAATAAGAGAATATTTAAAATCATGCTTCCTTCACAGTAATTTACATTTGATAGCCTTGAAAATATACCTAACACATCTAGAAGTACTTTCTTGATGAAGTCTTTGAATATGATAACACACATTCATACATGTTATAATCTCATCAAAAATTAGTATTCATCTATCTCTTAACCTACCACTTTTTTCTGGTATGAATTCAGTTTTGCTTGAAACTTTTATAACTGTGAGGCAAGTAGTAACATCTTTATTCACTTTTTAATGCCAGTTTCAACTGGGCCACTCGAATAAAGAAAGGCTTTTATTTGGAAAAATTGATGTGGAAACCTTAAAAAATAGAATCCTTTTTACTACCTCTTAAAAATGGTGAGGTTTTCAATATCAAATAAACTGTTTTAGATATATTGTATCCATATGAACACTATAGCAAATTGAGGGTATTGTTCTATTTTGTTTTGTTTTGTTTTTGATAAAGAATTGAAATTGTGGGTGAGATTGTTCAAATATACAAAGTCGAAGTAAACCTGACACAAGAGGTATTGATAAAAGTGGTCACATAATTTGTTTTATCCCAAGTGCTTAGCTTATTATGAATATTATTGTAAGTTTTATTGAAAAAAATGAAAAGGGAAAACCATAGCTATTTTCCTTTGCTATAAATATTTGCTATCTATTTAAAAATAAGGTAGCATGGTTTATTTCATTAAAGAGCCAGAGAGTAAATAGTTTAGAAATTGTGGATAGATATGGTGCCCTAAGCTTGGCAAACTATTGTTCTCTCTGAAGGACTAGCTAGTAGTAGTAGTAGTTGTTGTTGTTGTTTTTTCGGTTTATTTGTTTGTTTTACATTTTACAGGTTAAAATGTTCAAACCATTCTTGGCTAGCTCACAGCCAAATTTGTCTCTCTTGCTTTCCAACAACAGCTATATAAAGAGAAGAATGCATGCACACAAGACAATGAGAATAAAGATGAAAATTCTTACCACAAATGGAAATCCTTCATTCACAATTTTGAGATGGAATTATCTGTGTTCCAGACACCACCACAAGGAAAGGAAATACAGAGAAGAGGGCAGAAGAGAGGCTTTCTTTCTGTTTTAATTTACAGAAAGTTTCTTGCAAGTTCTTATACAGTATTTTTCCTTTCACTCCTTTGCCACAACTTAGACTCATGATCTCAGCAAGCACCAATGCAGACAGGAGCCTGCCTCATTTTGAACTGCTATGTTTGAACTCCATAGCTAAGAAATCTGTGTTTGTGTGTGTGTGTGTTTTGTTTGTTTGTTTTCAGATTGCAGAATGAGCATGCATGCAATACATAAAACCCTGACTCAGAAATCATAATTTGGATCTTTATATAGATTCTCACATCCAAATTTCTATTTGTTTGATGTATTTCTTTTTCTTTTTTTTTTTTTTATGGCCCTGAAGCTTTATTTTTTTTTTTTTTTATTATACTTTAAGTTCTAGGGTACATGTGCATGACGTTTATATCATGTATAACTCCCCAGTGCAATCCCTCCCTCCTCCCCCCTCCCCATGATAGGCCCCAGTGTGTGATGTTCCCCTTCCCGAGTCCAAGTGATCTCATTGTTCAGTTCCCACCTATGAGTGAGAACATGCGGTGTTTGCTTTTCTCTTCTTGTGATAGTTTGCTAAGAATGATGGATTCCAGCTGCATCCATGTCCCTACAAAGGACGCAAACTCATCCTTTTTCATGGCTGCATAGTATTCCATGGTGTATATGTGCCACATTTTCTTAATCCAGTCTGTCACAGATGGACATTTGGGTTGATTCCAAGTCTTTGCTATTGTGAATAGTGCCGCAATAACATACGTGTGCATGTGTCTTTGTAGTAGAGTAATTTATAATCCTTTGGGTATATACCCAGTAGTGGGATGGCTGGGTCATATGGTACATCTAGTTCTAGATCCTTGAGGAATCGCCATACTGTTTTCCATAATGGTTGAACTAGTTTACAATCCCACCAACAGTGTAAAAGTGTTCCTATTTCTCCACATCCTCTCCAACACTGTTTGATGTATTTCTTATAATGGAGTATCCCATTTTTGATAACTTCTTGCAACTTTTTTGGCACAGAGACTGTTTTCAGCAGGAGATATTTGAGAGTTGATGCTCACTTATTATCTTTCTTGGATTGCTGGGTTGATTTTTAATTTTTGGTCTCAGACTTCCTTGTTTCTCAGCTGAACAGCATTCTCAAAGACACCTTTATTCTTTTCTTGGTGTTACCTCTTTTTGCTTCTTCACTGGACTTACCTTTTCTATGCCAACTTGAGCAAGCAAAATGCAATATAAACATTTTTTTCCCAATCCTTGTGCTCACTGCTATCTACCATAAGCTATCATTTAAAGTATCTTACTTTAAATGAGATTAGAGTTTTGGCAAGGATTTGGGGAAGAAAGCTTATCTTATTTTCTTTTTTTCTTTTTTTTTTTGCCATGATTTAATTGCAGCAAACTGATTTCCCTTGATTTCCCTTGATTTTCATAACCTCTCAAACCATCTCATCTGCACTTATTTTACAATAAAGAAATATAAACAAGATCCTAGAGGATCATTTTAAAAAATGAATGTTATATATTATGTACTGCATCTTATAACCAAATTTCACATGACTGGGATTCATTTCAATAATTCAGTTAACATAAATTTTATTTTTTTAAGTCCAAAATGGATGAGGAAAGTTAGATGTTACATCTTATATTTAATTCTAAAAGACTCTCTTAAAATCCATTATTATAGTTATTACTATTATCACTATTTACCAAAGCCAGTATCTGGACTTCTGTTGTTCAATAGTAGGAATGAAAATGTAGACTAGATTTAGAATATAGACATAGAAAAATCCCTTCTGAGGTTACTACCATGTTTCAGTTACTAGATTTCTTTAACTTATTTATGTGTTTGCAATGAACTGCAAAAATCATAACTACTTATAATTTTATGTTTCTATTTCTTATCTTGATTATCAAATTCAGACTGAAGCAATTTCTTTGGAACTGCCAATACTTTTGATATTTTGTTGGAATACTTTTTTATATTATTTGCAATCAGATTTAATTTCTAACAACCATTTAATTCAATAGAAAGGAATTATTTTAACTACACAGAATGCCAACCTAACATATTCTTATTTTTTTATCTAGAGTTTAAAGAGAAAAAATGAGCATGATATATATATATATATATTTAAAAGCACCAAACACACACAGACATTGGCCATGCTGCTGAGGAAAAAGAATGAGAGAAAAACTGTGGGATCAAATATGTAATAAGATAGGAAACATATTTTTTCTTATTTATAAAATGGGATTTTAGCAATAAGTTTTCTGTCTGATGGAGACCTGAATTTCTACCCAATTTTGTTCTTCACTCACTCAAGATGAGTTCATCCCTGTTACCTCACAGTATAGCTAGAACCCAGGGTCTCAGGGAAATTGTGGTGTCTCTTTTCCCTTAACACAGGACACAGGATTTATGTTCTATGCAGTTCATTAAATTGAGAATGTTCATAAAATCCCTTGGTTTCCAGTTCTACATGGTTTTTCAGATAGCCACTGGACTTCCTAAGGAAAGGGAAACCAGGATGTCTCTCTGGATTTAGTGTGGACCTGCTTGGAGAAGGGTAGGTGAATTGGTATCTCCAAGAATTCTGAATAGGTTGACTTCATCATCATCATCATCATCATCATCATCATCATCATCATCATCCTTGGGCATAGATGAATACTGAACTGTGGTCTTTAAGAATTACTAATAGTTATTTTCATTATTAGTAATTTGTATACAATAATATCCATACTTAAAATTCACATTTAAAAATGTAGAATTTGATAGATTCTGAGAAATGTATGTATACATGTAAAAATAATCACAGCCAAGGTATAGGCCACTTCCATAACTCAAAAATATTGTACGGGCCCATTTCGGTGGCTCACACCTGTAATCTCAGCATTTTGAGTGGCTGATTCAGGAAGATCACTTGAATCTATGAGGTTAAGACCAGCCTGGGAAACAAACTGAGGTGTTGTCTCTACAAAACTAAAAACTAGGCATGCCGGCACATGTCTGTAGTTCCAGCTATTTGGGAGACTGAGGTGGAAGGACTGCTTGAGTCCAGGAAAGCAGGTCTGCACTGAGCCATGGCAACACCACTGCAATACAGCCTGGGTGCCAGCCTGGGTGCCAGACCCTGTCCCAAAAATAGCCTTCTAGTCTGCAACAATTATTGAATCCCAGTCACTAGTATTTGTTTGTCAAGAATCTCATATTGATGGAATGAATCACTCTTTCTGTCTTCCAGGTAGAGTTCACTTAGCATAGTGTTTTTGTGTGTGATCCATGTTGGCATGGATCTGAGTACTTAGTTCTTTATATCATTGAAGAGGATTTCATCTTACGGATGTACTCATCAGTTGATTGACATTTGATTTTTTTCCCCCAGTTTCTGCTTAACACGGCTTCAACTGACCTGAACCTTCACACACTGGTCACTGAGTAGATGACAAATGAAAAGAAGAATCATTGCAGTGTGGTATGTCAAGTTGATATTGAACTTTACCAAAAAATGTCAAAGATTTTCCCCAAAGTAGCTTGCTAATATTACATTTACAAATTGCATGTGTGAGTTATAAAAGGCTCTAAAAGACTTTGTTTTTCTTCCATTTCTGAGTTGGTGGCTGTCTTGGTTCCATAGAATTATGCGGAGACCCAAGCTATGAATAGCTTTACTGTCTTCAACTACATTTTTATCAAGCCATACTTGTTAATGATTCCAGTCAAGCTGGGGGTTGGGAAGGGATATAAAGGAGGTCTCCAACTGTTTATATACAGAATATAAGACCTTTATATACCCCATGTCTGCAAGCTCCTTTATCTTCCATAATCTGGGTAATGGCTGGATCAGTTCCAAAAAGTGATGCAGGAACCCAGGTTATTTAGAGCTTTGTCCATTTCAACTGTAACTTTCCAAAATCAATTTGTGCTTGATTCTAGTTAATTTAGAGGTGGAAAAAAAGGCATAAAAAGGAGGTACTCCAGCTGTTTACATATCCCATATCAGCTCTTTATATGCCGCATGTCCTTTATCTTCCATAGTCTGGGTTGGAGGCGGCTCAGTTCTACAGAGTGATGCAGGGCTCCAGGGTATTAATAACTTTGCTAATTTCAACTATGACTTTTCCAAAGCCTCACTTGAGTTTGATCCCGATCAATCTAAGTGATAGGGAATGCATAAAAAGGAATGACTCATGCTGCTTATATACCCAGTATAGGCCCTTTATATATCTCATGTCTGTACATTCCTTTGTCTTCCACAATCTGGGTAGCTGGGTATCTTGGTTCCACAGAGTGATGCAGGACCCTGGAATACTAATAGCTTTGCCATTTTAAACAACATATTTACTAAGCTCTACTTGTGTTGATTCCATTTAATTTGGGGGTAAGGTACAGGTTGCACAAACTCCAGTTCTTCATGTAACCCATGCTAGCTCTTTGTAGACTCCATGTCTGCCAGTTTCTTTGTCTAGGTTGATGGCTTCCTGAGTTCCACAGAGTGATGAAGGACTCCATGGTAAACTAATGGCTTTATCCATTCCAACTACCTCTTTTTCCACAGCATCAGTGCGGTTGATTCCATTCAGTCTGGGGGAAAAGAAGAGGTAGGAGAAACTCCAGATCTTTCTATAACCCCATGTCAGCAAGAGTGGCACATCACTTCCACTTGTAATTAATTAGAGAGATCTTAATCACTCAAATAACTGCAAGATGAACTCTAGCACTTTAATTTTTGCCTTTTAACAACCATATGCAGCTCTCAGATCATAATTAGAAAAGGAAGAAATGGTTTTATTTTATTTAGAACAGACAGTTGTTTGTCATAGAAGGAACAATCTTTGGAATGAAGTACCTAAAACCAGAAACCTTTTTTTGGAGGTATATTTAATTTTGGGGGGGGGATATTCAAGTATGATTACCATAGAACTTCAACAAATCAATTTATTTTTAAAAGAATATCACAATCTGATATGATTTGGATATGTGTCCCTGCCCAAATCTCTTCTTGAATTGTAATCCCTAATGTTGAAGGTGGGACCTAGTGAGAACTGACTGGATTGTGGATGTGGATATCCATGTCCCCACAAGGATGCAAACTCATCCTTTTTTATGGCTGTATAATATTCCATGGTGTATATGTGTCACATTTTCTTAATCCAGTCTGTCAATGATGGACATTTGGGTTGATTCCAAGTCTTTCCTATTGTGAATAGTGCCACAATAAGCATACGTGTGCATGTGTCTTTATAGCAGCATGATTTATAAACCTTTGGGTATGTACCCAGTAGTGGGATGGCTGCGTCATATGGTACATCTAGTCCTAGATCCTTGAGGAACTGCTATACTGTTTTCCATAATGGTTGAATGAGTTTACAATCCCACCAACAGTGTAAAAGTATTCCTATTTCTCCACATCCTCTCTAGCACCTGTTGTTTCCTGACTTTTTAATGATAGTCATTCTAACTGGTGTGAGATAGTATCTCATTGTGGTTTTGATTTGCATTTCTCTGATGGCGAGTGATGATGAGCATTTATTCATGTGTCTGTTGGCTGTATTAATGTCTTCTTTTGAGAAGTGTCTATTCATATCTTTGCCCAGTTTTTGGTGGGGTTGTTTGTTTTTTCCTTGTAATTTGATTGAGTTCTTTGTAGGTTCTTGATATTAGCCCTTTGTCAGATGAGTAGATTGCAAAAATTTTCTCCCATTCTGTAGGTTGCCTGTTCACTCTGATGGTAGTTCTTTTTGCTGTGCAGAAGCTCTTTAGTTTAATTAGATCCCATTTGTCAATTTTTTTCTTTTGCTGCCATTACTTTTGGTGTTTTAGACATGAAGTCCTTGCACATGCTTATGTACTGAGTGGTACTACTTAGCTTTTCTTCTAGGGTTTTTATGGTATTAGGTCTAACATTTAAGTCTCGAATACATTTTGAATTAATCTTCATATAAGGAGTAAGGAAAGGATCCAGTTTCAGCTTTCTACTTATGGCTAGCCAATTTTCCCAGCACCATTTATTAAATGGGGGATCCTTTCCCCATTTCTTGTTTCTCTCAGGTTTGTCAAACATCAGATGGCTGTAGATGTGTGGTATTATTTCTGTGGACTCTGTTTCATTTCATAGGTCTATATCTCTGTTTTGGTACCAGTACCATGCTGTTTTGGTTACTGTAGCCTTGTAGTATAGTTTGAAGTCAGGTAGCGTGATGTCTCCAGCTTTGTCCTTTTGACTTAGGATTGTTTTGGCAATGCGGGCTCTTTTTTGCTTCCATATGAACTTTAAAGCAGTTTTTTCCAACTCTGTGAGGAAACTCATTGGTAGCTTGATGGGGATGGCATTGAATCTATAAATCACCTTGGGCAGTATGGCCATTTTCACGATATTGATTCTTCCTATCCATGAGCATGGTATGTTCTTCCATTTGTTTGTGTCCTCTTTGATTTCACTGAGCAGTGGTTTGTAGTTCTCCTTGAAGAAGTCTTTTACATCCCTTGTAAGTTGGATTCCTAGGTATTTTATTCTCTTTGAAGCAATTGTGAATGGAAATTCATTCGTGATTTGCATCTCTGTTTGTCTGTTACTGGTGTATAAGAATGCTTGTGATTTTTGCACATTAATTTTTTATCTTGAGACTTTGTTGAAGTTGCTTATCAGCTTAAGGAGATTTGAGGTTGAGACAATGGGTTTTTCTAAATATACAATCATGTCATCTGCAAACAGGGACAATTTGACTTCTTCTTTTCCTAACTGGATACCCTTGATTTCTTTCTCTTGCCTGATTGCCCTAGCCAGAACTTCCAACACTATGTTGAATAGGAGTGGTGAGAGAGGGCATCCCTGTCTTGTGCCAGTTTTCAAAGGGAATGTTTCCAGTTTTTGCCCATTCAGTATGATATTAGCTGTGAGTTTGTCATAAATAGCTCTTATTATTTTGAGATAGGTTCCATCAATACCGAATTTGTTGAGCATTTTTAGCATGAAGGGCTGTTGAATTTTGTCAAAGGCCTTTTCTGCATTTACTGAGATAATCATGTGGTTCTTGTCTTTGGTACTGTTTATAAGCTGGATTATGTTTATTGATTTGTGAATGTTGAACCAGCTCTGCATCCCAGGGATGAAGCCCACTTGATCATGGTGGATAAGCTTTTTGATGTGCTGCTGAATCTGGTTTGCCAGTATTTTATTGAGGACTTTTGCATCGATGTTCATCAGGGATATTGGTCTAAAATTCTCTTTTATCATTCTGTCTCTGTCAGGCTTTGGTAACAGGATGATATTGGCCTCATAAAATAAGTTCAGGAGGATTCCCTCTTTTTCTATTCATTGGAATAGTTTCAGAAGGAATGGTACCAGCTCCTCCTTGTACCTCTGGTAGAATTCAGTTGTGAATCCGTCTGGTCCTGGACTTTTTTTGGTTGGTAGGCTATTAATTATTGCCTCAATTTCAGAGCCTGCTATTGGTCTATTCAGGGATTCAACTTCTTCCTGGTTTAGTCTTGGAAGAGTGTAAGTGTCCAGGAAATTATCCATTTCTTCTAGATTTTCTAGTTGATTAGAGTAGAGGTGTTTATAGTATTCTCTGATGGTAGTTTGTGTTTCTGTGGGGTTGGTGGTGATACCCCCTTTATCATTTTTTATTGCGTCTATTTGATTCTTCTCTCTTTTCTTTATTAGTCTGCTAGTGGTCTGTCAATTTTATTGATTTTTTCAAAAAACCAACTCCTGGATTCATTGATCTTTTTGGAGGTTTTTTTTGTGTCTCTATCTCCTTCATTTCTGCTCTGATCTTAGTTATTTCTTGCCTGCTTCTAGCTTCTGAATGTGTTTGCTCTTGCTTCTCTAGTTCTTTTAATTGTGACATTAGAGTGTCAATTTTAGATCTTTCCAGCTTTCTCTTGTGGGCATTTGGTGCTATAAATTACCTTCTACACACTGCTTTAAATGTGTCCCAGAGATTCTGGTATGTTGTATCTTTGTTCTCATTGGTTTCAAAGAACATCTTTATTTCTGCCTTCATTTCGCTATGTACCCAGTAGTCATTCAGGAGCAGATTGTTCAGTATCCATGTAGTTGAGCGGTTTTGATTGAGTTTCTTAGTCCTGAGTTCTAGTTTGATTGCACTGTGGTCTGAGAGACAGTTGGTTATAATTTCTCTTCTTGTACACTTGCTAAGGAGTGCTTTACTTCCAATTATGTGGTCAATTTTGGAATAAGTGCAATGTGGTGCTGGGAAGAGTGTATATTCTGTTGATTTGCGGTGGAGAGTTCTATAGATGTCTATTAGTTCCACTTGGTGCAAAGATGAGTTCAATTCCTGGATATCCTTGTTAACTTTCTGTCACATTGATCTGTCTAATGTTGACAGTGGAGTGTTGACATCTCCCATTATTATTGTATGGGAGTCTAAGTCTCTTTTTAAGTCTTTAAGGACTTGCTTTATAGATCTGGTGCTCCTGTATTGGGTGCATATATATTTAGGAGAGTTAGCTCTTCCTGTTGAATTGATCCCTTCACCATTATATAATGGCCTTCTTTGTCTCTTTTGATCTTTGATGGTTTAAAGTCTGTTTTATCAGAGACTGGGATTGCAACCCCTGCTTTTTTTTCTGTTCTCCATTTGCTTGGTAGATCTTCCTCCATCCCTTTATTTTGAGCCTCCTGATGGGTCTCCTGTATACAGCAGACTGATGGGTCCTGGCTCGTTATCCAGTTTGCCCGTATGGGTCTTTTAATTGGAGCATTTAGTCCATTTTCATTTAAGGTTAATATTGTTATGTGTGGACTTGATCCTGCCATTTTGATATTAACTGGTTACTTTGCTCATTAGTAGATGCAGTTTCTTCCTAGACTTGATGGTCTTTACATTTTGGCATGTTTTTGCAATGGCTGGTACTGGTTTTTCCTCTCCATATTTAGTGCTTCCTTCAGGGTCTCTTGTAAGGCAAGCCTGGTGGTGACAAAATCTCTAAGCATTTGCTTATCTGTAAAGGATTATATTACTCCTTCACTTATGAAACTTTGGCTGGATATGAAATTCTGGGTTTCAAATTCTTTTCTTTAAGATGTTGAATATTGGCCCCCACTCCCTTCTGGCTTGTAGAGTTTCTGCCGAGAGATCTGCTGTTAGTCTGATGGGCTTCCCTTTGTGGTAACTCGACCTTTCTCTCTGGCTTCCCTTAAGATTTTTTCCTTCTTTTTAACTTGGTGAATCTGGCAATTATATGTCTTGGAGTTGCTCTTCTGGAGGAGTATCTTTGTGGCGTTCTCTGTATTTCCTGAATTTGAATGTTGGCCTGCCCTACTAGGTTGGGGAATTTCTCCTGGATGATATCCTGAAGAGTGTTTTCCAACTTCGTTCCATTTTCCCCCTCACCTTCAGGCACCTCAATCAGACGTAGATTTGCTCTTTTTACATAATCCCATACTTCTTGCAGGCTTTGTTCATTTCTTTTTCTTCTTTTTTTTTGGTTCTCTTCTTGCTTCATTTCATTCACTTGATCCTCAATCGCTCATACGCATTCTTCCAGTTGATCGAGTTGGTTACTGAAGCTTATGCATTTGTCACGTATTTCTCATGTCATGGTTTTCATCTCTGTAATTTTGTTTATGACTTTCTCTGCATTAATTAGTCTAGCTGTCAATTCTTCCACTCTTTTTTCAAGATTTTAATTTCTTTGCGCTGGATATGTAATTCCTCCTTTAGCTCTGAGAAGCTTGATGGACTGAAGCCTTCTTCTCCCATCTCGTCAAAGTCATTCTCCGACCAGCTTCAATCCATTGCTGGCGATGAGCTGTACTCCTTTGCATGGGAGATGCACTCTTATTTTTTGAATTTCCAGCTTTTCTGCCCTGCTTTTCCCCATCTTTGTGGTTTTATCTGCCTCTGGTCTTTGATGATGATGACGTACTGATGGGGTTTTGGTATAGGTGTTCTTCTTGTTTGATAGCTTTCCTTCTAATAGTCAGGACCCTAGGCTCTAGGTCTGTTGGAGATTGATTGAGGTCCACTGCAGACTCTTTTTGCCTGGGTATCTGTAGCAGAGGTTGCAGTATATAGAATATAGCTGAACAGCGAATGTACCTGTCTGATTCTTACTTTGGAAGCTTCCTCTCAGTGGTGTGCTCCACCATGTGAGGTGTGGGGTGTCAGGCTGCCCTTAGTGGGGGATGTATCCCAGTTAGGTTACTCAGGGGTCAGAGACCCACTTGAGCAGGCAGTCTGCCCCTTCAGTATGATATTGGCTGTGGGTCTGTCATAAATAGCTCTTATTATTTTGAGGTACGTTCCATCAATACCGAATTTATTGAGCGTTTTTAGCACGAAGAAACTGTTGAATTTTATCAAAAGCCTTTTCTGCATCTATTGAGATAATCATGTGGTTCTTGTCTTTGGTTCTGTTTATATGCTAGATTATGTTTATTGGTTTGTGAATGTTGAACCAGCCTTGCATCCCAGGGATGAATATCCAGGAATTGAACTCATCTCTGCACCAAGCAGACCTAATAGACATCTATAGAACTCTCCACCCCAAATCAACAGAATATACATTCTTCTCAGCACCACATCACACTTATTCCAAAATTGACCACATAATTGGAAGTAAAGCACTCCTTAGTAAGTGTACAAGAACAGAAATTATAACCAACTGTCTCTCAGACTACAGTGCAATCAAACTAGAACTCAGGACTAAGAAACTCAATCAAAACCGCTCAACTACATAGAAACTGAACAACCTGCTCCTGAATGACTACTGGGTACATAACAAAATGAAGGCAGAAATAAAGATGTTCTTTGAAACCAATGAGAACAAAGATACAACATACCAGAATCTCTGGGACACATTTAAAGCAGTGTGTGGAGGGTAATTTATAGCACCAAATGCCCACAAGAGAAAGCAGGAAATATCTAAAATTGACATGCTAACATCACAATTAAAAGAACTAGAGAAGCAAGAGCAAACACATTCAAAAGCTAGAAGAAGGCAAGAAATAACTAAGATCAGAGCAGAATTGAAGGAGATAGAGATAGAAAAAACCCTCCAAAATATCAATGAATCCAGGAGTTGGTTTTTTGAAAAGATCAAGAAAATTGACAGACCACTAACAAGACTAATAAAGAAGAAAAGAGAGAAGAATCAAATAGACGCATTAAAAAATGAAAAAGAGGATATCACCACCGACCCCACAGAAATACAAACTACCATCAGAGAATACTATACACACCTCTACACAAATCAACTAGAAAATCTAGAAGAAATGGATAATTTCCTGGACACTTACACTCCTCCAAGACTAAACAAGGAAGAAGTTGAATCCCTGAATAGACCAATAGTAGGCTCTGAAATTGAGGCAATAATTAATAGCCTACCCACCAAAAAAAGTCCAGTACCAGATGGATTAACAACTGAATTCTACCAGAGGTACAAGGAGGAGCTGGTGCCATTTCTTCTGAAACTATTCCAATAATAGAAAAAGAGGGAATCCTCCTGAACTCATTTTATGAGGCCAACATCATCCTGATACCAAAGCCTGGCAGGGACAGAACAAAAAAAGAGAATTTTAGACCAATATCCCTGATGAACATCGATGCAAAAGTCCTCAATAAAATACTGGCAAACCAGATTCAGCAGCACATCAAAAAGCTTATATCTCACATTTCAATACTAATGTCAAGTGTAAATGGCCTAAATGCTTTGTTTAAAAAACATAGCAGAGTCAATGAGAATTCACCAATCAAGTATCAGCTGTCTTCAAGAACTCACCTAACTCATAAGGACTCACATAAACTTAAAGTAAATGGGTGAAAAAAATTCTGCAAATGGACACCAAAATTGAGCTAAAGTAGCTATTCTTATATCAGACATGGCAAAATTTAAAGTGACATCAGTTAAAAAAGACAGTGAATTATTACACTATGATAAAAGGCCTTGTCAAACAGAAAAATATTACAATCCTAAATATGTATGCACTGAATACTGAAACTCCCAAATTTATAAAACAATTACTACTAAATTCAGAAATAAAATAAATAACAACATTGTAATAATGTGGAGCTTAAATATGGTAGCTACAGCACTCTACAGATTATCAAGACAGAAAGTCAGCAAAGGAACAAGGGATTTAAACTCTAACCTATGACAAATAGAATTAACATATGTTTACAGAAAATTCTACCCAATGACTGCAGAACATACATTCTATTCCTTAGCAGATGGAACAAACTATAAGATAAACCATATGATAGGCCACAGAATAAGTCTCAGTAAGTTTAAGAAAACTGAAATTATATCAAGTACTCTCTCAGAATACACTGGAATATAATTAAAACCCAGCTCCAGGCCAGACGCGGTGGCTCAAGCCTGTAATCCCAGCAATTTGGGAGATTGTGAGTTTGAGAGCAGCCTGACCAACATGAAGAAACACTATTTCTACAAAAATACAACATTATTTGAGGATGGTGGTGCATGCCTCTAATCCCAGCTACTCAGGAGGCTGAGACAGGAGAATCATGTGAACCTAGGAGACGGAGCTTGCAGTGAGCTGAGATCACACCATTGCACTTCAGCCTGGGAAAGGAGAATGAAACTCAGTCAAAAGAAAAAAAAAAAAAATTCAACTCCAAAAGGAAGGTTCAAAACCTTGCAAATACATAGAAATTAAATAACCTTCTCCTAAATGATCATTGGGTCAAAAATGAAATCAAGATAGATACTAAAAAAATTTTTGCACTGAACATTAATGTTGAAGAAAAACCTATCGAAACCTCCAGGATACAGCAAACTGGCTGCTGAGAGGAAAGTTTATAGCTGTTAACTCTTACATTTAAAAAGACTGAAAGAGCACAAATAGGCAATCTCAATCTAAGATCACACCTCAAAAAACTAGAGAAAGAAGAAGAAACCAATCCAAAATCAGCAGAAGAAAGGAAATAACTGAGATCAGAGAGAAGCTAAGTGAAATTGAAACAAAAATATACAAAAGATAAATGAACAAAAAGCAGTATTTTAAAGATAAATAAAATTGATAGACCATTGGCAATATTAGCCAAGGAAAAAAGAGAGAAGATCCAAATAATTAGAAACAAAATGAGAGATATTAAAACTAACATCACAGAAATACAAAAGATTATTCAAGAATATTGTCAACACTTTTACATCTATGAACTGGAAAACCTAGAAGAAATGAAAAAGATCCTGAAAATATACAACCCTCTTAGCATAAACCAGTAAGAATTAGAAACCTTCAGCAGACAAATAACAAGGAGCGAGATTCAGAAAATAATTTAAAAATTACCAACAAAAAATACAAAGACCAAGACTAGATAGATTCACCACTGAATTCTATTAGGGATTCATATATATATATACCATGAATCTATTGATAATATCCACAATAAAATAAAGAGAAATTTTCCCTAAATCATTCTATCGAACCAGTATCTCCTTATTACCAAAACCAGAAAGAACATAGCAAAAACATGAAACTACATATCAATATCTCTGATTAACATAGATGTGACAATCCTTAACCAAACACTATAGGTAACTGAATCCAACAATATACCAAAAAGATAATCTACCATGACTACGTGGATTTTATGCTGGAATTCAGCGATGCTTTAACCCTCAACCAATGTGCTTTACCCCATAAATATAATTAAAAACAAAAATCATATTATCATCTCAATAGACACAGATAACAGCATTTGACAAAACCCAACATCCCTTTGTGATTAAAACCCCCAGCAAAATTGGCATACAAGGGACATAAGTCAGTGTAATAAAAACCATATATGACAGACTCACAGTGAACAATACTGAATGAAGAAAACTTGAAAGTGTTTTCTCTGAGAACTAAAACAAAACAAGATGCCCTTTCTCACCATTTCTGTTCACCACGGAACTGAAAGTCTTAGGTAATGTAGTCAGATAAGAGAAGAAAATAAAGATATCTAAACTGGTAGAGAGGAAGTCAAACTGTCCCTGTTTGCTGATGCTTTAATCAAATACCTAGAAAATGCTCACTATGTCTCCAAAAAGCTTATAGAACTGAAAAATAAATTCAGCAAAATTTCAGGATACAAAATTAATGTACACAATTCAGTAGCTCTGCTATACACCAACAGCTGCCAAGTGAATAATCAAATAAAAAACTCTACTCTTTTTAAAATAGCTGCAAAAATATATATATATATACATACTTAGAAATATAACTAACCAAGGATATAACAGACCCCTACAAGGAAAACTATAAAACAGTGCTAAAAGAAATCATAGATGACACAAACCAACGGAAACACATCCCATGCTCATAGCTAGGTAGTATTAATATTGTGAAAATGACCATACTGTCAAAGGCAACTAAAATTTAATGTAATTTTATGAACATACCATTATTCTTTACAGAACTAGAGAAAAGAATCCTAAAATTCATATGCAACCAAAAAAATAAAAAATAAAAAATAAAAAAGCCTGTCTAGCCAAAGCAAGTCTAAGACTAAGTAAAAAGAACAAATCAGGAGGCATTACATTACCTGACTTCAAACTACACTATATGGCCACAGTCACCAACCAAAACAACATGGTACTGGTACAAAAATAGGCACATAGACCAATGAAATAAAATAGAGAACCCAGGAATAAAGCTAAATATTTATGTCCAACTGATCTTCAGCAAAGCAAACTAAAACATACAGTGGGTAAATAAATCATTTTCATCAAATGGTACTGAGATAATTGGGAAGCCTCATGTAGGAGAATGGAACTGGATACTCATTTCTCACCATAAAAAAAAAAAAAAATCAACTCAAGATGGATCAAGAACTCAAATATAAGACCTTAAACTATAACAATTCTGCAAGATAACATCAGATAAACCCTTACAGACATTTGCTTAGACAAAGACTTCATGACCAAGAACGCAGAAGCAAATGCAACAAAACACTCACAGATAAATAGGTGAAAAATAATTTATCTAAAAAGCTTCTACACAGCAAATGGAATAGTCAGCAGAGTAAACAGCCTGCAGAGTGGAAGAAATATAGCTGTCAAAAAACTAATATCCAAAATCTACAAGGAACACAACCAACTAACAATGAAAAAACAAACAATCCTATCAAAAAATGGGCTAAGAACATTAATTGACAATTCTCAAAAAAAGTATACAAATGAACAATAAACATTTTTTTAAATGCTCAACATTAATAATAATCAGGGATGGAAATAAAAATCACAATCACAACGTGATACCACAATAGTCTTGCAAGAATATCTGTAATTTAAAAAAAAAAAATGTTGATGTAGGTATGGTTAAAAGGTAACTTTTTACACTGTTGATGTAAATGTAAACTAGTACAACCACCATGGAAAGTGCTATGAAGTTTTTCAAATGTAGAACTACCATTTGATCCAGCAGTTTCTCTACTGGGTATCTACCCAGAAGAAAAAAAGTTACATGCGAAATATATTTGCACATGCATGTTTATAGCAGCACAATGTACAACTGCAAAAAATGTAACCAGCTTAAATTTCTATCCATCAACTAGTTGATAAAGAAGATATATATATATACACGCACACACAAAATACTACATAAATATATAAAATACAACATATATACATGTACACACATTATACCACACACACACACACACACCCCAAAATACTACTCAGCCATAAAAAGAAGTAAATTAATGGCATTTGCAGAAAACTGGATGGAACTGGATACTATTATTCTATATGAAGTTAGGTATAGAAAACAAAACATCAGATGTTCTCATTTGTAAGTGAGAGCTAAACTATGAGGATGAAAAATCATAAGAATGGTATAATGGACGGTGGAGACTAAGGGGAAAGGAGGGAGGAAGATAAGGAATAATAGACTACGAATTGGGTTCAGTGAATACTGCTCAGGTGATGGATGCACCAAAATAATCTCTAAAGACCTCACTTGTAACGAAATACCACCTGCTTCCACCAAAACTTATGAAAATAAAACATTAAAAAAAGATTTTAAAAAAGATAAACAGTATGGACAAACCTTAATTAGTCTAATGAAGAAAAATTTGGAGAAAATTTAATTAAATAGAATTAGAGATGGTATTAGTCTGCTCTTGCACAATTACAAAGAATACCTGAGACTGTGTAATTTATAAAGAGAAGATGTTTAATTAATTGACAATTCTATGAGCTGTACAGATACCTGCTTCTAGAGAGGCCTCAGGAAAAATACCTCTTGGCTGAAGGTAAAGAGAAAGCAAGCACCTTTGCATATGACCAGCAAGAAAGACAGAAAGGTGTGCTACACACTTTCAAATGATCAGACCTTCTGAGAACTCACTCATAAGCCAGAAGTAGGGTGGAAGGTAGAGATAAAGCATTAGAAATCATCTCCATGATCCAATCACCTCCCATCAGGGTCTTCCTCCAACAATGGGGATTAAAATTCAACTTGAGGTTTTGGTGGAGACATAGAGCCAAATCATATCAGATATTTAAAAAAGACTTTACAACTTATACCATAAATATTCAAATATTATTAGCAGATAATATGAGCAACCATATACCAATTAGTTGGAAAACTGGGAGAAGGTGGTGAATTGCAAGATGCACACAACCTGCTATAATTGAATCAAGAATAAATCCAAAACCCAAACAGAACAATAACAAAATAATGAAAAGAAAATTATAATAAAATATGTTTTTGGTTTGTTTTAGAAAGACTTTTTCTCTTGTTGCCCAGGCTGGAGTGCATTGCATACTCTCGGCTCACTGCAACCTCTGCCTCCTAGGTTAAAATGATTCTCCTGTGTCAGCTTCCTGAGTAGCTGGGATTACAGGGAACCACCAAAACTCCCAGCTAATTTTGTATTTTTAGTAGAGAGGTGGTTTCTACATGTTGGTAAGACTGGTCTTGAACCCCCAACCTCAGATAATCCACCCACCTCAGCCTCCCAAAGTGCTGAGATTACAGATGTGAGCCACTGCACCCAGCCAATAAAATATCTTTAATTAAAACAAAAAAGTCCAGTATCTGATGACTTTACTGCTAAATTTTACAAAACACTTAATAACTAGCATGAATTTTCCTAAAATTATTTCAAAAAATGGAAAGGAGGGAATACTTTCATACTCATTCTAGGAGACTAGGATTACCCTAATAACAAAAATGACAGATACATTAAAAAAAAAAAAAAAAAAAAAAAAAAAAAAACTAGAGGCAAATATCTCTGATAAGTATTTATCCAACTATTCTCAACAAAAATATTACCAAACCATTTTCAACAAAAAGTAAAGACACCATTCAATATGGCCAAATGGGGTTTATCTCAGGGATGCAAGAATAATTCAATATATGTAAATAAATGTGACAGTTATATTAACTGAATGAAAGTCAAAAATCATATAATCACTTCAATTATATAGAAAAAATAATTTGATAAAGTTGAACATTTCTTTATAATTAAAACCTAAATAAATTGTGTATAGAAGCTATATTCTGCATTATGTTATAGAAAAATCCAGGCCAGGTGTGATGGCTCATGCTTGTATTACCAGCACTTTGACAGGCCGAGGTGGGAGGATCACCTAAGGTTGGGAGTTTGAGACCAGACTGATCAACACGAAGAAACCCCATTTCTACTAAAAATACAAATTAGCTGAGTGTGGTGGCACATACCTATAATCCCAGCTACTCAAGAAGCCGAGGCAGGAAAATCACTTGAATCCTGGAGGCTGAGGTTGCAGTGAGTCAAGATTGTTCCATTGTACACCAGCCTGGGCAACAAGAACAAAACTCTGTCTCAAACAAACAAACAAACAAACAAAATCCATATACAACAGACCTCTAGCTAGCATCATACTGATTGGTGAAAAAAAAATGTTTTGTGTAAGATCTGCAACACTGTTGCAATCTTTGTTAGATGTCCACTTTTACAAATTTTACTCAATTGAGTACTAGAAGTCCTAATAGGAATAATCAGAAAAGAGGGGGAGGCCGGGCGTGGTGGCTCAACCTATAATCCCAGCACTTTGGGAGGCCGAGGCGGGCGGATCACAAGGTCAGGAGATCGAGACCATCCTGGCTAACACAGTGAAACACCGTCTCTTCTAAAAAGTACAAAAAACTAGCCGGCCAAGGTTGCGGGCAACTGTAGTCCCAGCTACTCGGGAGGCTGAGGCAAGAGAATGGCGTGAACCCAGGAGGCGGAGCTTGCAGTGAGCTGAGATCTGGCCACTGCACTCCAGCCTGGGCGAGTGCCCAGGAGACTCCTCCTGATGCAGGAGAATCACTTTAACCTAGGAGGCAGAGGTTTGAGATGGAACAAGACTCCGTCTCAAAAAAAAAAAAAAAAAAAGGAGGGGGGGGACCTCACAGAAAACAAAACTAGAAAAGAAGTCAAATTATCTGTTTTCAGATGATATAATCTATTTGGAAAATACTAAAGCATACACCAAAAACTATTAGAACTGGTAAGCAAATTCTTAAGTTGCAAAATAAAAAAATTGACATATCAGAAGGGGCCAATGTGACTGACTGGAAGCAAGGGTGATCAAAGGGTCCCATCAAAAATATCCAAAATGAAGGGGGAAGAGCAAGATGGCCAAATATGAACAGCTCCAATCTCCAGCTCCCAGTGCAAGCGACACAGAAGACAGGTGATTTCTGCATTTTCAACTAAGGTACAGGGTTTATCTCACTAGGGAGTGCTGGACAATTGGTGCTGCTCAGCTGTTGTAGCCCGACCAGGGAGAGCTGAAGCAGGGCGAGGCATTGCCTCACCTGGAAGTGCAAGGGGGAAGGGAATCCCTTTTCATAGCCAGGGGAACTGAGACACACAACACTTGGAAAATCGGGTAACTCTCACCCCAATACTGCGCTTTAAGCAAAATGGCACACCAGGAGATTACATCCCACACCTGGCTGGGAGGGTCCCACACCCACAGAGCCTTCCTCATTGCTAGCACAGCAGTCTGAAATCTAACTGCAAGGCAGTAACGAGGCTGGGGTAGGGGTGCTAGCGATTGCTGAGGCTTAAGTAGGTAAACAAAGCCCTGGGAAGATTGAACTGGGTGGAGCTCAGAGCAGCTCAAGGAGGCCTGCCAGTCTCTGTAGACTCCACCTCTGGGGACAGGGCACAGCTAAACAACAACAACAACAAAAGCAGCAGAAACCTCTGCAGACGAAAACGACTCTGTCTGACAGCTTTGAAGAGAGCAGTGGATCTCCCAACATGGAAGTAGAGATCTGAGAACGGACAGACTGCCTGCTCAAGTGCGTCCCTGACCCCTGAGTAGCCTAACTGGGAGACATCCTCCACTAGGGGCAGACCGACACCCCACACCTCACTCGGTGGAGTACACCCCTGAGAGGAAGCTTCCAAAGCAAGAATCAGACAGGTACACTTGCTGTTCAGCAGTGTTCTATTTTCTGCAGCCTCAGCTGCTGACAATCAGGCAAACAGTCTGGAGTGGACCTCAAACAAACTCCAACTGATGTACAGCTGAGGGTCTTGACTGTTAGAAGGACAAGTAACAAACAGGAAGGACACCCACACTAAAACCACATCAGTATGTCACCATCATCAATGACCAAAGACAGATAAAACCACAAAGACGGGGAAAAAGCAGGGCAGAAAATTTGGAAATTCAAAAAATGAAAGCGTATCTCCCCCTCCAAAGGAATGCAGCTCATCGCCAGCAACAGATCAAAGCTGGACAGAGAATGACTTTGATGAGATGAGAGAAGAAGGCTTCAGTCGATCAAACTTTTCAGAACTAAAGGAGGAATTACATACCCAGCGCAAAGAAACTAAAAATCTTGAAAAAAGAATAGAAGAATTGATAACCAGAATAATTAATGCAGAGAAGGCCATAAACGAAATGATAGAGATGAAAACCATGACACGAGAAATACGTGACAAATGCACAAGCTTCAGTAACTGACTTGATCAACTGAAAGAAAGAGTATCAACGATTGAGGCTCAAATGAATGGAATGAAGTGAGAAGAGAAATCTAAAGAAAAAAGAAGAAAAAGAAACGAACAAAGCCTGCAAAAAGTATGGGATTATGTAAAAGGACCAAATCTATGTCTGATTGGGGTGCCTGAAAGTGAGGGGGAAAATGGAACCAAGTTGGAAAACGTTCTCCAGGATATCATCCAGGAGAACTTCCCCAACTTACTAGGAGAGGCCAACATTCAAATTCAGGAAATACAGAGAATGTCACAAAGATACTCCTCAAGAAGAGCAACTCCAAGACACATAATTGCCAGATTCACCAAGTTGAAATGAAGGAAAAATCTTAAGGGAAGCCAGAGAGAAAGGTCCGGTTACCCACAAAGCTAAGCCTATCAGACTAACAGCAGATCTCTCACAGAAACTCTACAAGCCAGAAGGGAGTGGGGGCCAATATTCAACATTCTTAAAGAAAAGAATTTTAAACAAAGAATTTAATATCCAGCCAAATTAAGTTTCATAAGTGAAGGAGAAATAAAATCCTTTACAGAAGCAAATGCTTAGAGATTTTGTCATCACCAGGCCTGCCTTACAAGAGACCCTGACAGAAGCACTAAACATGGAAAGGAATAACCGGTAACAGCCATTGCAAAAACATGCCAAAATGTAAACATCATCAAGGCTAGGAAGAAACTGGATCAACTAATGAGCAAATTAACCAGTTAATATCATAATGGCAGGATCAAGTTCACACATAACAATATTAACCTTAAATGAAAATGGATTAAATGCTCCAATTAAAAGACACATACTGGCAAACTGGATAACGAGTCAGGACCCATCAGTCTGCTGTATCCAGGAGACCCATCAGGAGGCTCAAAATAAAGGGATGGAGGTAGATCTATCAACAAAATGGAGAACAAAATAAAGCAGGGGTTGCAATCCTAGTCTATGATAAAACAGACTTTAAACCATCAAAGATCAAAAGAGACAAAGAAAGCCATTATATAATGGTGAAGGGATCAATTCAACAGGAAGAGCTAACTATCTTAAATATATAAGCACCCAATACAGGAGAATCCAGATTCATAAAGCAAGTCCTTAAAGACTTACAAAGAGACTTAGACTCCCATACAATAATAATGGGAGACTTCAACACTCCACTGTCAACATTAGACAGATCAACCAGACAGAAAGTTAACAAGGATATCCAGGAATTGAACTCATCTCTGCACCAAGTGGACCTAATAGACATCTATAGAATGCTCCACCACAAATCAACAGAATATACATTCTTCTCAGCACCATATCGCACTTATTCCAAAATTGACCGCATAATTGGAAGTAAAGCACTCCTCAGCAAATGTCAAAGAACAGAAATTATAACAAACTCTCTCTCAGACCACAGTGCAATCAAACTAGAACTCAGGACTAAGAAACTCAATCAAAACCGCTCAACTACATGGAAACTGAACAATCTGCTCCTGAATGACTACTGGGTACGTAACGAAATGAAGGCAGAAATAAAGATGTTCTTTGAAACCAATGAGAACAAAGACACAACATACCAGAATCTCTGGGACACATTCACAGCAGTGTGTAGAGGGTAATTTATAGCATCAAATGCCCACAAGAGAAAGCAGGAAATATCTAAAATTGACACTCTAACATCACAATTAAAAGAACTAGAGAAGCAAGAACAAACACATTCAAAAGCTAGAAGAAGGCAAGAAATAACTAAGTTCAGAGCAGAATTGAGGAGATAGAGACACAAAAAAATCCTCCAAAAAATCAATGAATCCAGGAGTTGGTGTTTTGAAAAGATCAAGAAAATTGACAGACCACTAACAAGACTAATAAAGAAGAAAAGAGAGAGGAATCAAATAGACGCAATAAAAAATGATAAAGGGGGTATCACCACTGACCCCACAGAAATACAAACAACCATCAGAGAATACTATAAACACCTCTACACAAATCAACTAGAAAATCTAGAAGATATGGATAATTTCCTGGACACTTACACTCTTCCAAGACTAAACCAGGAAGAAGTTGAATCTCTGAATAGACCAATAGTAGGCTCTGAAATTGAGGCAATAATTAACAGCCTACCCACCAAAAAAAGTCCAGGACAAGATGGATTCACAACTGAATTCTACCAGAGGTACAAGGAGGAGCTGGTACCATTCCTTCTGAAACTATTCCAATCAATAGAAAAAGAGGGAATCCTCCCGAACTCATTTTATGAGGCCAACATCATCCTGATACCAAAGCCTGGCATAGATACAACAAAAAAAAAGGGGGAATTTTAAACCAATGTCCCTGATGAACATAGATGCAAAAATACTCAATAGAGGGGCGGAGCAAGATGGCCGAATAGGAACAGCTCCAGTCTCCAACTCCCAGCGCGAGTACACAGAAGACCGGTGATTTCTGCATTTTCAACTGAGGTACTGGGGTCATCTCTCTAGGGAGTGCCGGACAATCGGTGCTGGTCAGCTGCTGCAGCCTGACCAGCATGAGCTGAAGCAGGGCGAGGCATCGCCTCACCTGGAAGGGCAAGGGGGAAGGAAATCCGTTTTCCTAGCCAGGGGAACTGAGACACATAACACCTGGAAAATCGCGTAACTCCCACCCCAATACTGCGCTTTAAGGAAACAGGCACACCAGGAGAATATATCCCACACCTGGCGGGAGGTCCCACGCCCACGGAGCCTCCCTCACTGCTAACACAGCCATCTGGAGCGATCTATCCGCAAGGCAGCAGCGAGGCTGGGGGAGGGGCGCCCGCCACTGCTGAGGCTTAAGTAGGTAAACAAAGCCGCTGGGAAGCTCGAACTGGGTGGAGCTCACAGCAGCTCAAGGAAACCTGCCTGTCTCTCTAGACTCCACCTCTGGGGACAGCCCACAGCTGAGATCCAATAGGGAAAGCAGCGGGGGCGGAGCAGAGGCGAACGACTCTGTCTGACAGCTTTGGGGAGAGCCGTGGATCTCCCAACGCGGAGGTTAAGATCCGAGAACGGACAGACTGCCTGCTCAGGTGGGTCCCTGACCCCTGAGTAGCCTAGCTGGGAGACATCTCCCACTAGGGGCAGTCTGACACCCCACACCTCACAGGGTGGAGTCATCCCTGAGAGGAAACTTCCAAAGGAAGAATCAGACAAAGGTACACTTGCTGCTCAGCAATATTCTATCTTTGGAAACCTCTGCTGCTGATACCCAGGAAAACAGGGTCTGGAGTGGACCTCAAGCAATCTCCAACAGACCAACAGACAGTCCTTCTGACTGTCAGACGGAAAACTATCAAACAGGAAGGACACCTATACCAAAACCCATCAGTACGTCACCATCATCAAAGATCAGAGACAGATAAAACCACAAAGATGGGGAAAAAGCAGGGCAGAAAAGCTGGAAATTCAAAAAATAAGAGTGCATCTCCCCCTGCAAAGGAGCGCAGCCCATCGCCAGCAACGGATCAAAGCTGGTCAGAGAATGACTTTGACGAGATGAGAGAAAAAGGCTTCAGTCCATCAAACTTCTTAGAGCTAAAGGAGGAATTACGCACCCAGCGCAAAGAAACTAAAAATCTTGAAAAAAAGTGGAAGAATTGACAGCTAGACTAATTAATGCAGAGAAGATCATAAACGAAATGACAGAGACGAAAACCATGACACGAGAAATACGTGACAAATGCACAAGCTTCAGTAACCGACTCGATCAACTGGAAGAAAGAGTATCAGCGATTGAGGATCAAATGAATGAAATGAAGCGAGAAGAGAAACCAAAAGAAAAAAGAAGAAAAAGAAATGAACAAAGCCTGCAAGAAGTATGGGATTATGTAAAAAGACCAAATCTACGTCTGATTGGGGTGCCTGAAAGTGAGGGGGAAAATGGAACCAAGTTGGAAAACACTCTTCATGATATCATCCAGGAGAACTTCCCCAACCTAGTAGGACAGGCCAACATTCAAATTCAGGAATACAGAGAACGCCACAAAGATACTCCTCCAGAAGAGCAACTCCAAGACACATAATTGCCAGATTCACCAAAGTTGAAATGAAGGAAAAAAACTTAAGGGCAGCCAGAGAGAAAGGTCGGGTTACCCACAAAGAGAAGCCCATCAGACTAACAGCAGATCTCTCAGCAGAAACTCTACAAGCCAGAAGAGAGTGGGGGCCAATATTCAACGTTCTTAAAGAAAAGAATTTTCAACCCAGAATTTCATATCCAGCCAAACTAAATTCATCAGTGAAGGAGAATAAAATCCTTTACAGATAAGCAAATGCTTAGAGATTTTGTCACCACCAGGCCTGCCTTACAAGAGACCTGAAGGAAGCCCTAAACATGGAAAGGAACAACCGGTACCAGCCATTGCAAAAACATGCCAAAATGTAAAGACCATCGAGGCTAGGAAGAAACTGCATCAACTAATGAGCAAAATAACCAGTTATATCATAATGACAGGATCAAGTTCACACATAACAATATTAACCTTAAATGTCAATGGACTAAATGCTCCAATTAAAAGACACAGACTGGCAAACTGGATAAAGAGTCAAGACCCATCAGTCTGCTGTATTCAGGAGACCCATCTCACATGCAGAGACATACATAGGCTCAAAATCAAGGGATGGAGGAAGATCTACCAAGCAAATGGAGAACAAAAAAAAGCAGGGGTTGCAATCCTAGTCTCTGATAAAACAGACTTTAAAGCATCAAAGATCAAAAGAGACAAAGAAGGCCATTACATAATGGTAAAGGGATCAATTCAACAGGAACAGCTAACTCTCCTAAATATCTATGCACCCAATACAGGAGCACCCAGATTCATAAAGCAAGTCCTTAGAGACCTACAAAGAGACTTAGACTCCCATACAATAATAATGGGAGATTTCAACACTCACTGTCAACATTAGACAGATCAACGAGACAGAAAGTTAACAAGGATATCCAGGAATTGAACTCAGCTCTGCACCAAGCGGACTTAATAGACATCTATAGAACTCTCCACCCCAAATCAACAGAATATACATTCTTCTCAGCACCACATCGCACTTATTCCAAAATTGACCACATAATTGGAAGTAAAGCACTCCTCAGCAAATGGACAAGAACAGAAATTATAACCAACTGTCTCTCAGACCACAGTGCAATCAAACTGGAACTCAGGACTAAGAAACTCAATCAAAACCGCTCAACTACATGGAAACTGAATAACCTGCTCCTGAATGACTACTGGGTACATAACGAAATGAAAGCAGAAATAAAGATGTTCTTTGAAACCAATGAGAACAAAGATACAACATACCAGAATCTCTGGGACACATTTAAAGCAGTGTGTAGAGGGAAATTTATAGCACTAAATGTCCACAAGAGAAAGCAGGAAAGATCTAAAATGGAAACTTTAACATCACAATTAAAAGAACTAGAGAGGCAAGAGCAAACACATTCAAAAGCTAGCAGAAGGCAAGAAATAACTAAGATCAGAGCAGAACTGAAGGAGATAGTGTCACAAAAAACCCTCCAAAAAATCAATGAATCCAGGAGTTGGTTTTTTGAAAAGATCAACAAAATTGACAGACCGCTAGCAAGACTAATAAAGAAGAAAAGAGAGAGGAATCAAATAGATGCAATAAAAAATGATAAAGGGGATATCACCACTGACCCCACAGAAATACAAACAACCATCAGAGAATACTATAAATGCCTCTACGCAAATCGACTAGAAAATCTAGAAGAAATGGATAATTTCCTGGACACTTACACTCTCCCAAGACTGAACCAGGAAGAAGTTGAATCCCTGAATAGACCAATAACAGGCTCTGAAATTGAGGCAACAATTAATAGCCTACCCACCAAAAAAAGTCCAGGACCAGATGGATTCACAGCTGAATTCTACCAGAGGTACAAGGAGGAGCTGGTACCATTCCTTCTGAAACTCTTCCATCAATAGAAAAAGAGGGAATCTTCCCTAACTCATTTTATGAGGCCAACATCATCCTGATACCAAAGCCTGGCAGAGACACAACAAAAAAAGAGAATTTTAGACCAATATCCCTGATGAACATCGATGCAAAAATTCTCAATAAAATACTGGCAAACCGGATTCAGCAGCACATCAAAAAGCTTATCCACCATGATCAAGTGGGCTTCATCCCTGGAATGCAAGGCTGGTTCAACTTTCGCAAATCAATAAACGTAATCCAGCATATAAACAGAACCAAAGACAAGAACCACATGATTATCTCAATAGATGCAGAAAAGGCTTTTGACAAAATTCAACAGCCCTTTATGCTAAAAACGCTCAATAAATTCGGTATTGATGGAACATACCTCAAAATAATAAGAGCTATTTACGACAAACCCACAGCTAATATCATACTGAATGAGCAAAAACTGGAAAAATTCCCTTTGAAAACTGGCACAAGACAGGGATGCCCTCTCTCACCACTCCTATTCAACATAGTGTTGGAAGTTCTGGCTAGGGCAATCAGGCAAGAGAAAGAAATCAAGGGTATCCAGTTAGGAAAAGAAGAAGTCAAATGTCCCTGTTTGCAGATGACATGATTGTATATTTAGAAAAACCCATCGTCTCAGCCCAAAATCTCCTTAAGCTGATAAGCAACTTCAGCAAAGTCTCAGGATACAAAATTAATGTGCAAAAATCACAAGCATTCTTATACACCAGTAACAGACAAGCAGAGAGCCAAGTTAGGAATGAACTTCCATTCACAATTGCTTCAAAGAGAATAAAATACCTAGGAATCCAGCTTACAAGGGATGTAAAGGACCTCTTCAAGGAGAACTACAAACCACTGCTCAGTGAAATCAAAGAGGACACAAACAAATGGAAGAACATACCATGCTCATGGATACGAAGAATCATATCGTGAAAATGGCCATACTGCCCAAGGTTATTTATAGATTCAATGCCATCCCCATCAAGCTACCAATGAGTTCTTCACAGAATTGGAAAAAACTGCTTTAAAGTTCATATGGAACCAAAAAAGAGCCCGCATTGCCAAGACAATCCTAGGTCAAAAGGACAAAGCTGGAGGCGTCACGCTACCTGACTTCAAACTATACTACAAGGCTACAGTAACCAAAACAGCATGGTACTGGTACCACAACAGAGAAATAGACCAGTGGAACAGAACAGAGTCCTCAGAAATAATACCACTCATCTACAGCCATCTGACTTTGACAAACCTGAGAGAAACAAGAAATCGGGAAAGGATTCCCTATTTAATAAATGGTGCTGGGAAAATTGGCTAGCCACAAGTAGAAAGCTGAAACTGGATCCTTTCCTTACCCCTTATACGAAAATTAATTCAAGATGGATTAGAGACTTAAATGTTAGACCTAATACCATAAAAACTCTAGAAGAAAATCTAGGTAGTACCATTCAGGACATAGGCATGGGCAAGGACTTCATGTCTAAAACACCAAAAGCAACGGCAGCAAAAGCCAAAATTGACAAATGGGATCTCATTAAACTAAAGAGCTTTTGCACAGCAAAAGAAACTACCATCAGAGTGAACAGGCAACCTACAGAATGGGAGAAAATTTTTGCAACCTACTCATCTGACAAAGGGCTAATATCCAGAATCTACAAAGAACTCAAACAAATATACAAGAAAAAAACAAACAACCCCATCAAAAAGTGGGCAAAGGATATGAACAGACATTTCTCAAAAGAAGACATCCATACAGCCAACAGACACATGAAAAAATGCTCATCATCACGCCATCAGAGAAATGAAAATCAAAACCACAATGAGATACCATCTCACACCAGTTAGAATGGCAATCATTAAGAAGTCAGGAAACAATAGATGTTGGAGAGGATGTGGAGAAATAGGAACACTTTTACACTGTTGGTGGGATTGTAAACTAGTTCAACCATTATGGAAAACAGTATGGCGATTCCTCAAGGATCTAGAACTAGATGTACCATATGACCCAGCCATCCCACTGCTGGGTATATACCCAAAGGATTATAAATTACTCTACTACAAAGACACATGCACACGTATGTTTATTGCGGCACTATTCACAATAGCAAAGACTTGGAATCAACCCAAATGTCCATCTGTGACAGACTGGATTAAGAAAATGTGGCACATATACACCATGGAATACTATGCAGCCATCAAAAAGGATGAGTTTGCGTCCTTTGTAGGGACATGGATGCAGCTGGAAACCATCATTCTTAGCAAACTATCACAAGAAGAGAAAAGCAAACACCGCATGTTCTCACTCATAGGTGGGAACTGAACAATGAGATCACTTGGACTCGGGAAGGGGAACATCACACACTGGGGCTATCATGGGGGGGGCGAGGAGGGAGGGATTGCATTGGGGAGTTATACATGATATAAACGTTATGCACATGTACCCTAGAACTTAAAGTATAATAAAAAATAAAAAAAGAAAAAAAAATACTCAATAAAATACTGTAATTCGGATTCAGCAGCACATCAAAAAGCTTGTTACCATGATCAAGTGGGCTTCATCCCTGGATGCAAGGCTGGTTCAACATTCTCAAATCAATAAACATAATCCAGCATATAAACAGAACCAAAGACAAGAACCACATGATTATCTCAATAGATGCAGAAAAGGCTTTTGGCAAAATTCAACAGCCCTTCATGCTAAAAACGCTCAACAAATTCGGTATTGATGGAACCTACCTCAAAATAACAAGAGCTATTTATGACAAACTTACAGCTAATATCATACTGAATGGGCAAAAACTGGAAAAATTCCCTTTGAAAACTGGCACAAGACAGTGATGCCCTCTCTCACCATCCTATTCAACATAGTGTTGGAAGTTCTGGCTAGGGCAATCAGGCAAGAGAAGAAATAAAGGTTTCCAGTTAGGAAAAGAAGTCAAATTGTCCATGTTTGCAGATGACATGATTGTATATTTAGAAAACCCCATAGTCTCAGCCCAAAATCTCCTTAAGCTGATAAGCAACTTCAGCAAAGTCTCAGGATACAAAATTAATGTGCAAAAATCACAAGCATTCTTATACACAGTAACAGACAAACAGAGACACAATCATGAATGAATTTCCATTCACAATTGCTTCAAAGAGAAAAATACCTAGGAATCCAACTTACAATGGATGTAAAGGACCTCTTCAAGGAGAACTACAAACCACTGCTCAGTGAAATCAAAGAGGACACAAACAAATGGAAGAACATACCATGCTCATGGATAGGAAGAATCAATATCGTGAAAATGGCCATACTGCCCAAGGTTATTTATAGATTCAATGCCATCCCCATCAAGCTACCAATGAGTTTCTTCACAGAGTTGGAAGAAAATGCTTTAAAGTTCATATGGAAGCAAAAAAGAGCCCGCATTGCCAAGACAATCCTAAGTTAAAAGGGCAAAGCTAGGGGCATCACGCTATCTGACTTCAAACTGTACTACAAGGCTACAGTAACCAAAACAGCATGGTACTGGTATGAAAACAGAGATATAGACCAATGGAACAGATCAGAGTCCTCAGAAATAATACCACACATCTACAGCCATCTGATGTTTGACAAACCTGAGAGAAACAAGAAATGGGGAGAGGATTCCCTGTTTAATAAATGGTGCTGGGGAAATTGGCTAGCAATAAGGAGAAAACTGAAACTGGATCCTTTCATTACTCTTTATACAAAGATTAATTCAAGATGGATTAGAGACTTAAGTGTTAGACCTAATACCATAAAAACCCTAGAAGAACACCTAGGTAGTACCATTCAGGACATAGGCATGGGCAAGGACTTCATGTCTAAAACACCAAAAGCAACAGTAGCAAAAGCCATAATTGACAAATGGGACATGATTAAACTAAAGAACTTCTGCACAGCAAAAGAAACTACCATCAGAGTGAACAGGCAACCTACAGAATGGGAGAAAATGTTTGCAACCTACTCATCTGACAAAGGGCTAATATCCAGAATCTACAAAGAACTCAAACAAATTTACAAGATAAAAGCAAACAACCCCATCAAAAAGTGGGCAAAGGATATGAACAGACATTTCTCAAAAGAAGACATTCATACAGCCAACAGACACATGAAAAAATGCTCATCATCACTGGCTATCAGAGAAATGCAAATCAAAACCACAATGAGATACCATCTCACACCAGTTAGAATGGCAATCATTAAAAAGTCAGGAAACCACAGATGCTGGAGAGGATGTGGAGAAATAGGAACACTTCTACACTGTTGGTGGGACTGTAAACTAGTTCAACCATTATGGAAAACTGTATGGCGATTCCGCAAGGATCTAGAACTAGATGTACCATATGACCCAGCCATCCCATTACTGGATATATACCCAAAGGATTATAAATCATGCCACTATAAAGACACATGCACATGTATCTTAATTGTGACACTATTCACAGTAGGAAAGACTTGGAATCAACCCAAATGTCCATCTGTGACAGACCGGATTAAGAAAATGTGGCACATATACACCATGGAATACTATGCAGCCATCAAAAAGGAGGAGTTTGCGTCCTTTGTAGGGACATGGATGCATCTGGAAACCATCATTCTTAGCAAACTATCACAAGAACAGAAAACCAAACACCGCATCTTCTCACTCATAGATGGGAACTGAACAATGAGATCACTTGGACTCGGGAAGGGGAACATCACACACTGGGGCCTATCATGGGGGTGGGGAGGGGAGGGATTTTATTGGGAGTTATACCTGACAAAAATGATGAATTGATGGGTGCTGATAAGTTGATGGGTGCAGCACACCAACATGGCACAAGTATACATATGTAACAAACCTGCATGTTATGCATATGTACCCTAGAACTTAAAGTATAATAAAAAAAACAAAAACAAAAACAAGAACAAAACAAAACAAAAAGAACATATCATTTCTTTCATCAATTTTTCAGTTACATTTTTTTTATAATTCCACACTGTAATCCCGCAGTTGAAATTTAAATAAAACACCTTAAGTGGCAAAAGAAAAAAAAAAAAAAAAAAAGAGGTAACCTTCCATTTATTGTACTGATAGTTGCCTGAATATCCCTTGTTTAATTTGTATTTTGATAGGTCCTATAAGATATATGATGTAAAGATGCCCTGTTTTGATGCATGTCTAGGATTTCTTTGAAGATGTAGACCTTTTTTTGGCAGGCTCTTTAAGTGCTGGCTTGATAGTGGTGAACTCGCTTATCATTGGTTTGTCTATAAAACAGTATATGTTTCCTTTATTTATGAAGCTCAGTTTCACTGGATATGAAATTTTTGGCTGAATATTGCTTCATTTAGGGAGGCTAAAAATAGAACCTGTATTCCTTCCAGTGTGTGGGGTTACTGTGAAAAATCTGCTGTTAATCTAATAGGTTATTCTTTATAAATTATCTAGTGCCTTTTCTTCACAGCTATTATGATTCTTTACTTCCTCTTGACTTTAGAGAACCTAATGACAATGTGCCTTGCTGATGATATTTTTGCAATAAATTTCCCAGGTGTTCTTTGAGTTCTTGTATTTGGAAGTCTACGTCTCCAGAGAGGCCAGAAATTTTTTCTGAATTATTATTTCCTCAAATACATTTTCTAAAAATCTTAGATTTATCTTCTTCCTCAGAAATGCCAATTATTCTTAGGTTTAATTATTTAACATAATCCCAAATATCATGGACTTTTGTTCATTTTTTTTTAATCTTTTTTAGATTGGGTTGATTCAAAACTCTTTCTTTGAGGCCTGATGTATTTTATTCTACTTGTTTGATTCTATTGCTGAGAATTTCCAGTACTTTTTGCATTTTTCTAACTGGATTCTTTATTACTTGAAATTGTAATTTTTTAATGCTATCTATTTCCTGACAATTTCTTTTCTCTGGTGGCCCCGTGATTACTTTAATAATCAAACCTTTCGAATTGTTCTTCAGGCAATTCATTGTTTTTTTTTTTTTTTTTTTTTTTTTCTTAGTTTGGATACGTGCTGGTGAGCTAGTGTGATATTCTGTGGATTTTAAAGAACCTTGTTTTGTCAAATTACCAGAGTTACTTTTCTGGTTTCTTCTCATTTGGGTAGGCTATTTCAGAAAAAAGATCAGGGGCTTAAGGCTTCTGTTCAGTTGTTTTCTTCCTTGGGGTTCCCTCTTGATGTAGTAATCTGCCCCTCTTACTAGAGATGTGGCTTTCTGCAAGCTGAATTGTAGTGATTTTTTTTTTTTTCTTCAGGATCTAGCCATTTAGCAAGTTAACAATCTCCATACTGATACTAAAGCACAGAGTCCTGTGATTTGAATCATATTCAAGTCTCTTAGCCATGGATACCAGCACTTGCACCAGTGGAGGTGAAAGGGAAGTACAATGGACTCTGTGGGGGTACTTCATTGTAGTTCTTTAATGCAGTAGTTTAGTGCTGGTTGACATCCTCTCAGAAGTTGGTGCTTTCACGAGAGCACTAGCTGTGGTAAGTATAGAAAGGATCAGATTGTGGATGGAACCCCAGAACTCTCAAGAGAATATGACCATTGTCCTTGGCTACAATGTTACAAGGTTGGATAAGGAAGGACCATCAGGTCGGGGAAGGATTAGGTGAGTCTGAGCTCTGACTCCCTCTGGCAGTTCTTGCTGCTGCTATGAGGATGGGGATTTGGTTTTCAGGTCACTGGAGTTATGCTCCCAGGAGGATTATGGCTGCATCTATTGTGTCATTCAGGTTTTCAGGGATGTGGGGAAAATTCGGCAGTTACAGTCCTCACTCAGCTTCCATACAACCCAAAAATCCAGTTTCACTCCCACAGTGTTCCTCTTAACAGCACTGAGTTTGTTTCCAGACAGTGAGCGAACAGGGTTGAGAACTTGTACCAGGCTACTAGCCTGCTGGCTGAGAAAGCAAGCAGGACTTTCCCATCTCCTTGCCTGTCAAGTCTGCACACTGGATTAATTTTTCCTCGGGTTCTGACCAGGAGATTTCATAATTGATTTTAATTGTTTAAAAGTTCAGTTGGAGGTTCCTTTCTTCCTGTAGTCTTTTTCCATTTCCTCTGGCAGCCACCATGAAGACCTCGGGGAGACAAGTAAGAAATGACTCTCTTGGGGACTGAGAGAACTCAACGGGCTTTTAGCACTGCCTCTTCTACCCATGTGTTTTGCTTGGCTCTCTAAGTTAACTCAGCTTTAGGTCAGGCAGTCCTACTATCCTGACCTCGACCTTTAGATTTCCTAGTGAGGATGTGTTTTCAGGGGCAAATTATCCTACTCTCTCACTTCCACAATTTGGACACTTGCAGTATTTAGATTGTCCCCAGGTACTGCAGGAGGAATTTGTTTTTTCTCAAAGAGTCTCTGGACTGTCTCAGCTTTCCTGCTATATTTCTGCAGAAGTTATTGAAATAAGATACTATATGCAAGTCTCTACCTGCTGCTCTCTCTGTCCCAGCTAAAGCTACAGTTTAGTCCTGCTCCTATCTACTACTTTTTTCTAATGTCTTCCAAAAAATAATAATAATAATAATAATTTTCTTTTGTTATTCTTTGATTCATTTTATGTTTATTATTTTTTATCTGATCTTTATTAGTTTTTTCTTTTACTAACTTTTGGTTTGACTTGCTCTTGCTCCTTTAGTCTTTTAAATTCATCAGTAGTAAATTTATTTAACTTTTTTTCTTTATTTGAGGTAGATACATAACTTTTTTTCTTAGTACTGCTGACACTGTACTTTATGGATTTTGGTATGTTGTGTCTCTTTCATTATATGTTTCAAGTCTTTTCAAATTTATCTTAATTTCTTTATTAACCCAGTCATTCAGGACCATATTGTTTAATTTCTATATTTGCATAGATTCCCAAAATTCATCATGTTATTTATTTCTAGTTATATTATATTGTGGTCAAAAAAGATACTTTATATTCTTTCAAGTTTTCAAATGTTTTCTGACCTTTTAGGAACCTAATATATAGACATATGACTTGTATTGTGACCTAACACAGATTATACTAATAAATGATACTTGTGCTTAGTAAAAGATGGTATTCTGCATTCTTTAAATAAAATGCCCTCTAAAGATCTACTAAGACCATTTTTTCTATAGTGCAAACTAAGCTCAGTGTTTCTTTGTTGATTAACCATCTGGAAAATTTTCCTAATGCTAAGAAGTAGAGGATGAAGTTTCCAGCTTACTGTACTCAGATCTATTTTTCTCCTTGACTGTAGTCTGAGTGCTCCAGTGTTTGGTTCCTGTGTATTTACACTAATTTTTTCTTCCAGAATACATTATCATATTTTTTTTTTTTTTTTGAGGCGGAGTCTTCCTCTGTCGCCCGGACTGGAGTGCAGTGGCCAGATCTCAGCTCACTGCAAGCTCCGCCTCCCGGGTTTACGCCATTCTCCTGCCTCAGCCTCCTGAGTAGCTGGGACTACAGGCGCCCGCCACCTCGCCTGGCTAGTTTTTGTATTTTTAGTAGAGATGGGGTTTCACCGTGTTAGCCAGGATGGTCTCGATCTCCTGACCTCGTGATCCGCCCGTCTCGGCCTACATTATCATATTATTATATTATCACCTTATTCTCTGTTATTACAATTTTTTATCATGAAGTATATACTGTTTCATGCACACATAACTACTCCTGCTTTCTTTTTACTTGGTTTTAGATATTATGCTTGTGATATCTATCTTCATTCCATTGTTTTCAGTCTATGCATATAATATATGTGATACATATTTCTGTAACTAATTGATTATTGAGTTTTATTTCTTCATTCAGTCACTCTATGTATTTTTACTGGAGAGTTTACTATATTTATATGAATATTATGTTATTTATAAGTAAAAAGTTACTTTTTAAATGTTATTATTGAGGGCTTCTTTCTTTTTTTTTTTTGGTCTTCTCTTTCTGCTTTTATTTCTATCTTCCTTTTAGTAAAGATAAAAAATGTATCATGGTATGATTAAATTTTTGCTTTTCATTTTTGAGTATCTGTTAAATGTTTTTCCATTTGAGCATATCATAGGGGTTGTAAATACTATGTTATAGCTCATTATTTTAAACTAATGGCCACTAAACACTGATTGCATAAACATACAAACACACAAAATGTAAACTAAAGAAACTCTATACTTGAACTTAATCTCTCCAATTTTTAATCTTTCTTTGTTTTTATTTACGTTTCCGCATACTATGTCTTGACATGTTGCTGCATTTATTATTTTGATTGGTTTACTATTTAGATTTTCTACTAAAGACATGAATAGTGTACACACAACAATTGCAGTGTTTGAATGCTCTGTATTTTTTGAGTGCTTACTATTACCAATAAATCTCACACATATAGATAATTTCTTTTCTCATTAATAATTTTTTTCAGATACAAAAACTACCTACATTACTTCTAATAGGACAGGTCTGGTGTTGATAAAAAATCCCTTATCTTTGGTTTCTTGTAATAGGTCTGTACTGCTTTTTCAGGTTTGAAAGATATTTTTTCACCAGGCATACTATTCTGTTTATTCAATAATACAAATTGTATCAAAAAAAAAAAAAAAAGTGAAGAAACACCTATCAAGCAAATGGAAATCAGAAAAAAGCAGGGGTTGCAATCATGGTTTCTGACACAAGAGACTTTAAGCCAACAAAGATTCAAAAAGACAAATAATGACATTTAATAATGGTAAAGATTTTGATTCAACAAAAAGATTTAACTATTGTATATATGCACCCAACACAGGAACACCCAGGATTATAAAGTGAGCTCCTAGAAACTATCAAAGATACTTTACCTTCCACACTACAATAGTGGAAAACCTTTAACACCTCGCTGACAATATTAGACAAATCATATAGATGAAAAATTAACAGTTATACTCAAGAACTGAACTCAGCACTAAGTAGACTTGACAGACATCTACATAACTCTTTACACAAAAAACAACAGATTATACATTCTTCTTGTCACTACATTGTACATACTTTAAAACTGACCACAAAATCAAAAGTAAAACATTCATCAGCAAATGCAAAAGAATTGAAATTATAACAATCTCTCAAACCACAGTGCAATCAAATTAGAAATCAAGACAAAGAAATTCACTGAAAACCATGCAATTATATGGAAACTGAATAACTTGCTCCTGAATGACTTGTGAATGAATATTAAAATTAGGGCAGAAATTATGAAGTTATTTTAAACTAATGAGAACAAAAATACAAATACTTGAATCTCTGGGAAACAGGTAATGTAGTTTTAAAAGAAAAATGTATAGCACTAAATGCTTATATCAAAATTAGAAAAATCTTAATATAACAATATATTATTACAACTAAAATCATTAGAGAACTAAAAGCAAACAATTCCCAAAGCTAGCAGAAATAACCAAAAGCAGAGCTGAACTGAAGGAAATTGAGACAAAAAAATACATTCAAAATGTAAACAAATTTAGGAGTTAAAAAAATAATAAAATAAACCACTTTCTAGATTAATAAGCAAAAATGAGATGGTTTAAATAAACAAAATTAGAAGAAAAAAAAGGGGGGATATTACCACTGACCTCACAAAAATACAAAAGAATTATAAGAAATATTATGAACACATCTATGCACATAAATTAGAAAATATAAAAGAAGAAATTGATAAATTCTTGGACACATACATCCTCCAAAGACTAAGATGGAAAGAAATGGAAATCCTAAACAGTGAAATAATGAGCTCTGAAATTTAATCAGTAGTAGTTAATCTACCAACTAGTAAAAGCTCATAACTACAGGATTCACAGGTGTATTCTACCAGCTATACAAAGAAGACCTGGTATTTCTTCCTGCTGAAACTATTTCAAATAATTGAGAAGGAGGAACTTCTTCCCTGACTCATTGTTAGTCAACATTATCTCTATAAAACCTTGCAGGCACACACAACCACACATGCACATGCTCACACAGATGCGTGCACGCACACACACACACACACACATACAGTCTTCAGGTCAGTATCCTTGATGAACATGATGAAATAATAGCTTAGCCAAATTTGCAAGACATTGTGGTGATTTCTCAAAGACCCAAAACAAAATATTATTTAACCAAGCAATCCCATTTCTGGATATATAACCAAATCAACATAAATTACTCTGTTATAAAGATACATGCATGTGTATGTTCAATGCAGCATTATTCACAATAGCAAAGAGATGGAATCAACCTAAATGCACATCAGTATCCTTGATGAACGTGATGAAATAATACTTAACAAAATACTTGCAAACTGAATCAAGTAGAAAACCAATAGAATTATTCACTGTGATTGAGTAGGTTTTATCTCTGGAAGGCAAACATTCTTCAACAAATGCAAATAAATATGATTAATCACATACCCAGATCTAAAACACGATTATCTCAATAGATACAAAATAACCTTTCATTAAAATTCAGTACCTCTTTTGTGTTAAAAAAAAAAAAAAAAAAAAAAAAAAAAAAAAAGGCCGGGCGCGGTGGCTCAAGCCTGTAATCCCAGCACTTTGGGAGGCCGAGACGGGCGGATCATGAGGTCAGGAGTTTGAGACCACCCTGGCTAACACGGTGAAACCCCGTCTCTACTAAAAAATACAAAAAGCTAGCCGGGCGAGGTGGCTGGCGCCTGTAGTCCCAGCTACTCGGGAGGCTGAGGCAGGAGAATGGCATAAACCCGGGAGGCGGAGCTTGCAGTGAGCTGAGATCCGGCCACTGCACTCCAGTCCGAGTGACAGAGCGAGACTCCGTCTCAAAGAAAAAAAAAAAAAAAAAAAAAAAAAACTCAGGCCGGGCGCGGTCGCTCAAGCCTGTAATCCCAGCACTTTGGGAGGCCGAGACGGTCGGATCACGAGGTCAGGAGATCAAGACCATCCTGGCTAACATAGTGAAACCCCGTCTGTACGAAAAATACAAAAAATTAGCCGGGCGAGGTGGCGGGTGCCTGTGGTCCCAGCTACTCGGGAGGCTGAGGCAGGAGAATGGCATGAACCCGGGAGGCAGAGCTTGCAGTGAGCTGAGATCTGGCCACTGCACTCCAGCCCAGGCGACAGAGAGAGACTCCGTCTCAAAAAAAAAAAAAAGAAAAAAAAAAAAACTCACAATAAATTAGGTATTAAAGAAATATATCTCAAAATGTTAAGACCTACCTATGACAAACCCACAACCAAGCTCATTCTCAACTGGCAAAAACTGTAAGCATTCTTCTTTGAAAACCACCACAGGAGAATGCTGTCGTTCATCTCTTCTGTTTAACATAGCATTGAATGCCCTATCCAGAGCAGTCAGGAAGGAGGAAGAAATAAATTGCTCTCTAATAGAAAAAGAAGAAATCATACTATTTGTCTTTTCAACCAATATGATTCTGTGAATAACCCTATAGTTTTAACCCCAAATATCCTAAAGTTAATAAACAACTTCAGTGAAGTCTGATAATACAAATTCAATTTCCAAAACTTGCTAACATTCCTGTACACAAATAGCAACCAAACAAAGCACCAAATCAGGTACACAATATTATTTACAATTGACAAACACACATAGATACCTAGGAATATTTCTAACCAGGGAGGGGAAATAGCTCCATAGAAAGAACTACAAAACACTGGTCAAAAGAACAAGGGAGAACATAAACAAAAGGAGTATATTCCATGTTTATGGATAGAAAAACAAAATCAGCTTTGTTTTTTGTTTTTGTTTTTGCTTTTTGTTTTTGAGATGGAGTCTCACTCTGTCGTCAGGCTGGAGTGCAGTGGCACAATCTTGGCTTACTGCAAACTCCACCTCCTGAGTTCAAGTGATTCTCCTGCCTCAGACTCCCAAGTAGCTGGGACTACAGGTGCCCACCACCATGCTTGGCTAATTTTTTGTATTTTCAGTAGAGACTGGGTTTCACCATGTTGGCCAGGATGGTCTCGATCTCTTGACCTCATGATTCACCTGCCTCAGCCTCCCAAAGTGCTGGGATTACAGGTATGAGCCATCATGCCTGGCTCAAAATGAGCATTATTAAAATGGCCACACTGCCCACAGAAATGTATAGATTCAGTGCTATTTTTATTAAACTACTATTGGCATTCTTTATAAAACTAGAAGAAAAACTATTTCTTTTTTTGTTTGTTTTTATGGAAACCCCAAAAGAAGGCCAAGTACCCAAGGCAATCCTAAGCATAAAGCTTAAAACATCATGGTACCAAATTTCAAACCACACTACATGGTTTCAGTAACAAAAACCACATGGTACTGGTACCAACAAAGACACAGAAATGAATTAACAGTATAGACAGCACAGAAATAAAATTGAGCACATATAACTATCTGATTTTTGACAAAGCTCACAAAAACAAACAGTGTATAAAGGATTCTTTATTTAAGAAATCATGCTGCGGTAACTGGTGGGTCATATTCAAAAGATTGAAAGCAGACACATCCTTACATTATATACAGTCATTAATTGAGGATATTTAAAGACTTCAATGTACAATCATAAACTGTAAAAACCCTGAAAGGCAACCTCATTCTCGAATGGTGAAGTGGTGAAGATTTTATGATGAAGACACCAAAAGCAACTGCAACAAAAGCAAAATCGACAAATGACATCTAATTAAACTTAAGAACTTCAACATGTAAAAATAATTTATCAATAGAATGAACAGAGAACTTATAGAATGGAAGAAAAAGTTTTATAAACTATGTAGCTGACAAAAGTTTAATATTAAGCATCTATAAGAAACTTAAACAAATTTATAGTAAATAAGCAAATAATCCTACACATTTATCATCAAAGGACATGAAATGGACACTTTTTCAAAAAGACTTGCATACAAACAATAAACATATTTAAAAAAAAAAAAGCTGATCACTGATTATTAGAGAAGTGCAAATTAAAACCACAATGAGATGGCATTTCACACCAGTCAAAATGTCTATTATTAAGAAGTCGAAAAATTAAAAAACAGATGCTAGCAAATTTACAGAGAAAAAGTACAACTTGGCTGAAGTCTTCATCTCTGGTTAATGATATGGAAGTATAAAATAGCCTAGCCGACTTGCAAGACATTGTGGTGATTTCTCAAAGACCTAAAACAAAATATTATTTAACCAAGCAATCCCATTTCTGGATATATAACCAAATCAATATAAATTACTCTGTTATAAAGATACATGCATGTGTATGTTCAATGCAGCATTATTCACAATAGCAAAGAGATCGAATCAACCTAAATGCACATCAGTGGTTGATAGGATTAAAAAAAGTAGAAGTGAGGCCGGGCGCGGTGGCTCAAGCCTGTAATCCCAGCACTTTGGGAGGCCGAGACGGGCGGATCACAAGGTCAGGAGATCGAGACCATCCTGGCTAATACGGTGAAACCCCGTCTCTACTAAAAAATACAAAAAACTAGCCGGGCGACGAGGCGGGCGCCTGTAGTCCCAGCTACTTGGGAGGCTGAGACAGGAGAATGGCGTGAACCCGGGAGGCGGAGCTTGCAGTGAGCTGAAAGCCGGCCACTGCACTCCAGCCTGGGCGGCAGAGCAAGACTCCGTCTCAAAAAAAAAAAAAAAAAAAAAAGTAGAAGTGGTACATGCACATCATGGAATGCTATGCATTATACATTATGAAAAATAATGAGATCATGTCATTTGCAGAAAAATGTTTAAGACAGAAAGCCTACCATAAAACAATAAACTTAAACTATACCCTAGAAGACACAGAATTCAAAGCTAGAAGATACAGAATTCAAGGCTACTATGAACACCTTTACAGAGACAAGCTAGAAAACTGAAAAATACAAATAAATTCCTGGAAATAGATGATCCTCCTAGATTAAACCATGAATAAATCCAATCTGTGGACAGATGAACAACAAGCAGCAAGATTGAAACAGCAAATTTTTAAAAAGTGAAAGCGCAAAAACCCCAGGATTAATGGATTCATATCTGAATTTTGTCAGACATTCAAAAAAGAAGTGGTACCACACCAGTCCTACCGAAACAATTTCAAAATATAAAGAAGGAATCCTCCCTAAGTTATTCTATGAAGCAAGTATTGTGTCCTAATACTAAAACTAGAAAATAGCCTAATAAAAAAAGTAAACTACAGACCAATATTCCTCATGAATATAGATGCAAAATTCTCAACAAAATATTGGCTAACTAAATTGAAAAACATATTTAAAAGATAATACATCATAATCAAGTGAGTTTCACACAAGAGATACAGGGACAATTTAACATTTGCAAGTCAAGAAATGGGATACACCACATAAGCATAATTAAAAACAAAATTATATAATCATCACAATAGACATAGATAAAGAATATGACAAAATTCAGTATCACTTTATGACTAAAAGCTTCAGCAAAATTGGCAGAGACACATCTTAAGGTGAGAAAAACTATCTATGCCAAACCCACACCTGAAATTATATTCAATGGAGAAAAATTGAAAGCATTTTCCCAAAGCACTGGAACAAGACAAGAATGGCCACTTCCATCACTTTTATTCAGCATAGTACCGACAGTCCCAGGCAGACCAAATAGACAAGAGAAAAAAAAAAATAGCAGAGCATTTAAATCAGTAAAGAGAAAGTCAATGTGTTGCTGTTTGCCAGTTATATAATTATATACCTAGAAAACATGAAAGACCAATTCGTAAGGCTCCTAGATCTGACAAATGAATTTAGTAAATCTTTCAGAATACAAAATCAATGTACTCAAATCACTACCACTCCAAAACACCAACAGAGTCCAACTACAGATATGAATGAAGAACTCAATTCTTTTGGCTAATATTGAGAACCTACAAAGAATTCACACAAATTTACAAGAAAAAAACAAACAACCCAATCAAAAAGTGGGTAAAGGATATGAACAGGCACTTCCCAAAAGAAGATATTTAAACAGTCAACAGACACATGAAAAAATGCTCATCATCACTCGCCATCAGAGAAATGCAAATCAAAACCACAGTGAGATACCATCTCACAGAGGTTAGAATGGCAATCATTAGAAAGTCAGGAAACAACAGGTGCTGGAGAGGATATGGAGAAATAGGAACACTTTTACACTGTTGGTGGGACTGTAAACTAGTTCAGCCACTGTGGAAAACAGTGTGGTGATTCTTCAAGAATCTAGAACTAGAAATACCATTTGACCCAGACATTTGGGTATATACCAAAAGGATTATAAATCATGCTACTGTAAAGACCCATGCACACATATGTTTATTGTGGCACCTCACAACAGCAAAGACTTGGAATCAACACAAATGTACATCAGTGACTGACTGGATTAAGAAAATGTGGCACGATGGCCAAATAGGAACAGCTCCAGTCTCCAACTCCCAGCGTGAGTGACACAGAAGATCGGTGATTTCTGCATTTTCAACTGAGGTACTGGGGTCATTCACTAGGGAGTGCCAGACAATTGGTGCTGGTCAGCTGCTGCAGCCTGACCAGTGAGAGCTGAAGCAGGGCAAGGCATCGCCGCACCTGGGAAGCTCAAGGGGGAAGGGAATCCGTTTTCCTAGCCAGGGGAACTGAGACACACAACACCTGGAAAATCAAGTAACTCCCACCCCAATACTGCGCTTTAAGCAAACAGGCACACCAGGAGAATATATCCCAAACCTGGCTGGGAGGGTCCCACGCCCATGGAGCCTCCCTCACTGCTAACACAGCAGTCTGCGGTGATCTATCTGCAAGGCAGCAGCGAGGCTGGGGTACGGGCGCCCACCATTGCTGAGGCTTAAGAAGGTAAACAAAGCCGCTGGGAAGCTCGAACTGGGAGGAGCTCACAGCAGCTCAAGGAAGCCTGCCTGTCTCTGTAGACTCCACCTCTGGGGACAGCGCACAGCTGAAGACCAACAGGGGAAGCAGTGGGGGCCGTTGCAGACACGAATGACTCTGTTTGACAGCTTTGGGGAGAGCCATGGATGTCCCAACGTGGAGATTGAGATCTGAGAACGGACAGACTGCCTGCTGAGGTGGGTCCCTGACCCCTGAGTAGCTTAGCTGCGAGACATCCCCCACTAGGGGCAGTCTGACACCCCACACCTCACAGGGTGGAGTATACCCCTGAGAGGAAGCTTCCAAAGGAAGAATCAGACAGGTACACTCGCTGTTCAGTAATATTCTATCTTTGGCAACCTCTGCTGCTGATACTCAGGCAAACAGGGTCTGGAGTGGACCCCACGCAATCTCCAACAGACCTTACCTGAGGGTCCTGATTGTCAGAAGGAAGACTATCAAAAAGGAAGGACACCTATACCAAAACCCCATCAGTACGTCATCATCATCAAAGACCAGACACAGACAAAACCACAAAGATGGGGAAGAAGCAGGGCAGAAAAGCTGGAAATTCAAAAATTAAGAGCGCATCTTCCACTGCAAAGGAGCGCAGCCCATCGCCAGCAATGGATCAAATGTGGTCAGAGAATGACTTTGACGAGATGAGAAAAGAAGGCTTCAGTCCATCAAACTTCTCGGAGCTAAAGGAGGAATTACGTACCCAGCGCAAAGAAACTAAAAATCTTGAAAAAAGAGTGGAAGAATTGACAGCTAGACTAATTATGCAGAGAAGGTCATAAACGAAATGACAGAGATGAAAACCATGACACAAGAAATAGTGACAAATGCACAAGCTTCAGTAACTGACTCGATCAACTGGAAGAAAGAGTATCAGCGATTGAGGATCAGATGAATGAAATGAAGTGAGAAGAGAAACCAAAAGAAAAAGAAGAAAAACAAATGAACGGAGCCTGCTAGAAGTATTGGATTATGTAAAAAGACGAAATCTACGTCTGATTGAGGTGCCTGAAAGTGAGGGGAAAAATGGAACCAAGTTGGAAAACACTCTTCAGGATATCATCCAGGAGAACTTCCCCAACCTAGTAGGGCAGGCCAACATTCAAATTCAGGAAATACAGAGAACGCCACAAAGATACTCCTCCAGAAGAGCAACTCCAAGACACATAATTGCCAGATTCACCAAAGTTGAAATGAAGGAAAAAACCTTAAGAGCAGCCAGAGAGAAAGGTCGGGTTACTCACAAAGGGAAGTCCATCAGACTAACAGCAGATCTCTCGGCAGAAACTCTACAAGCCAGAAGAGAGTGGGGGCCAACATTCAACGTTCTTTAAGAAAAGAATTTGAAACCCAGAATTTCATATCCAGCCAAACTAAGTTTCATAAGTGAAGGAGAAATAAAATCCTTTACAGATAAGTAAATGCTCAGAGATTTTGTCACCACCAGGCCTGCATTACAAGAGACCCTGAAGGAAGCCCTAAACATGGAAAGGAACATCCGGTACCAGCCATTGCAAAAACATGCCAAAATGTAAAGACCATCGAGGCTAGGAAGAAAATGCATCAACTAACGAGCAAAATAACCAGTTAATATCATAATGACAGGATCAAGTTCACACATAACAATATTAACCTTAAATGTAAATGGACTAAATGCTCCAATTAAAAGACACTGACTGGCAAACTGGAAAAAGAGTCAAGACCCTTCAGTCTGCTGTATTCAGGAGACCCATCTCACATGCAGAGACATACATAGGCTCAAAATAAAGGGATGGAGGAAGATCTACCAAGAAAATGGAGAACAAAAAAAAAAAAAGCAGGGGTTGCAGTCCTAGTCTCTGATAAAACAGACATTAAATCATCAAAGATCAAAAGAGACAAAAAGGTCGTTACATAATGACAAAGGGATCAATTCAACAGGAAGAGCTAACTCTCCTAATATATATGCACTCAATACAGGAGCACCCAGATTCATAAAGCAAGTCCTTAGAGACTTACAAAGAGACTTAGACTCCCATACAATAATAATGGGAGACTTCAACACTCCACTGTCAACATTAGTCAGATCAACGAGACAGAAAAATAACGAGGATATCCAGGAATTAAATCATCTCTGCACCAAGGACCTAATAGACATATAGAACTCTCCACCCCAAATCAACAGAATATACATTCTTCCCAGCACCACATCGCACTTATTTCAAATTGACCACAAAATTGGAAGTAAAGCATCCTTAGCAAATGTACAAGAACAGAAATTATAACCAACTGTCTCTCAGACCACAGTGCAATCAAACTAGAACTCAGGACTAAGAAACTCAATCAAAACCACTCAACTACATGGAAACTGAACAACTTGCTCCTCAATGACTACTGGGTACATAATGAAATGAAGGAAAAAATAAAGATGTTCTTTGAAACCAATGAGAACAAAGATATAACAAACCAGAATCTCTGGGACACATTTAAAGCAGTGTGTAGAGGGAAATGTATAGCACTAAATGCCCACAAGAGAAAGCAGAAAAGATCTAACATTGACACTCTAACATCACAATTAAAAGAACTAGAGAGGCAAGAGCAAACACATTCAAAAGCTATCAGAAGGCAAGAAATAACTAAGATTAGAGTAGAACTGAAGGAGATAGAGACACAAAAAACCCTCCAAAATATCAATGAATCCAGGAGTTGGTTTTTTGAAAAGATCAACAAAATTGACAGACCGCTAGCAAGACTAATAAAGAAGAAAAGAGAGAGGAATCAAATAGACGCAATAAAAACTGGTAAAGGGGATATCACCACCGATCCCACAGAAATACAAACAACCATAAATACTATAAATGCCTTTACGCAAATCAACTAGAAAATCTAGAAGAAATGGATAATTTCCTGGACACTTACACTCTTCCAAGACTAAACCAGGAAGAAGTTGAATCCCTGAATAGACCAATAGCAGGCTCTGAAATTGAGGCAACAATTAGTAGCCTACCCACCAAAAAAAGTCCAGGACCAGATGGATTCTCAGCTGAATTCTACCAGAGGTACAAGGAGGAGCTGGTACCATTCCTTCTGAAACTATTCCAATCAATAGAAAAAGAGGGAATCCTCCCTAACTCTTTTTATGAGGCCAATATCATTCTAATACCAAAGCCTGGCAGAGACACAACAAGAGAAAGAGAATTTTAGACCAATATCCCTGATGAACATCGATGCAAAAATCCTCAATAAAATACTGGCAAACCAGATTCAGCAGCACATCAAAAAGCTTATCCAACATGATCAAGTGGGCTTCATCCCTGGGATGCAAGGCTGCTTCAACATTTGCAAATCAATAAACATAATCCAGCATATAAACAGAACCAAAGACAAGAACCACATGACTATCTCAATAGATGCAGAGAAGGCTTTTGACAAAATTCAACAGCCCTTCATGCTAAAAACGCTCAACAAATTCGATATTGATGGAACGTACCTCAAAATAATAAGAGCTATCAATGACAAACCCACAGCTAATATCATACTGATGGGCCAAAACTGGAAACGTTCCTTTGAAAACTAGCACAAGACAGGGATGCCGTCTCTCACCACTCCTATCAAACATAGTGTTGGAAATTCTGGCTAGGGCAATCAGGCAAGAGAAAGAAATCAAGAGTATCCAGTTAGGAAAAGAAGAAGTCAAATGTCCCTGTTTGCAGATGACAGATTGTATATTTAGAAAACTCCATTGTCTCAGCCCAAAATCTCCTTAAGCTGATAAGCAACTGCAGCAAAGTCTCAGGATACAAAATTAATGTGCAAAAATCACAAGCATTCTATACACCAATAAAGACAAGCAGAGAGCCAAATCATGAATGAACTTCCATTCACAATTGCTTCAAAGAGAATAAAATACCTAGGAATCCAACTTACAAGGGATGTAAAGGACCTCTTCAAGGAGAACTACAAACCATGCTCAGTGAAGTCAAAGAGGACACAAACAAATGGAAGAACATACCATGCTCATGGATAGGAAGAATCAATATTGTGAAAATGGCCATACTGCCCAAGGTAATTTATAGATTCAATGCCATCCCCATCAAGCTACCAATGAGCTTCTTCACAGAATTGGAAAACATTGCTTTAAAGTTCATATTGAATCAAAAAAGAGCCCGCATTGCCGAGACAATCCTAAGTCAAAAGGACAAAGCTGCAGGCATCACGCTACCTGACTTCAAACTATACTACAAGGCTACAGTAACCAAAACAGCATGGTACTGGTACCAAAACAGAGATATAGACCAATGAAATGGAACAGAGTCCACAGAAGTAATACCACATATCTACAGCCATCTGATCTTTGACAAACCTTAGAGAAACAAGAAATGGGGAAAGGATTCCCTATTTTATAAATGGTGCTGGGAAAATGGCTAGCCATAAGTAGAAAGCTGAACCTTGATCCTTTCCTTACTCCTTATACGAAGATTAATTCAAGATGGATTAGAGACTTAAATGTTAGGCCTAATACCATAAAAAACCTAGAAGAAAATCTAGGTAGTGTCATTCAGGACATAGGCATGGGCAAGGACTCATGTCTAAAACATCAAAAGCAATGGCAGCAAAAGCCAAAATTGACAAATGCTAATCTAATTAAACTAAAGAGCTTCTGCACAGCAAAAGAAACTTCCATCAGAGTGAATAGGCAACCTACAGAATGGGAGGAAAATTGTTGCAACCCTCATCTGACAAAGGGCTAATATCCAGAATCTACAAAGAACTCAACAAATATACAAGAAAAAAAAAAAAAACAAACAACCATCAAAAAGTGGGGAAAGGATATGAACAGACATTTCTCAAAGAAGACATCTATACAGCCAACAGACACATGAAAAATGCTCGTCATCACTCGCCATCAGAGAAATGCAAATCAAAACCACAATGAGATATCATCTCACACCAGTTAGAATGGCAATCATTAAAAAATCAGGAAACAACAGGTGTTGGAGAGGATGTGGAGAAATAGGAAACTTTTACACTGTTGGTGGGATTGTAAACTAGTTCAACCATTATGGAAAACAGTATGACAATTCCTCAAGGATCTAGATTAGATGTACATATGACCAGCCATCCCACTACTGGGTATATACCAAAGGATTATAAAATACTTACTACAAAGACACATGCACACGTTTGTTTATTGCGGCACTATTCACAATAGCAAAGACTTGGAATCAACCCAAATGTCCATCTGTGACAGACTGGATTAAGAAAATGTGGCACATATACACCATGGAATACTATGCAGCCATGAAAAAGGATGAGTTTGCGTCCTTTGTAGGGACATGGATGCAGCTGGAAACCATCATTCTTAGCAAACTATCACAAGAAGAGAAAACCAAACACCGCATGTTCTCACTCATAGGTGGGAACTGAACAATGAGATCACTTGGATGGGAAGGGGAACATCACACACTGGGGCCTATCATGGGGAGGGGGGAGGAGGGAGGGATTGCATGGGGAGTTATACCTGATATAAATGATGAATTGATGGTGCTGACGAGTTGATGGGTGCAGCACACCAACATGGCACAAGTATACATATGTAACAAACCTACACGTTATGCACATGTACCCTAGAACTTAATATAATAATAATAATAATAATAATAATAATAATAATAATAATAATAAAAGATTACATCCCAATGGGGCTAGATAATAAATGAGCAGATAAATGATACAAAATATTTCAAATTTAATCACATTTAGAAAGTCCCTTTTGCCATGTAGAGTAACATATTTACAGGTTTTGGGGATTAGGTCACAGAGTTCTTTTAAGGGGAGTAATTTTGTCCACTACACTGGTTCATTCTTGCCTTTTGGAATTCAGCAAATATGTTACCCCATAATAAAATATTTCACCCACATCACCAGTCATTCTTTACTACATTGCTGTAGTACATTTCTTTAAAAGCAGTTGTAATTCTCTGAAATATCTTGTATCATTTATTGTTCATTTATTCTTATCACATTCCATTAGAATATCTTTATGAGAGCAAAGATTGATTTGCTTGTTCACTTTCTTATCCCCAGCACCCAAAACAGTTCTTGGCATGTAGAATATATCAATAAATCATATCAAATTGAAAAAAAAGGAAAAAGAAAATGTGGCACATATACACCATGGAATACTATGCAGCCATAAAAAAGGAGGAGTTCGTGTCCTTTGTGGGAACAAGGATGCAGCTGGAAACCATCATTCTCAACAAACTATCGCAAGAGCAGAAAAACAAACACCACATGTTCTCACTCATAGGTGGGAATTGAGCAATGTGTTAACTTGGACACAGGAAAGGAAACATCATACACCAGAGTCTATTGTGGGGAGGGTTTGGGAGCAGGGATAGCATTAGGAGATATACCTAATGTAAATGACGAGTTAATGGGTGCAGCACACCAACATGGCACATGTATACATATGTGACAAATCTGCATATTGTGCACATGTACCCTAGAAATTAAAGTATATATAAAAAAAAAAAAAACTCAACCCTTTTAACAATAGCTGTAAAAAGTAAAATACATAAGAATGTACCTAAACAAGAAAATGAAAGTCCTCTGCAAGAAAACTACAAAATAGTCCTAAAGTTTGTAGTTCAGAGACTAGAAATACTATTCTCAAATTCACATGGAAGCACAAAAAGAGCCCACAGAGACAAAGCAAGATTAATCAATAAGAACAAATCTGGAGGCAACGCATTATACAACTTAAACTGTACTAGAAGTCTGCAGTTACCAAAACAGCATGATATAGTTATGAAAACAGGGAGGTAGATCAATGGATCAGCATAAAGAACTCAGAAATAAATCAAAATACTTACAGCCAACTGATTTTCAACAAGCAAACAAAAATATAAAGTGGAGAAGACACCCTACTTAGCTAATGGTGCTTAGATAATTGACAAGCCACATGTAAAATAATAAAACTGGATTCTCATCTCTCACTTTACATAAAAATCAACTCAAGATGAATCAAAGTCACAGATGTAAGACTGAAATCATAAATATTATAAACATTATAAATATAAAATTGGAAAAACTCTTCTAGACATAGGCCTAGGCAAGAGTTCACAACGAAGAAAACAAAAGCAAATGCAATGAAACAAAAGATATATATATGGGACTTAATTGAACAAAACACCTCATTCTGCACAGCAAAGGAAATAATCAGCAGAGGAAACAGACAATCCACAGAGTGGGAGAAAAATTTTACAAACTATGTGTCTCACAAAGGACTAACATCCATAAAATACCAAGAGCTCAAACAAATCAGCAAGAATAAAAAAAAAAAGTCATTAAAAAGTTGAAAAGAATTGAGTTAGACAATTCTGAAAAGAAGACATAAAAATAGCAAATAACCTTTTTAAAAAATGCTTAACATTATTAAATACCAGGGAAATGCAAATGAAAACCACAATGCAGTACCATCTTACCCTGCAGAATGATCATAATTTTAAAATTATAGGTGTTAGCGTGAACATGGTGAAAATGGAACACTTCTACACTGCTGTTGGATATGTAAACTAGTAGAGGCACTATGGAAAACAGCATGGATATATCTAGAAGAACTAAAAAGTGGGTCTACCTTTCAATCCAGCAATCTCACTTCTACATATATGCCCAAGAGAAAAGAAGTTATCCTGAAGCAACTCAGGAATAGAAAACCAAGGATCACATGTTCTCACTTGTAAGTATGAGCTGAGCTCTGAGGATAAAAAGACATAAGAATCATAAAATAAACTTTGGGGACTTGAGGGGAAGAATGGGAGGGGAGTGAGGGGAAAAAAAAGGTACAAAGGTACCATGTACACTGCTCACAAGATATGTGCACCAAAATCTTCGATATCAGCAATAAAGAAATTATTTATGTAACCAAACACCACCTGTTTCCCAAATGCTATTAAAACAACAAAATAAATGCTATCTAAACAGAAAATAATTCCTTAATAAAAAATAAAAAATAGATATGCACCCATAGTACCTAGTTTTAATTTTGTACTGCTGAAAAGGGCACTAAAAAGATGGAAGAACATTTTGATTTACTGATGCCATTCCTGGGAGCACTGGAGCTCCCAGAGTGTCTCTAGCCACACTGGACCACCTAGAGTGTCTCTAGGTGCTGGGAGAGAGAGAATACAGCAATTGTGAGGCATTGAACTCACTTTGTCCTGTTAAAGCAGAAAGAAATTGAAACAAAACTCTACTGAAGTCCACCCCCAAAAGAAGTATTTATACCCACAATAGTATTGTGGGATCTTTGAGGTATCAGTATTTTGACCAAAATCATCTGTGACTGGTGGCAACTTTGCCCAAGTTTTGCTTGGGCCTTCTAGGTTCATTACCCACTCGGCCTGGCAGGCTGTACTCAGCTCCTGCTACCAGCCTAGATCCCATGCTTTCCAAGAGTAAGTCAGACATGGAGCAGTGATGGGAGTGTGATTGAATGTTAGGTCTGGCCACTGCACAGAGACAGACATGCCAGCTGTTGCTGTGGAACAAGCAGTTCCAAGTTCTGCCATGAGCACTGGCTCAGTAACAGGCTTCAGCTATACCAGGAACACCACAAGCAGTTTCCCTGACAGGCATCAGGGTACGCAGTGGTGACTGGAATCTTGGAGACACCAGGGACTGCAGGGGCTCAAAAAGGGCACCACAGCCTAGCTCTGTAGTCTAGGAAGCTCTGAGGTCTAGTTTCCTTGAATGGCCACAATTCTTCTCTCCTTCTCTTCATCAGTAATAGGGTGAGCATGCAACATGTTTTAGTCCTTTTTGTGTTCCAGCTCTTTCAGCCTTGCCATTTGGTGGATCTCGAGTACTTGTCCTGAAATCAGGAAGAATGAACAATGCAGACAAGTGGAGAGTGAGCAAGATGAAGAGCTTTATTAAGCAACTGAACAGTTCAAAGGAGACCCACAATGGGCAACTCCTCTCCATAGTCAGTTTTTCCTGATAGCTATTCCTCTCTCAGCAGAGAAGGTAGTTCCTCTCTGCAGTGGTCATGTGACATTTCTTCAGCTTTCAGCAGAGAGTAGGCTCCCTCTGCAGCTGGTTGTTTCATTGACTCCTCCGCTCTTAGCAGAGAGGAGAGCCTCAAGTGGCAGTTCTCTGTGGCTGGTCATCTCATCATCTACCCATTGTCCATTTTGTTCCCTGCTCAAGTCTGGTTGAGTACAAGGTTTATATTAACGTCAGAGGGGAGGAAATGCATGGTGATTAGTCCATAGTTTGCCATGTGTGGGCCCAGAAAAAATCATGACAATTTCCCCTCCAATTCATGGGACTGGTGGCCCATCCCTCAGGAATCAGGCCTTCCTTGGTTTGAACATGGGGTTTAAGCAGGGACTAGCCCCCTTCCACCCAAGAACCTGTCTGCCTCCTGTCAATTTTATGGTGCCCAGGTTGTTTATGCTAAGAGATGCCTGCTGGTCAACACTGGGCTGTCTTCAGACCCCACTTGTTGGCACCCAATGACTAGAGGGGGCAGAGGCAGCAGGAAGCTGACATGTCAGCACTGCCTTGATTATGTGAATCCCAGTCAGACTATGACAGCACCAGGTTCTTTCCAACTTTGCTCCAAGATTAGAGCAGGTGCCAACAGTAGGGAGTAGCCAGGCTGTGAGAGCAGGCACTTCTGAGTCTGCAGGGTGTGGGGTGTCAGTAAGCCTTTACATGCCCCTGAGATTGCAGAGATGTCTTGGCCCACAACCCCTGCAGGACAGCTGCAGCTGCATCCGGGGATCTTCTGCCATGCCAGCTCAGAAGTAGAGAGGGTCCTACTTTTCCCAGCTCCCACTGACTCCATGGAGCATGCAGTCCTGACTGCTTCTCGTTACAGCCTGGGGTAGAGGCTTCAGGTCCTTCCTGCATCCCTCTCTGCTGCTTCTCCATGCTCAACCACACTGCTCTCCAGCGAGTATGTGGCTTGTCCTAGCCCCGTCATAGTGCCCCCTAAGATGGCAGGCTCTCGGGGGGGGGGGCTTCCAGGGGTAGACTTTGGGGACTATCTGCCTTCTCCTCTGTTGCAGTGTTGGAAAAGATCAATAATGTAAGGCCAAGATCCAGAGGAGCAAAGTCTCTGAGCTTGGGACTGGGTCTTGTCCAGCAATGCAAACATAGGGGTGGTGCAGATGACTTGGCACAGGGCATAGGGGATGTGGACACAGGACTTCCTCTGCCATTTTTGCTGCTCACACCTCCCTTCTGCAGTCTGTGTAACGGCAGCGGTCAATCTGGATGGCCCACAGCTGCCATCAATAACAACAAAAAAATCATCAATCCCAGGAGTCAGAACTCAAGATTCCACAAACTTGACCACCAAGGGATATAGTGCTTTGTGTCTCCAAGTAATCTTAAAAGACATTCTGTGTCATTACGACTGCAGCTCTGAGGTTAATTCTAGTTCTGACCTAGGCTCAGAGATAGTGAACTGTTGAGCAGGTGGGTGGGCGGGTCATGTCATGCTAAAGGAATGCTGGCATTACCCCTCCCCTAATCCCAGGCTATACATCTCATGGCAAAAACAGAACAAAACAAAACAAAAACAAACAAAAGAAACCACATTCCTTCTGCATAAAGAAAGAAAAGAAAAAAGTGGAGAAAATTGTGTGTTGCATCTTGGATACACGTGCTCAGCCACAGCAGGGTATAAAATTTGTCAGATCATGGGGCCCTAAACTCTAAATGATGTTTTAGACACACTCAGGACAAGAATAAAACCGATGCCTAAAAAACCAAAAAAAAAAGACATAGTCCTGGCAGAGTTTATTACCACTCATATAAGTGCCATTTGATCCTTAATAACCAACCAGCAGTGATACCCAGGTACTACATTGAAGGCTTTTAAAGAGTCACTGAGCCTTGCTGGCTTCAGAAGAGACATAGAAAATTACCAGCTGTAGTGGCTATGTGGCAAAACTTCTTGTTGAAAAATGAGGAAAAAGTAAAGAGAGCTTTGTCTTCATAGGTACTAGCAAACCCACATGGGGTGGAGGGTTAGAACACCAACTAGGCTCTTGGGATCCCATAATCCAGAATTTGACTTTTGGACAGCATTTCTGGACTTGCCCTGCCAGAGAAAATCCCTGAAAAGTGAGTTCCAGGCAAGGAAGAATTCCATGAACACATAGAGTTAAGCAATACACACTGGGGCATTTCAGGGGTGTAACGATGAGTGGGAGGAAGAAGATCAAGAAAAGTAAATAATAGGCACAAGACTTATGCCTGAATGATAAAGTAATCTGGACAACAAACCTTCATGACACAAATTTACCTATGTAGCAAATCTGCATTTGTAGCCTGACCTTAAAATAATAGTTTAAAAAACCGTCAAACTATAAGGGAATATTGTCAGTAGTCTTTCAGTAGTCCTTGTGGGTTGAGGTGGTAGTGGTTACAGAATAAGGACCTTCTGCCTTTTGAAAGAGGAGAAAAGAGTGGAAAAAAAATGTCTCATATGGCTTAAGTTCTAGCTCATCTGCAATACAACAGAACACCAGTTAGAGTGTTTTGATGTTTTTGATTCTAGTTACAGATTCCCGTACAGCACTTCTGAATGCATGTAGAAACTAGGTCACCTTGCTGCACTGAAGCCAAGAACACAGGCCTTGCTGTTTTGCCACTAGCTAATTGTAGAGTCACAAAGTCTAGGGTCAACATCGGCAGTAGCCAGGAATTGGTTACAGAAGGCCTTGAGTGACATCCAGTGCTGAGCTGGCTTCAGTTCTGAACTAGTGCAGTCATAACAGTGTTGGCTACAGATGTTCTTCCTTATCTTCACCTCCACTACTATGGAAAACAATGTGGAGATTCCTAAAGGAACTGCCATTTGATCCAGCAATCCCACTACTGGATATCTACTAGGAGGAAAATAAGTCATTGTATAAAAAGATACTTGCATATGCATGTTTATAGCAACAAATTCACAATTGCAACAACATGAAAACAACCCCAAAGCCCATCAATCAAGAATGGCTATACATACATATGTGTATATATATAAAGTCAGCCATAAAAGAAAGAATAATTATATTAAAAGATACTTGTATGTGCATGTTTATAGCATCAAAATTCACAATTGCAAAAACGTGAAAACAACCCAAATACCCATTAATCAACAAGTGGTTAAAAAAGCTGTAGGATAGATATAGACATACACATATATATGTATGTATGTATATGGAATACTTCACCCATAAGACAAACCTAAGTGCCACCAATCAAAAAATGGTTAAAGAAATTGTGAGATATATATATGTGTGTGTATACACACACATGAATCCCATATATATTAATATACTGTAGTATATATACTATATATAGTATATTATGGAACATATAACACACACATATTATATACATCACAGTTTCTTTAACTTTGCCGCTTTGCAAAGTAACTTTGAAGTGACTCAGAATGGGAAAACCAAACCTCAGATGTTCTCAATTATAAGCGGGAACCAAACTATGAGGACGCAAAGGCATAAGAATGACACAATGGACTTTTGGGACTCAGTGGGAAATGCTGGAAATGGGTGAAGGATAAATAAATGACTACAAATACAATGCAGTTTACACTGCACAAAATCTCACAATTGCCACTAAATAACTTAGGTAACTAAATGCCATCTGTTCTTCCAATAACCTGTGGAAATAAAAAAAATTAAAAAGATAAAAAAAGATAACATCGAAACAAACAAAATGAGAAACAAGAATAAGGATGTTAGTTACAATCCCACAAAAATACACAGAAACAATATTTCTCAGATACTACTATAAGCACCTCTATGCAAACAAACTAGAAAAGCTAGAAGAAATTGAACTTTGGAAACACACAATCTCCCAAAAGTAAACCAGAAAGGAATTGAAACCCTGAACAGACCAACAATAAGTTTTGAAATTGAATCAATGATTTAAAAAAAAAAAAAACTACCATTCAGACAAAGTTCTGGAGCAGATGGATTCACAGCTGAAATCTGAGAAAGATGATCTGGTAGAAACCCTACTGAAACTGCTGCAAAATTTGAGGAGTAAGATGCCTCTCTAACTCAATGTATGAGTCAAGTATGACTCTGACACCAAAACCAGGGGGAAAAAAAAAATCTAGCCAATATTGCTGATGAATATAGATGCAAAAATCCTCAACAAAATGCTAGTGAACTGAATTGAGAAGCACATCAGAAGTTAATCCATCATGATCAAATGAGTTGTTTTCCTGGGATAAGGTCAAGAGACAAAACTAATCAATGTTATTCATCAAATACATAGAACTAAAAACAAGACCACATGATTATCTCAATAGATGCAGAAAAGGCTTTTGATAAAATGCAATATATTATCCAGTTAAAAACCCTCAAAAAATTAGGCACCAAAAATATATCTCAAAATAATAAAATCCATCAATAACACACCCAAGCCAACATCACATTGAACAGGCAAATGCTGAAAGTATTCCCCTTGAGAACCAAATCAAAACACAAATACACGAAACACAGTTCTCATCAATTCTATTCAACGTAGCAGTAGAAGTTCTAGCCAAAGAAATCAGGAAAGATAAAGAAAGTGTTTCTAAAGGAAAACAAAAGGTTAAGTGTCCTTCTTAGAAGACAACATAATTCTGGAAAATCTCATAATCTTTGACTGAGCCTCCTAGATCTCAAGAACAGCACAGTTTCAGAATAGAAAAATCTATGTACAAGAATGAGGAGCATATATATATACCAATAACACCCAAGCAGAGGGTCAAATGAAGTATACAATCTCATTCACAATAGAAAAAAAAAAAAGAAAATAAAAAAGAAAAGAAAATGCCCAGCAATAAAGCTAATCAGACAGGTTAAAAAATATCTGCAATAAGAATTATAAAAGACTACTAACAGAAAATAGAGATGATTCAAACAAAAAAAATTAATGTTCATGAATAGGAAGTGATATGATTTGGATCTGTGTTTCCATCAAAATCTGATGTCAAAGTGTAATCCCCAATGCTGGAGCTGGGACCTGGTTGGAGGTAATTGAATCATGGGGCAAATTTTTTCCTCAATGCTGCTCTCAAAATAGTGCCCTTGTGCTTACAATATCTGGTTGCTTAAGAGAAGGTTAGCACCTCCTGCTGCTCTGTGTCCTCCTACTCCAACCATACAAAATGTGGCTGCAAGAACAAACTAATAAAGAAAATTAGTACCAAGAAGTTAGACAGTGTTATAAGGATACATAAAATTGAATTGACTTAGAACTCCATAATGAGCAAAGGGCTTAAAGAAGACAGGAAGATGATGCAAAGCTTGGGATTTCCCAGAGATATTTAAATAATTGTGACCCAAATATGACAGTGACATGAACAGTGAAGTCCAGGCTAAGAACGTGTCAGATGAAGATGAGTAACTTACTGAAAACTGAAGAAAAGGTCACTTTTGTCATGCATTAGCAGGAAAGAGGTTGGAGGCCTTGTGCACTTGAAAGTGATAATTTAGGGTATTTGGATAAATATATTACTAAAACAGCAAAGCATTCAAGATGTGGCCAGCTGCTTCCACCAGCTTAATTTTATATTCTTTAGTAAAGAAATAATGTAAAACTGAAACTTGTATTTAAAAGAAAACACAGAATAGAAATTGGAAAACTTTTAGCTGGTATGTGATAGAAAAAAGAAAAATAATAATAAAAAATAAAAATAAATAAAAATTCCTGGAGAAAAAATTAAGATGACTGCAAAAATGTATGTAGTTAAAGAAGAAAAATGTTGACAGGCAAGATGATGAGGAAAATGCCTCAAAGACATTTCAGACACCTTAGTGGCAGTCTCTCTCATCACAGAGCAAGATTCCGAGGAGGACAGAATGGTGTTATTGGCCAAGACAAGGGTATTGCTGCCCTGTGCAGTCTCAGGAGACTACTTTGTGCTGCTGCAGTTCCAACCTCTGCTCAAAGTTCAAAAGATACATCTTGGGGCCACTGTTTCAGAAGGTAAAGGACATAAGCCTTGGTAGCTTTCATACAATATAAAGCTTGTGGGCACACGAGTACAAGAGTTGAGGCTTGAGATACTCTGCCTAGATTTCAGAGGATATATGGAAAAGCCTGAATGTCTAAGTAGAAACATGCTGCAGGGGTAGAGTCCTTATGGATAACCTCTACTAGGGCAGAGCAGAAAGAAAATGTGAGGTTCATCATATACAAAAATTCACATAAGGTGGCTTAAAAACTTGAAAGTAAAATGTAAAACTGTAGAGACCCTAGAAGAAAACCTAGAAAATACTATGATAGATATCAGTCCTAGTAAATACTTCATGATGCAGACTCCAAAAACAATGGCAATAAATGAAAAAATCAGCAAGTTTGTCCAACTAAACAGCTTCTGCACCATAAAATATATGGAGTAAACAGTGTGCAGAATGCAAAAATATATTTGCAAACTATGACTTCAGCAAATCTGTAGTACCCAGAATCTAGAAGAAACTTACAAAGCAAAAAACAAAGAACTTCATTTTAAAAAGGAGACAAAGGACACGAACACACCCTTCTCAAAAGATGACATCCAGATGGCAAATGAACGTATATTTAAAAAGTCAAAGTTACTAATAATTAAGTGTAAAACAAAACCACAATCAGATGCCATCTCACAAGTCAAAATGCCTATTATTAAAAAGTCAGGGGAGTGAGGAAAGATGTCAAACTAGAAGCAACTGCAATGCATGGCTCTCACAGAGAGGAAATAAAAGGTGACTAAATAATGCACTTCAACTTAAACATCCAGGCACTCATTGGGACTGATCAGGGAAATGGCTTGTCTCATGGAAAATGGAGAGAAGCAGTCAGGGTGACTGACCACCCAGGAGCAACATGAAGACGAGGGAATCCCCCACCCCCACCCAGAGAAGTGGTGAGTGAATGTCTGACCCCAGGAAACCAAGCTTCTTCCATGGATTTCTGCAACACTCAGATCAGCAGATACCACTGTGAACCAGGGCCTTGGGCCTGACACATATAGCTGCATAGAATCTCACTAGAGCTGTTTCTCAGACATGCACAGAGATCCAGGGGATTTATATAATCAGAGTCTGAGATCCATAACTAAGGTGACTGCAAGGTGAAATGGCAGGTCTGTACATACCCATAGAAAATGAGCTGAATCCAAGGGGCCAAGCAGCATTAGTCTGAGGTCACTTCCACAGCACCAAATAATAAGGCTGACTTGGAATTCCAGCCAGCCACTGTCAACAATGTGGCACCAACCCCAAACAGAATGGAGACCATCTTTGCTGTTTGCTCAATTCAGCAATTTCAGTCTGTGGTTTTGGAAAGTACAAGTTGTTTGGGTGCAGAAGGGCTCCCCCAGCACAAACAGCTGCTCTACCAAAATGTGGCTAGACTGTTTCTTTAAGCAGGACCTTTATCCATTCCTCCTCACTGGGTGAGATCTCCCAAGCTGGAACTCCAGCCACACCTGCTTATATTCTATAGACAACAAATTTCTAACTTTTCCCTAAGGGAAAGTGCCTGGGGACTGACCAGCTGCCAACTTTGCTGTTTGGATGGCTAAGCTATTCCAGACCATGGGCTTAGGAAAGTCCAAACTGAGTGTGAAAGAGACCCCTGCACCAGCACAGCACAGTTGCTATACCAAAAAAGGAGACTGTTTCTTCAAGTGTGACCCCAGTCCATTTCTCCTCACTGGGTAAGACCTCCAAACCAAGACCTCCAGTCACCTCCTAAAGGTGCACTTGGGTCATCAAAAGCTTCGTACTCCCATGGATTGCACTCAGAGAGGAAGGTTCAACCTGCTATCTTTGTTGTTTCATAGCCTTCACTGGTGAAACCTCCAGGCACTAGAAAAGATGAGGTAACTAGGGTCTGGACCAGAACCCCAGAAAACTGCAGCAGCCCTACAGAAAAGTGGAAAACTCAGTGTTTCAGAGAGCCCAAGTGCCCTCCTTCCTCTGAATGACTACAACACCTCTCTAGCAAGCGTTCAGAACTGGGCTGAGAACTGGCTGAGATAACTGAAATGCCAAAGTAGACTGTAGAATGTGAATACGAACAGATTGCCTGAGCTAAAGGAACTTGTTGTAACCCAACACAAGGAAGCTAAAAATCATGATGAAACAGCTTCATTTTCTGGAGTGTACATACCCTGGTTCTGTGTTATGGTCAAGAAAGACATACAGAAACACACAAGGAGTAGGTTTATAGTGGAAAGCTTAACAGGCCAGGTCACCCAAAAGAGAGTCTGTTGTGGCAGAATGCAATCGGCTTTGAACAGAGGCTTAAGGAGGTGGTACTTGATTCACATAGGACGCAAGGGATTGGTGTGATCCACGTGTTCCATTTATATAGCCCACAAAAGACTGACCCTCCTACCTAGGCTTTTATTAAGCAAATGTGCCATCTACTTAGAGGTCACCATGATACCTGCACACCTGGTTTTACCTGGATGGTGCCATGACTCCTGTAAACATGGTGACAAGGAAAATGCCATATTGAATGTACCTGGCTTCCAAGTACAGCTGCTAGCATTTAAATATAAAAGCTTTTAGTCTGCATATTCATCGGGTTGCTTCTGTTACAGAAGAAATGGTTTGGGGCTGCTTTTATTAAAGTAAAATTCCACTAAGACATCTTTTACTCTTTTCTAAAAATGCCTCAAAATATTTTTTTAAATAATTCTTTATTGTTTCCCCACTCACAAGATGTGACTCTAACTGCTGTTAGGAGGTGTTGGACAATGATTCTTTCTCTCTACTTATTGCTGAAAGAGGTGTCATGTCAGGGGACAGCAATTGGGGGTCCTCCTGAGGTGATATAAAAGTTCTCAGAAATTCAGGAGGGCGGAGCAAGATGGCCGAATAGTAACAGCTCCAGTCTCCAGCTCCCAGAGCAAGCGACACAGAAGACAGGTTATTTCTGCATTTTCAACTGAGACACAGCGTTCATCTCACTAGGGAGTGCCAGACAATCAGAGCTGGTCAGCTGCTGCAGCTGGACCAGTGACAGCTGAAGCAGGGTGAGGCATCGCCTCACCTGGGAAGTGCAAGGGGGAAGGGAATCCCTTTTCCTAGCCAGGGGAACTGAGACACACAACACCTGGAATATCGGGTAACTCCCACCCCAATACTGCAGTGTACCAAGGGTCTTAGCAAATGGGCACACCACGAGATTATATCCCATGTCTGGCCAGGAGGATCGCAAGCCCGCCTACAAAGCCTCCCTCATTGCTAGCACATCAGTCTGTGATCTAACTGCAAGGTAGCGGCGAGACTGGGGGAGGGGTGCCCGCCATTGCTGAGGCTTAAGTAGGTAAACAAAGCCACTGGGAAGCTCGAACTGGGTGGAGCTCACAGCAGCTCAAGGAGCCCTGCCTGTCTCTGTAGACTCCAACTCTGGGGACAGGGCACAGTTAATCAACAACAACAACAATAACAACAAAAGAAGCAGAAACCTTTGCAGACGCAAACGACTCTGTCTGACAGCTTTGAAGAGAGCAGTGGAGCTCCAAACACGGAGGCTGAGATATGAGAACAGACAGAGTGCCTGCTCAAGTGGGTCCCTGACCCCTGAGTAGCCTAACTGGGAGACATCCCCCACTTGGGGAAAACTGACACCCCACACCTCACACTGTGGAGTACACCCCTGAGAGGAAGCTTCCAAAGCAAGAATCAGACAGGTATATTCGCTATTCAGCAATATTATATCTTCTGCTGCCTCTGCTGCTGATACCCAGGCAAACAGGGTCTGGAGTGGACCTCAAGCAATCTCCACCAGACCTACAGCTGAGAGTCCTGAGTGTTAGAAGAAAAACTAACAAACAGGAAGGATACCCACACCAAAACCTCATCAGTACATCACCATCATGAAAGACCAGAGGCAGATAAAACCAGAAAGATGTGGAAAATGCAGGGCAGAAAAGTTGGAAATTAAAAAAATAAGAATGCATTTCCCCCTGCAAAGGAACGCAGCTCATCACCAGCAACGGACCAAAGCTGGTGAGAGAATGACTTTGACAACACGAGAGAAGAAGGCTTCAGTCCATCAAACTTCTCAGAGCTAAAGGATGAATTACATATCCAGCACAAAGAAACTAAAAATCTTGAAAAAAGAGTGGAAGAATTGATAACTAGAATAATTAATGCAGAGAGGGCCATAAATGAACTCACAGAGATGGAAATCATGTCATGAGAATACGTGACAAATGCACAAGCTTCAGTAATCGACTGAATCAACTTGAAGAAAGAGTATCAGTGATTGAAGATCAAATGAATGAAATGAAGTGAGAAGAGAAATCTAAAAAAAAAAAAAAGAAGAAAAAGAAATGAACAAAGTCTGCAAAAACTATGGAATTATGTAAAAAGATCAAATCTACGCCTGATTGGAGTGCCTGAAAGTGAGGAGGAAAATGGAACCAAGTTGGAACTCTCTTCAGGATATTATCCAGGAGAATTTCCCCAACCTAGTAGGGCAGGCCAACATTCAAATTCAGGAAATACAGAGAACGCCACAATGATATGCCTCCAGAAGAGTAACTCCAAGACACACAATTGCCAGAATCATCAAAGTTGAAATGAAGAAGAAAATCTTAAAGGCAGCCAGAGAGAAAAGTCGGGTTACCCACAAAGGAAAGCCCATCAGACTAACAGCAGATCTCGGGCAGAAACTCTACAAGTCAGAAGGGAGTGGGGACAATATTCAACATTCTTAAAGAAAAGAATTTGAACCCAGAATTTCATATCCAGCCAAACAAATTTCATATGTGAAGGAGAAATAAAATCCTTTACAGATAAGCAAATGCTTAGAGATTTTGTCACCACCAGGCCTGCCTTACAAGAGACTCTGAAGGAAGCCCTAAACATGGAAAAGAAAAACTGTTACCAGCCATTGCAAAAACTTGTCAAAATGTAAAGACCATCGAGGCTAGGAAGAAATTGCATCAACTAACGAGCAAAATAACCAGTGAATATCATAATGGCAGGATCAAGGTCACACATAACAATATTAACCTTAAATGTAAATGGACTAAATGCTCCAATTAAAAGACACAGACTGGCAAACTGGATAAAGAGTCAAGACTCATCAGTCTGCTGTATTCAGGAGACTCATCTCACATGCAGAGACATACATAGGCTCCAAATAAAGGGATGGAGGAAGATCTAACAAGCAAATGGAGAACAAAAAAAAAGCAGGGGTTGCAATCCTAGTCTCTGATAAAACAGACTTGAAACCATAAAAGATCAAAAAAGACAAAGAAGAACATTGCATTATGGTAAAGGGATCAATTCAACAGGAAAAGCTAACTCTCCTAAATATATATGCAACCAATACAGGAGCACCAGATTCATTAAAGCAAGTCCTTAGAGACCTACAAAGAGACTTAGACTCCCATACAATAATATGGGAGACTTCAACACTCCACTGTCAACATTAGACAGATCAATGAGACAGAAAGTTAACAAGGATATCCAGGAATTGAACTCATCTCTGCACCAAGCAGACCTAATAGACATCTACAGAACTCTCCACCCCAAATCAACAGAATATACATTCTTCTCAGCACCACATCACACTTATTCCAAAATTGACCACATAATTGGAAGTAAAGCACTCCTCAGCAAATGTACAAGAACAGAAATTATAATAAATGTCTCTCAGACCACAGTGCAGTCAAACTAGAACTCAGGACTAAGAAACTCAATCAAAACCACTCAACTACATGGAAATGAACAACCTGCTCCTCAATGACTACTGGGTACATAACGAAATGAAGGCAGAAATAAAGTTGTTCTTTGAAACCAATGAGAACAAAGATACAACATACCAGAATCTCTGGGACACATTTAAAGCAGTGTGTAGAGGGAAATTTATAACACTAAATGCCCACAAGAGAAAGCTGGAAAGATCTAAAATGGACACTCCAACATCACAATTAAAAGAACTAGAGAAGCAAGAGCAACACATTCAAAAGCTAGAAGGCCCGAAATATCTAAGATCAGAGCAGAACTGAAGGAGATAGAGGACACACAAAACCCTTCAAAATATCAATGAATCCAGGAGTTGGTTTTTTGAAAAGATCAACAAAATTGATAGACCGCTAGCAAGATTAATAAAGAAGAAAAGAGAGAAGAATCAAATAGATACAATAAAAAACGATAAAGGGGATATCACCACCAACCCCACAGAAATACAAACTACCATCAGAGAATACTATAAACACCTCTATGCAAATCAACTAGGAAATCTAGAAGAAATGGATAATTTCCTGGACATGTACACTCTCCCAAGACTAAACCAGGAAGAAATTGAATCCCTGAATAGACCAATAGCAGGCTCTGAAATTGAGGCAACAATTATAGCCTACCCACCAAAAAAAGTCCAGGACCAGATGGATTCACAGCTGAATTCTACCAGAGGTACAAGGAGGAGCTGGTACCATTCCTTCTCTGAAACTATTCCAATCAATAGAAAAAGAGGGAATCCTCCCTAACTCATTTTATGAGGCCAACATCTTGATACCAAAGCCTGGCAGAGACACAACAAAAAAAGAGAGTATTAGACGAATATCCCTGATGAACATTGATGCAAAAATCTTCAATAAAATACTGGCAAACTCGATCCAACAGCACATCAAAAAGCTTATCCACCATGATCAAGTGGGCTTCATCCCTGGGATGCAAGGCTGGTTCAACATACACAAATCAATAAACGTAATCCAGCATATAAAACAACCAAAGACAAAGACCACATGACTATCTCAATAGATGCAGAAAAGGCCTCTGACAAAATTCAATAGCCCTTCATGCTAAAAACGCTCAATAAATTCGGTATTGATGGAATGTATCTCAAAATAATAAGAGCTATTTATGACAAACCCACAGCTAATATCATACTGAATGAGCATAAACTGGAAAAATTCCCTTTGAAAACTGGCACAAGACAGGGATGCCCTTTCTCACCACTCCTATTCAACATAGTGTTGGAAGTTCTGGCTGGAGCAATCAGGCAAGAGAAAGAAATCAAGGATATTCAGTTAGGAAAAGAAGTCAAATTGTCCCTTTTTACAGATGACATGATTGTATATTTACAAAACCCCATCATCTCAGCCCAGAATCTCCTTAAACTGATAAGCATCATCAGCAAAGTCTCAGGATACAAAATTAATGTGTAAAAGTCACAAGCATTCTTATACACCAGTAACAGACAAACAGAGAGCCAATCATGAATGAACTTCCATTCACAATTGCTTCAAAGAGAATAAAATACCTAGGAATCCAACTTACAAGGGATGTAAAGGACCTCTTCAAGGAGAACTACAAACTACTGCTCAGTGAAATAAAAGAGGCACAACAAATGGAACAGCATACCATGCTCATGGATAGGAAGAATCAGTATCATGAAAATGGCCATACAGTCCAAGGTAATTTATAGATTCAATGTCATCCCATCAAGCTACCAATGAGCTTCTTCACAGAATTGGAAAAAAAACAGCTTTAAAGTTCATATGGAACCAAAAAAGAGCCCACGCTGCCAAGACAATCCTAAGTCAAAAGAACAAAGCTGGCGGCATCATGCTACCTTTCTTCAAACTTTACTACAAGTCTACAGTAACCAAAACAGCATGGTATTGGTACCAAAACAGTGATAGACCAATGGAACAGAACAGAGTCCTCAGAAATAATACCACACATCTACAGCCATCTGATCTTTGACAAACCTGAGAGAAAAAAGAAAGGGGGAAAGGATCCCCTATTTAATAAATGGTACTGAGAAAATTGACTAGCCATAAGTAGAAAGCTGAAACTGGATCCTTTCATTACTCCTTATACAAAAATTAATTCAAGATGGATTACAGACTTAAATGTTAGACCTAATAACATAAAAACAGAAAACCAAACACTGCATGTTCTCACTCATAGGTGGGAACTGAACAATGAGATCACTTGGACTCGGGAAGGGGAACATCACACGCTGGGGTCTATCATGGGGAAGGGGGGCGGGTAGGGATTGCATTGGGAGTTATACCTGATGTAAATGATAAGTTGATGGGTGCTGACAAGTTGATGGGTGCAGCACACCAACATGGCACAAGTATACGTATGTAACAAACCTGCACTTTATGCCCATGTACCCTAGAACTTAAAGTATAATAATAATTTTTTTTTAAAGGAATTCTCAGAAGAATGTTGTGTTCATGTGTGACTCTGTCTGCAGCACCATTTAAACTTTGATTATTTCTAGAATAAATGAGATAAATTCTACAGAAAGTTTAAAATATACGGTTAGAATATGAATATTAGATTACCACTCTTAATAGGGCTACTGTAGACATTAACTATTACAGTAGAATGTGATACCTTTTAGTCACACTAATGTATTGTAATGCTGGTTTGCTACCACTAGGTGTTGATGTTACTGTACGCTACCAGAAGCGGTAATATAAAAACAACATTTTCTTTGAGGAAAGCATGTACCTTTCCCCTTTGATTTGCCTTTAGGAAAATGTTTTAGGTTTAGGTCATTTGTATAACCTGGGATTGATTGGGAGAAATATATTATTGGCTGGCTAAAATAACTTTACTGTCAGTTTCAGGATTTCTTTCTTTTAATTATTAAATTATTTCATGACTTTTACAAAACATTTACAATGTTCTCAGATTTTCTGATTTGTCCTAAAAATCTTTCCTTAAATGACTGCCATTCCAGTCATTTCCTTTTAGGACAAGATTTACTACAAGATCATTCCTTCGATAAAATCTCTTTCATTATAACCTTATTTCCATAGTTTAGAATGTGCCATATTCTAATTTTCAATAAAAAGTGCTATCAAACTTAATGAGAGTAAGACTTTCATGTATATTTCTTGTTTGTAACTATTACTCCTGCTATAAGCAAAATAATCTTAACCAAATATTTCCTGCAATTATTATTCATTATTAAGATAAAATACTACAGTAATTAGAATTTTACAACCAGATGAGTGTCACAGCACATAGTTCTTTTGGAAATAGTAATGTGACTACAGCAGTTCCCTCAAGAATGGTGCAGTAAATAATTTTAAAACTTTACTTGCCAAGATACATTTCCCTTTGGGAACCTATGAAGTTACAAATGCAATTTCATGTATAAGTAAAATGTCTCTGTAGATATGATTAAAAATAAGTTCTAATATTTGGCCATGAGTTTTGAGAGAAAAGGTGGAGGTGGGGGTGGAACTTAGTAAATGAGTAGCCTTCATTCAGTTACTTTCATTATTTCAGCTTCAGATCTTCTATTTCTTCAGACGGATTTCAGGGCATTCTTCTGGGCTTTCAGGATTGCTCTCTCAGCTCTTCAGGCTTTGAGGCGAGTGTGATATATTCAAAAGTTGATGCCTGTAACTTTTACCATGAAGGAAGATGAAAGAACAACGTGAGGCCCTTAACAGCTTGGCTTAGGGAAGGAGAGAGAAATGAGTTTTCACTAATACCAAACTTCTTGTATTAAGTAAAGGTGGTCCTATTTCCCATGGTTGGGCTTCTGCTAGTTGTTTCAATTCCTGTTGGAAGTGAGCTAGAGATCTTACACATTTAACCAATGTAGAGGTTATCTGCCTGGAAACAATCTATTAGCACATTGAACAACTTTATCCTTTCCTAAGTGAAAAGTTTAGTGAAGGATTTTAAGGACTTTCTATTGGCGGGAGACTGACAGATGGAGCTTGCCATCCTCTAACTGTAGCCATTCTGAGGGCAGAAAAGTATACCTTCAGAAGTGGCCTATTCTATTCCTTCAGGAAAATATTAAGGTTTAATTTCTCTTATGGAGCCTTCTTGATTAGAATGACTTGGAACATGCTAATGCCTTGAATCTTCCTTGCTGCTTACTTAGCTGCCTGATCTGCTAACCTATTTCCTTTGGCCAATTTATTCCCTTTTGATGTTCCTTATGATGCATTGCTGTTATCTATTGTGGAATAAAAACTAAGAATAATAACCTGTTATTTTTCTGGTGATGTTTCATGGGAGATCCATCAGTGGTTAAAAAAAAAAAAAAAATCTTTCCTTTTAAATGGTAGGATGAACATGGAGAACTCATAAAGATACTTGGAATTAGTGTAAATGTTAACTACCTTTCACTTGCTTAATCCAGGTGCTCTTGTAAGAGCTATTAGTTCAGCTAATTGAGTGCTTATCTAGGGAGTGAAATTATTTAGAGTGACTACTGCTTATCCTGCCTTATGTACTTCTTGCCTTACCAGCTATTTATTAGCTAAGAGCTCCCTGTAGAAGACAGTAATCCTGCTACATTATGTGGGGTTGTAAACAAGCTATTATTTCCTTGGATTAATTTAGAGGGTTTTTTTAAATTTTATTTTTTGCTTTTTTTTTTTTTTTTTTTTGACTAGTAGAGTCATAGTGGCATGGTTTGAAAGCATGTGCAAAAAGCAGGTCCTCCTAACTGCAACAATGAGGTTGAAATAAATATGAATACCAGTTTTCCCTGAGATGCCCTCTATGGTCATACTATGAGAAGAGGGGAGGCCTGGATTAGAAAGTAGAAAAATAGAGACTGGCTCTAGTGTTTAGAAGGAGGTCTACTTTCCTTCTTTCAATTCCAGAATCATCTGGGGCTTCCTGCACTATACTGGCAGTTTGAGTCACTGGATCCAGGAATTGAAACCCAGGACCCATCGGTGCTGCTGGACCATCTGTGAGACTGATTTTAAACCCATTGACCTCCTCCTCTGGGGGCAGTTTGATCTCCAGTTGCCTTCACCACAGGCTGGACAGGTTTGATCTCCGGTTGCCTTCACCTCAAGCTGGCTTCTTCCTGCTATTTGGGTGCTCCTTAAAATATCTTGGCTTGCCAAACCAAGAGCACCTTGTGGATGTACCTCAGGGATCTTGCCCTTTGCAACCCTGCAAAGCAGCCACTAGAAGATTTGTCCCTCCTCTGAGCTTTCTCTCTTTCATTTGGGCCTCCTCTTGGTACCTATTATAAAAGACCAAAGTGGCCACCTTCAGGAGGTTCTCTAACTTGCTGCCTGGTCCTGTAGCTTGCTTCTGTAGTTTCCTTCTAATATTGGAGCTGCCTGTGTAATAAACTTATCCTTTAGAATGAGCTGTTATTTGGCTGAATCAGGGGGTCAGGAGGTGTACTCTATGAGTGCCTGCTCAGCCTTCCATAAAGACTGCAGGATTCTCATCTGGCTTTTCATCTATCATAGACAGTTTAGAATAATGAGAGGTTTGGACTTCGTTCTTCATAGGCCCTCTGAAATGCATATTAAAAAGTACTTCTTTTCCATATATCTGTAAAGGTATTAGGGTACTATTCAGGACTATCAAAAAGAACTGCTTCTTTCCTATGGAATGGTGTTTCCGCTATTTATTTGCTTTTCCTATTTGCTTTTTCTTCTTGGTGTAATACAGGGGATATATTTTCATATCTGAAATTCTCTGCTGCCTACAGAGCTACCTCCTTTTCAGCTGTGGTCAGGGTTTGGTTTAAGAGCAGCATAACATCCTTCCATATGAGGTGAAACACCTGAAATAAGTTCTGGAAAGCTTCTACATGCCTACTGGTGTTGTCAAAAAATTGGCCTAAGTTTTCCTTTATTTGTCTAATGTCCTGTAACGAGAAGGGAATTTGAGGTGGCCCCAAATAAGGAAAATACTCAGATGGTTCCATAGAATTGCTTCTAATTCTGGCCACTTATTCTCTATATGCAGTTGATCTTACAAGCTTGCAAAGGTTTAGTGAAAATGCCATGCCCTTGAGCAAAAGAAAATGAGTTGCTTTTCTTTACAAATTCCTGAGGTTTAAAAATTTCCAGCGTTTCAGAGTGCACTTCAGAGGGGTACAAGCTAAAACTGGCTGTTACCCATCTGGAATAAGAAGTGAGAATTATTATCCAATTCTTGTATTGTGACCCAAGAGAGATGGGAAGGCAGTGGGAATGCCCATCCCCCACACCCCCCACCTCCCCGACTATTTTCTCTCCTTGGGTTTTGAGTCCCAGCAATAGGGTAAATGTTCTGCTCACAGTTGTGAGCATGGTTGTCCAAGCCATGGAATGAGATAAACTAAGTAATGGGATTAGCCACACTTTACCTATGCAAGCTTAGCTTATCCTCCTGTGTAATCTGCCTGGATCTCTGAAAAATGAGTCTCCAAATAAACTATGTTTCTTTGCTCGAGGCTTCTTTAATGGAGGCAGTGTACTAGATTGTCTGCTATACAGTCCATGCTAAAACATTTATCCTTAGAAAAATGGTACAGGTTGACTTCCGGACCATTAAATCCACTTACTAATTAAGTACTGTTCTAATCGGAGACAGAACAGAATCCTTAAACGAACAGGTTGTTTTTTTTTTTTTTTTTTTTTTTTTTTTTTTTTTTTTTTGAGATGGAGTCTCGCTGTGTCGCCCAGGCTGGAGTGCAGTGCCCCGATCTCAGCTCACTGCAACTCCGCCTCCCGGTGTTGACGCCATTCTCTCCCCTCAGCCTCACCTTCCGAGTACCTGGGACTACAGGCGCCCGCCATCTCGCCCGGCTAATTTTTTGTATTTTTTTTTAGTAGAGACGGGGTTTCACCGTGTTAGCCAGGATGGTCTCGATCTCCTGACCTCGTGATCCGCCCGTCTCGGCCTCCCAAAGTGCTGGGATTACAGGCTTGAGCCACCGCGCCCGCCCAGGTTTTTTTAATTCCTGCTGTTGGGATATTGTTGGACTAAATATGACATAGAGGACATTTAACTCCTAATGATTAAGCTTTCCTTTCCCCAGAAGGCTTTAGAGCCTGATTTCTAGCAGCGCGAAGAATTGGGAAACTTCAGTGTTACAAGACTGACAACCCTAATGAAGAGATTTGTATTTCCACTAAGTGGTGATGTTGGCTCAGAAATACAATGGGAGCATCGGAGAAAGGATAGACGAGAGAGAGAGCGAGGCGCTTATTGAGTAATACATGTTTGCTAATCTTTCTTAACAGAACTGTTTCCCTGAACTGTTAAACTCCCTTCACATGGCACAGAGAGAATATGAACCACTGTAAGAATAGAGCCACAGTGACTGAGAATAGAAAAGGAAGTAAAATTTTGCAACAGGATAGCTGGAGCTCCATTACAAACATCCAGACTGTCTGTCAGAGTCTGAGTTCAGTCTAGAAGGCATTGAATAACACCAGGATGTGCCCTCGCTAGAAATTCCCAGTTGCCCCAGGACTTTTCTAAGCCTCAGGCAATGATGAGGACTTCTGTGGAAGACAACTGCTTAGAAAAGAGCCTTGAGATTAAAGGACAGACTTGAGGTTCACTCCAAACTCACAACTCTGATGTTTCTAGTTCCTGTTCTGATCCTGATCCCAGGTGAGAACACCAAAAATGAAATGGCTCCATCATCTGGAGTATATGTACCCTGGTTCTTAGTCATGGTTGAAAAGGAATTCAGGACATGGACACACAAAAGGAGTACATTTAGGAGTGGAAAGTTTAATAGAAAAGAGGAGAAAGAAAAGGCTTCCTCATGCTGCCGAAGGAGGTCGACCACAAGGGGGTCTCCAAATTGCAGTGGCATGCAGCCGATTTTGTAGAGAGCCTTTAGGAGGTGGCGTCTAATTTACATAGGTTACAGGGGATTCGTTTGATCATGTGTGCCATTCATATAGCCAACAAAAAGACTGGCTATCCCACCCCAGTCTTTTATTATGTAAATGTGGCATCTGCCTGGAGGTTGCCATGATACCAGCACACATATGGTTTTAACTGCATTTTGCCATGACACCAGTAAACATGGTGACAAGAAAAAAATAAATGGGAATCACCATATTGAATGTACCTGACTTCCAGGTACAGCTGCATTTAGATATAAAAGCTTCTAGCTTGCATATTTATCAGGCTGCTTTCTGTTTAAAAAGAAATGGTTTGGGACTACTTTTTAATTAAGGAAAGTTCAACAAGAAAAAGACAGGAAAAATTGAACCAAGTTGGAAAACATATTTCTTGACATCATCCAGGAGAACTTCCCCAATCAAGCTACAGAAGCCAAGCTTCATATTTGGGAAATGCAGACAACCCCAATATGATACTCCATAATGACATTATCCTCGAGACACTAATGAAAGATTCTCCAAGGTCAAAGAGAAATTAAAAAAAGTTAGGATCACCCAGAGAGAAAAACCAGTTCACCTACAAAGGGAAGTCATCAGACTACCAGCAGAACTCTCCGCATAAACTCTCCAACCATTAGAGATTAGGGGCCAATATTCAACATTATTTTAAAAAAGAAATCCAGTCCAGAATTTCAAACCCAGCCAACAGAAGTTTCAAGAGTTAAGAAGAAATGAGACCCATTTCAGACAATCAAATGATAACAGAAATTGTTAACCACCAGACCTGCCTTACAATAGCTCCTGAAGGAATCACTAAATATGGAAAGAAGAAAATACCACCAGCCACTACAAAAATGCACTGAAGTACCCAAGCCAGTGAAACTGTAAGGCAATCAACAAAACTGATGCAAATAACCAGCTAGCATCATGGCAGCAGAATCAAATCCATGGTGGCTTCCAGATGGCAGGACAGGAACAGCTCCAGTCTAAAGCTCCAGTGAGATTGATGCAGAAGACAAGTGATTTCTGCATTTCCAACTGAAAGTACTGGGTTCTCTCTCATTGGGACTGGTTGGACAGTGGGTGCAGTGCATGGAGGGCAGACCAATGCAGGGTGGGATGTTGCCTCACCCAGGAATCACAAGGTGTTGGGGGATTCACTTTCCTAGCCAAGGGAAGCTGTGACGAATGTACTTAGAAAAATGGTATAATTCCACCCAAATATTGCAATTTTCCCCCAGTCTTAGCAACCAGCAGACCAGCAACCAGCAGACCAGGAAATTCCCCCCTCTGCCTAGCTGAGAGGGTCCCACATCCATGGAGCCTTGCTCACTGCTAGCGCTGCAGTCTGAGCTTGACCTGCAAGACTGCAGCCTGGCGGGGGAAGGCCACTGCTGAGGCTTGAGTAGGTAAACAAACCAGCCAGGAAGCTGGAACTGCATGGAGCACACCACAGCCCAATAAGGCCTATTGTCTCTCTAGACTCCACCTCTGTGGGCAGGGTATAGGTGAACAAAAGGCAGCTGACAACTTCTGCAGACTTAAACGTCCCTGTCTAACAGCTCTGAAGAGAGCAGTCATTCTCCCAGCACAATATTTGAGCTCTAAGAATGGATAGACAACCTCCTGAGGTGGGTCCCTGACTCCCATGTAATCTAAATGGGAACTACCTCCCAGTAGGGGCCGACAGACACCTCATACAGGCTGGTGACCCTCTGGGATGGAGCTTCTAGAGGAAGGATTGGCAGCAATATTTGCTATTCTGCAATATTTGCTGTTCAACAGATCTGCAGTTTAGGGGCCTGGCTCTTATGAGGAAAACTAGCAAACGTAAAGGAATGGCATCAACATCAGCAAAAAGGAGATCCCCACAAAAACCTCATCTGTAGGTCACCAATATCAAAGACCAAAGGTAGACAAAACCACAAAGGTGGGGAGAAACCAGAGCAGGAAATCTGAAAATTCCAAAAACCAGAGTACCTCTTCTCCAAATGATTCAGTCCCTCACCAGCAACGGAACACCCTGGACAGAGAATGACTTTGACGAGTTAATAGAAGTAGGGTTCAGAAGGTCGGTAATAAAAAACTTCTTTAAGCTAAAGGAGCATATTTTAACCAAATATAAGGAAGTTAAAAACCTTGAAAAACGGTCAGATGAATGGGTAACTAGAAAAAACAGTATAGAGAAGGCTTTAAAATGTCCTGATGGAACTGAAAACCATAGCATGAAAACTTGATGATGCATGAACAAGTTTCAATAGCAGATTTGATTAAATGGAAGAAAAAATATCAGTGTACGTAGATCAAATTCATGAAACAAAGCAAGAAGAAAAGTTTAGAGAATAAAGAGTAAAATGAAACATTTTAGCCTCCAAGAAACATGGGACTATGTGAAAACACCAAATTTATGTTTGATTGGTGTACCTGAGTGATGGGGAGAAGGGAACCAAGTTAGAAAACACTCTTCAATATATTATCCAGGAGAAATTTCTCAACCTAGCAAGGCAGGCCGACATTCAAGTTCAGGAAATACAGAGAACACCACAAAGATACTCCTTGAGAAGAGCAACTCCAAGACACATATTGTCAGATTAACCAAGTTGTAATTAGGAAAAAATTCAGGCAGAAAGAAAGGTCAGGTCAGGTTACATACAAAAGGAAGTCCATCATACTAACAGAAGATCTCTCGGCAGGAACTGTACAAGGCAGAAGAGAGTGAGGGCCAATATTCAAGATATACCTAATGTAAGTGATGAGTTAATGGGTGCAGCACACCAACATGACACATGTATACACATGTAACAAACCTGCATGTTGTGCACATGTACCCTAGAACTTAAAGGTATTAAAAAATAAATAAATAAATAAATAAAAGAATTTTCAGCCCAGAATCTCATATCCAGCCAAACTGAGTTTCATAAGTGAAGGAGAAATAAAATCATTTACAGAAAGCAAATGTTGAGAGGTCTTTCTCATCACCAGGCCTACCTTACAAGTGTTCCTAAAGGAAGTACTAAACGTGGAGAGGAAAAAAACAGTAGCAGTCACTGGAAAAAAAAAAAAAAAAAAAGCCAAATAGTAAGGACCATCAACACTATGAAGCAACTGCATGAATTAACAGGAAAAATAACCAGCAAATATCATAATGATGGATCAAATTCACAAAAAAACATGTTAACCTTAAATGTACATAAGCTAAATGCCCCTATTAAAAGACCACACTGGCAAATTGAATAAAGAGTCAAGACCCATCAGTTGCTGGGGTCTTCAGGAGACCCATCTCACTATACTACAAGGCTACAGCAACCAAAACAGCATGATAATGGTATCAAAACAGATATATATGCCAATGGAACAAAACAGAGGCCTCAGATAACACCACACATCTACAATCATCTGATCAATCTGGAAAAAAACAAGAAACAGGGAAAGGATTCCCTATTTAATAAATGATACAGAGACACATATAGGTTCAAAATAAAGGGATGGAGGAGGATCTTCCAAGCAAATGGAAAACAAAGAAGAAGAAGAAGAAGAAGAAGAAGAAGAAGAAGAGAAAGAAGAAGAAAGAAGAAGAAGGAGGAGGAGGAGAGAGGAGGAGGAGGAGGAGGAGGAGGAGGAGAGGAGGAGGAGAAGGAGGAGGAGGGGGAGGAGGAGGGGGGAGGGGGAGGGGGAGGAGGAGGAGGAGGAGGAGGAGGAGGAGGAGGAGGAGGAGGAGGAGGAGACGAGAAGAAGGAGATGAAGAAGAAGAAGGAGGAGGAGGAGGAAAGAAAGAAAGAAGGAAAGAAAGAAAGAAAGAAAGAAAGAAAGAAAGAAAGAAAGAAAGAGAGAGAAAGAAAACAGGAGATGCAGTCCTAGTCTCTGAAGAAACACACTGTAAACCAATAAAGATCAAAAGAGACAAAGGAGCTGATTAAATAATGGGAAAGGGAACCAATTCAACAAGGAGAGCTAACTGTCCTTAGTATATATACACCCATACAGGAGCACTCAGATTCATAAAGCAAGTTCTTAGAGACCTACAAAGAGACCTAGACTCCCATACAATAATAATGGGAGACTTTAACATTCCACTGTTAACATTAGACAGATGTAGAGGGCGGAGCAAGATGGCCAAATAGGAACAGCTCCAGTCTCCAACTCCCGCGGCGAGTGACACAGAAGACGGTGATTTCTATATTTTCAACTGAGGTACTGGGGTCATCTCACTATGGAGTGCCGACAATCGGTACTGGTCAGCTGCTGCAGCTCAAACAGCGAGAGCTGAAGCAGGGCGAGGCATCGTCTCACCAGGAAGTACAAGGGGGAAGGAAATCCGTTTTCCTAGCCAGGGGAACTGAGACACACAACACCTGGAAAATCGGGTAATTCCCACCCCAATACTGCACTTTAAGGAAACAGGCACACCAGGAGAATATATCCCACACCTGGCCGGGAGGGTCCCATGCCCACGGAGCCTCCATCACTGCTAACACAGCAGTCTGTGGTGATCTATCCGCAAAGCAGCAGCGAGGCTGGGGGAGGGGCGCCCGCCATTGCTGAGGCTTAAGTAGGTAAACAAAGCCTCTGGGAAACTCTAACTGGGTGGAGCTCAAAGCAGCTCAAGGAAGCCTGCCTGTCTCTGTAGATTCCACCTCTGGGGACAGCACACAGCTGAAGTCCAATAGGGCAAGCAGCGGGGGCCCATGCAGACACTAACGAGTCTGTCTCACAGCTTTGGGTAGAGCCATGGATCTCCCAACGCGGAGGTTGAGATCTGAGAATGGACAGACTGCCTGCTGAGGTGGGCCCCTGACTCCTGAGTAGCCTAGCTGGGAGACATCCCCCACTAGGGGCAGTCTGACACCCCACACCTCACAGGGTGGAGTCACCCCTGAGAGGAAATTTCCAAAGGAAGAATCGGACAGGTACACTCGCTGTTCAGCAATATTCTATCTTCAGCAACCTCTGCTGCTGATACCCAGGCAAACAGGGTCTGGAGTGGACCTCAAGCAATCTCCAATAGACCAACAGACAGTCCTTATGACTGTCAGAAGGAAAACTATCGAACAAGAAGGACACATATACCAAAACGCCATCAGTATGTCACCATCATCAAAGACCAGAGACAGATAAAACCACAAAGATGGGGAAGAAGCAGGGCAGAAAAGCTGCTTCAGTTACAAGCTTCAGTAACCCACTCGATCAACTGGAAGAAACAGTATCAGCGATTGAGGATCAAATGAAAATGAAACGAGAAGAGAAACCAAAAAAAAAAAGAAGAAAAAGAAATGAAAAAAGTCTGCAAGAAGTATGGGATTATGTAAAAAGACCAAATCTACGTCTGATTGGGGTGCCTGAAAGTGAGGGGGGAAAAGGAACCAAGTAGAAAAACACGCCTCAGAATATCATCCAGGAGAACTTCTCCAACCTAGTAGGGCAGGCCAACATTCAAATTCAGGAAATACAGAGAACGTCACAAAGATACTCCACCAGAAGAGCAACTCCAAGACACATAATTGCCAGATTCACCAAAGTTGAAATGAAGGAAAAAATCTTAAGGGCAGCCAGAGAGAAAGGCCAGGTTACCCAAAAGGGAAGCCCATCAGACTAACAGCAGATCTCTCGGCAGAAACTCTACAAGCCAGAAGAGAGTGGGGGCCAATATTCAACGTTCTTAAAGAAAAGAATTTTCAACCAGAATTTCATATCCAGCCAAACTAAGTTTCATCAGGGAAGGAGAAATAAAATCTTTTACAGATAGCAAATGCTTAGAGATTTTGTCACCACCAGGCCTGCCTTACAAGAGACCCTGAAGGAAGCCCTAAACATGGAAAGGAACAAACAGTACCAGCCATTGCAAAAAGATGCCAAAATGTAAAGACCATTGAGGCTAGGAAGAAACTGCATCAACTAACGAGCAAAATAACCAGTGAATATCATAATGACAGGATCAAGTTCACACATAACAATATTAACCTTAAATGTCAATGTGCTAAATGCTCCAATTAAAAGACACAGACTGGCAAACTGGATAAAGAGTCAAGACCAATCAGTCTGCTGTATTCAGGAGACCCATCTCACAGGCAGAGACATACATAGGCTCAAAATAAAGGGATGGAGGAAGATCTACCAAGCAATGGAGAACAAAAAAAAGCAGAGGTTGCAATCCTAGTCTCTGATAAAACAGACTTGAAATCATCAAAGATCAAAAGAGACAAGAAGGCCATTACATAATGGTAAAGGGATCAATTCAACAGGAACAGCTAACTCTCCTAAATATATATGCAACCAATACAGGAGCACCCAGATTCATAAAGCAAGTCCTTAGAGACCTACAAAGAGACTTAGACTCCCATACAATAATAATAGGAGACTTCAACACTCCACTGTCAACATTAGACAGATCAACCGACAGAAAGTTACAAGAATATCCAGGAATTGAACTCATCTCTGCACCAAGCGGACCTATTAGACATCTATAGAACTCTTCACCCCAAATCACAGAATATACATTCTTCTCAGCACCACATCGCACTTATTCCAAAATTGACCACATAATTGGAAGTAAAGCACTCCTCAGCAAATGTACAAGACAGAAATTATAACAAACTGCTTCTCAGAGCACAGTGCAATCAAACTAGAACTCAGGACTAAGAAACTCAATCAAAACCATTCAACTACATGGAAACTGAAAAACCTGCTCCTCAATGACTACTGGGTACATAACGAAATGAAGGCAGAAATAAAGATGTTCTTTCAAACCAATGAGAACAAAGATACAACATACCAGAATCTCTGCGACACATTTAAAGCAGTGTATAGAGGGAAATGTATAGCACTAAATGCCCACAAGAGAAAGCAGGAAAGATCTAAAATTGACACTCTAATATCACAATTAAAAGAACTAGACAGGCAAGAGCAAACACATTCGAAAGCTAGCAGAAGGCAAGAAATAACTAAGATCAGAGCAGAATTGCGGGAGATAGAGACACAAAAAACCCTCCAAAATATCAATGAATCCAGGAGTTGTTTTTTTGAAACGATCAACAAAATTGATAGACTGCTAGCAAGACTAATAAAGAAGAAAAGAGAGAGGAATCAAATAGATGTAATAAAAAATGATAAGGGGATATCACCACCGACCCCACAGAAATACAAACTACCATCAGAGAATACTATAAATGCCTCTATGCAAATCAACTAGAAAATCTAGAAGAAATGGATAATTTCCTGGACACTTACACTCTCCCAAGACTCAACCAGGAAGAAGTTGAATCCTGAATAGATAAATAGCAGGCTCTGAAATTGAGGCAACAATTAATAGCTACCCACCAAAAAAAGTCCAGGATCAGATGGATTCACAGCTGAATTCTAACAGAGGTACAAGGAGGAGCTGTACATACCATTCCTTCTGAAACTATTCCAATCAATAGAAAAAGAGGGAATCCTCCCTAATCATTTATGAGGCCAACATCATCCTGATATCAAAGCCTGGCAGAGACACAACAAAAAAAGAGAATTTTAGACCAATATCCCTGATGAACATCGATGCAAAAATTCTCAATAAAATACTGGCAAACGGCTTCAGCAGCACATCAAAAAGCTTATCCACCATGATCAAGTGGGCTTCATCCCTCGGATGCAAGGCTGGTTCAACATTCACAAATCAATAAACATAATCCAGCATATAAACAGAACCAAGACAAGAACCACATGATTATCTCAATAAATGCAGAAAAGGCTTTTGACAAAATTCAACAGCCCTTTATGCTAAAAACGCTCAATAAATTCGGTATTGATGGAAAATATCTCAAAATAATAAGAGCTGTTTATGAAACACCCGCAGTCAATATCATATTCAATGGGCAAAAACTGGAAAAATTCCCTTTGAAAACTGGCACAAGACAGGGATGCCCTCTCTCACCACTCCTATTCAACATCGTGTTGGAAGTTCTGGCTAGGGCAATCAGGCAAGAGAAAGAAATCAAGGGTATCCAGTTAGGAAAAGAAGAAGTCAAATTGTCCCTGTTTGCAGATGACATGATTGTATATTTAGAAAACCCCATCATCTCAGCACAAAATCTCCTTAAGCTGATAAGCAACTTCAGCAAATCTCAGGATACAATATCTATGTGCAAAAATCACAAGCATTCTTATACACCAGTAACAGACAAGCAGAGAGGCAAATCATGAATGAACTTCCATTCACAATTGCTTCAAAGAGAATAAAATACCTAGGAATCCAGCTTACAAAGGATGTAAAAGACCTCTTCAAGGAGAACTACAAACCACTGCTCAGTGAAATCAAAGAGGACACAAACAATGGAAGAAATACCATGCTCATGGATAGGAAGAATCAATATTGTGAAAATGGCCATACTGCCCAGGTTATTTATAGATTCAATGCCAACCCCATCAAGCTACGAATGACGTTCTTCACAGAATTGGAAAAAAGCAGCTTTAAAGTTCATATGGAAGCAAAAAAGAGCCCGCATTGCCAAGACAATCCTAAGTCAAAAGGACAAAGCTGGAGGCGTCACACTACCTGACTTCAAACTATACTACAAGGCTACAGTAACCAAAACAGCATGGTACTGGTACGAAAACAGACATATAGACCAATGGAACAGAACAGAGTTCTCAGAAATAATACCACACATCTACAGCCATCTGATCTTTGACAAGCCTGAGAGAAACAAGAAATGGGGAAAGGATTCCCTATTTAATAAATGGTGCTGGGTAAATTGGCTAACCATAAGTAGAAAGCTGAAACTGGATCCTTTCCGTACCCTTTATATGATGACTAATTCAAGATGGATTAGAGACTTAAATGTTAGGCCTAATACCATAAAAACCCTAGAAGAAAATCTAGGTAGTACCATTCAGGACAAAGGCATGGACAAGGACTTCATGTCTAAAACACCAAAAGCAACGGAAGCAAAAGCCAAATTTGACACACGGGATCTAATTAAACTAAAGAGCTTCTGCACAGCAAAAGAAACTACCATCAGAGTGAACAGGCAACCTACAGAATGGGAGGAAATTTGCAACCTATTCATCTGACAGAGGGCTAATATCCAGAATCTACAAAGAACTCAAACAAATATACAAGAAAAAACAAACAACCCCATCAAAAAGTGGGGAAGGAAAGGATATGAACAGACATTTCTCAAAAGAAGACATCCATACAGCCAACAGACACATGAACAAATACTCATCATCACTCGCCATCAGAGAAATGCAAATCAAACCACAATGAGATACCATCTCACAACAGTTAGAATGGCAATCATTAAAAAATCAGGAAACAACAGGTGTTGGAGAGGATGTGGAGAAATAGGAACACTTTTACACTGTTGGTTGGATTGTAACTAGTTCAACCATTATGGAAAACAGTATGGCAATTCCTCAAGAATCTAGAACTAGATGTACCATATGACCCAGCCATCCCACTACTGGGTATATACCCAAGGATATAAATTACTCTACTACAAAGACACATGCACATGTATGTTTATTGTGGCACTATTCACAATAACAAAGACTTGGAATCAACCCAAATGTCCATCTGTGACAGACTGGATTAAGAAAATGTGGCACATATACACCATGGAATACTATGCAGCCATCAAAAAGGATGAGTTTGCGTCCTTTGTACGGACATGGATGCAGCTGGAAACATCATTTTAGCAAACATCACCAGAAAGAAGAAAACCAAACACCGCATGTTCTCACTCATAGGTGGGAACTGAACAATGAGATCACTGGACTGGGGAAGGGGAACATCACACACTGGGGCCTATCATGGGGAAGGGGGGAGGAGGGAGGGATTGCATTGGGGAGTTATACATGATATAAATGATGAATTGATGGGTGCTGATGAGTTGATGGGTGCAGCACACCAACATGGCATAGTATACATATGTAAAAAACCTGCACGTATGCACATGTACCTAGAACTTAAAGTATAATAAAAAAAAGAAAAAATAATAAAGTCTATTAAAGTAAACAACAAAACAAAACAAAAAACAAAACAAAAAAAAACATTAGACAGACCGATGAGACAGAAGGTTAACAAGGATATCCAGGACTTGAATTCAGCTCTGCACCAAGTGGACATAATAGATATCTACAGAACTCTCTTACCCTAAATCAAGAGAATATACATTATTCTTAGTGCCACATTCCATTTATTCTAAAATTGAGCACATAATTGGAAATAAAACACTCTCAGCAAATGTAAAACAACAGAAATCGAAGATGGCCGAATAGGAACAGCTCCAGTCTCCAACTCCCAGTGCGAGCGATACAGAAGACTGGTGATTTCTGCATTTTCAAATGAGGTACTGGGGTCATCTCTCTAGGGAGTGCCGGACAATCGGTGCTGGTCAGCTGCTGCAGCCTGACCAGTGTGAGCTGAAGCAGGGCAAAGCATCACCTCACCTGGAAGCGCAAGGGGGAAGGGAATCCGTTTTCCTAGACAGGGAAACTGAGACACACAACACCTGGAAAATCGGGTAACTCCCACCCCAATACTGTGCTTTAAGGAAACAGGCAACAGGAGAATATATCCCACACCTGGGCGGGAGGGTCCCCACACACGGAGCCTCCCTCACTGCTAACACAGTAGTCTGTGGCAATCGATCCGCAAGGCAGCAGCAAGGCTGGGGGAGGGGTGCCCGCCATGCTGAGGCTTAAGTAGGTAAACAAAGCCTCTGGGAAGCTCAAATGGGTGGAGCTCACAGCAGCTCAAGGAAGTCTGCCTGTCTCTGTAGATTCTACCTCTGCCGACAGCGGACAGCTGCAGTCCAATAGGGGAAGCAGCGGGGGTTGTGCAGACGCGAACGACTCTGTCTGACAGCTTTGGGGAGAGCCGCAGATCTCCTAACGCAGAGGTTGAGATCTGAGAACTGACAGACTGCTGCTCAGATGGGTCCCTGACCCCTGAGTAGCCTAGCTGGGAGACATCTCCCACTAGGGGCAGTCTGACATCCACACCTCACAGGGTGGAGTCACCCCTGAGAGGAAACTTCCAAAGGAAGAATCAGACAGGTACACTCTCTATTCAGCAATATTCTATCTTCGGCAACCTCTGCTGCTGATACCCAGGCAAACAGGGTCTGGAGTGGACCTCAAGCAATCTCCAACAGACAGTCCTTCTGACTGTCAAACGGAAAACTATCAAAACGGAAGGACACCTATACCAAAACCCCATCAGTACGTCACCATCATCAAAGACCAGAGACAGATAAAACCACAAAGATGGGGAAGAAAAAGGGCAGAAAAACGGAAATTCAAGAAATAAGAGTGCATCTCCCACTGCAAAGGAGCGCAGCCCATCACAAGCAACGGATCAAAGCTGGTCAGAGAATGACCTTCACGAGATGAGAGAAGAAGGCTTCAGTCCATCAAACCTCTCAGAGCTAAAGGAGGAATTACGTACCCAGCGCAAAGAAACTAAAAATCTTGAAAAAAGAGTGGAAGAATTGACAGCTAGACTAATTAATGCAGAGAAGATCATAAACGAAATGACAGAGATTAAAACCATGACACGAGAAATACGTGACAAATGCACAAGCTTCAGTAACCCACTCGATCAACTGGAAGAAAGAGTATCAGTGATTGAGGATCAAATGAATGAAATGAAGTGAGAAGAGAAACCAAAAGAAAAAAGAAGAAAAAGAAATGAACAAAGCCTGCAAGAAGTATGGGATATGTAAAAAGACCAAATCTATGTCTGATTGAGGTGCCTGAAAGTGAGGGGAAAAATGGAACCAAGTTGGAAAACACTCTTCAGGATATCATCCAGGAGAACTTCTCCAACCTAGTAGGGCAGGCCAACATTCAAATTCAGGAAATACAGAGAACGCCACAAAGATACTCCTCCAGAAGAGCAACTCCAAGACATAATTGCCAGATTCACCAAAGTTGAAATGAAGGAAAAAATCTTAAGGGCAGCCAGAGAGAAAGGTCGGGTTACCCACAAAGGGAAGCCCATCAGACTAACAGCAGATCTCTCGGCAGAAACCCTACAAGTCTGAAGAGAGTGGGGGCCAATATTCAACGTTCTTAAAGAAAAGAAGTTTAAACCCAGAATTTCATATCCAGCCAAACTAAGATTCATCAGTGAAGGAGAAATAAAATTCTTTACAGATAAGCAAATGCTTAGAGATTTTGTCACTACAGGCCTGCCTTATAAGAGACCTGAAGGAAGCCCTAAACATGGAAAGGAACAACCGGTACCAGCCATTGCAAAAAGATGCCAAAATGTAAAGACCATTGAGGCTAGGAAGAAACTGCATCAACTAACGAGCAAAATAACCAGTGAATATCATAATGCAGGATCAGTTCACACATAACAATATTAACCTTAAATGAAAATGGACTAAATGCTCTAATTAAAAGACACAGACTGGCAAACTGGATAAAAAGTCAAGACCCATCAGTCTGCTGTATTCAGGAGACTCATCTCACATGCAGAGACATACATAGGCTCAAAACAAAGGGATGGAGGAAGATCTACCAAGCAAATGGAGAACAAAAAAAAGCAGGGATTGCAATCCTAGTCTCTGATAAAACAGACTTTAAACCATCAAAGATCAAAAGAGACAAAGAAGGCCATTACACAATGGTAAAGGGATCAATTCAACAGGAACAGCTAACTCTCCTAAATATATATGCAACCAATACAGGAGCACCCAGATTCATAAAGCAAGCCCTTAGAGATCTACAAAGAGACTTAGACTCCCATACAATAATAATGGGAGAGTTCAACACTCCACCGTCAACATTAGACAGATCAATGAGACAGAAAGTTAACAAGGATATCCAGGAATTGAACTCATCTCTACACCAAGCGGACCGAATAGACATCTACAGAACTCTCCACCTCAAATCAACAGAAAATACATTCTTCTCAGCACCACATCGCACTTATTCCAAAATTGACCACATAATTGGAAGTAAAGCACTCCTCAGCAAATGTACAAGAACAGAAATTATAATAAACTGTCTCTCAGACCACAGTGCAATCAAACTAGAACTCAGGACTAAGAAACTCAATCAAAACCACTCAACTACATGGAAACTGAACAACCTGCTCCTCAATGACTACTGGGTACATAACGAAATGAAGGCAGAAATAAAGTTGTTCTTTGAAACAATGAGAACAAAGATACAACATACCAGAATCTCTGGGAACATTTAAAGCAGTGTGTAGAGGGAAATGTATAGCACTAAATGCCACAAGAGAAAGCTGGAAAGATCTAAATTGACACTCTAACATCACAATAATAGAACTAGAGAGGCAAGAGCAAACACTTCGAAAGCTAGCAGAAGGCAAGAAATAACTAAGATCAGGGCAGAACTGAGGAGGAGATAGAGACACAAAAAAACCCTCCAAAATATCAATGAATCCAGGAATTGGTTTTTTGAAAAGATCAACAAATTGAAAGACCGCTAGCAAGACTAATAAAGAAGAAAAGAGAGAGGAATCAAATAGACGCAATAAAAAATGATAAAGGGGATATCACCACCGAACCCACAGAAATACAAACTACCATCAGAGAATACTATAAATGCCTCTATGCAAATCAACTAGAAAATCTAGAAGAAATGGATAATTTCCTGGACACTTACACTCTCCCAAGACTCAACCAGGAAGAAGTTGATCCCTGAATAGACCAATAGCAGGCTCTGAAATTGAGGCAACAATTAATAGCCTACCCACCAAAAAAAGTCCAGGATCAGATGGATTCACAGCTGAATTCTACCAGAGGTACAAGGAGGAGCTGGTACCATTCCTTCTGAAACTATTCCAATCAATAGAAAAAGAGGGAATCTCCCTAACTCTTTTTATGAGGCCAGCATCATCCTGATATCAAAGCCTGGCAGAGACACAACAAAAAAAAGAGAATTTTAGACCAATATCCCTGATGAACATCGATGCAAAAATTCTCAATAAAATACTGGCAAACCGGCTTCAGCAGCACATCAAAAAGCTTATCCACCATGATCAGGTGGGCTTCATCCCTGGGATGCAAGGCTGGTTCAACATTCGCAATCAATAAACGTAATCCAGCATATAAACAGAACCAAAGACAAGAACCACATGATTATCTCAATAGATACAGAAGAGGCTTTTGGACAACATTCAACAGCCCTCATGCTAAAAACGCTCAATAAATTCGGTATTGATGGAATGTACCCGAAAATAATAAGAGCTATTTATGACAAGCCCACAGCAATATCATACTGAATGGGCAAAAACTGAAAAATTCCCTTTGAAAACTGGCACAAAACAGGGATGCCCTCTCTCATCACTCCTATTCAACATAGTTTTGGAAGTTCTGGCTAGGGCAATCAGGCAAGAGAAAGAAATCAAGGATATCCAGTTAGGAAAAGAAGAAGTCAAATTGTCCTGTTTGCAGATGACATGATTGTATATTTAGAAAACCCCATCGTCTCAGCCCAAAATCTCCTTAAGCTGATAAGCAACCTTCAGCAAAGTCTCAGGATACAAAATAATGTGCAAAAATCACAAGCATTCTTATACACCAGTAACAGAAAAGCAGACAGCCAAATCAGGAATTAACTTCCATTCACAATGCTTCAAAGAGAATAATATACCTAGGAATCCAGCTTACAAGGGATGTAAAGGACCTCTTCAAGGAGAACTACAAATCACTGCTCAGTGAAATAAAAGAGGATACAAACAAATGGAAGAACATACCATGCTCATGGATAGGAAGAATCAATATCGTGAAAATGGCCATACTGCCCAAGGTTATTTATAGATTCAATGCCATCCCCATCAAGCTACCAATGAGTTTCTTCACAGAGTTGGAAGAAAATGCTTTAAAGTTCATATGGAAAACCAAAAAGAGCCCCCATTGCCAAGACAATCCTAAGTCAAAAGGACAAAGCTGGAGGCGTCACGCTACCTGACTTCAAACTATACTACAAGGCTACAGTAACCAAAACAGCATGGTACGTACCAAACAGAGATATAGACCAATGGAACAGAACAGAGTTCTCAAAAATAATACCACACATCTACAGCCATCTGATCTTTGACACAACCTTAGAGAAACAAGAAATGGGGAAAGGATTTCCTATTTATAAATGTTGCTGGGAAAATTGGCTAGCCATAGTAGAAAGCTGAAACTTGATCCTTTCCTTACCCCTTATATGAAAATTAATTCAAGATGGATTAGAGACTTAAATGTGAGACCTAATACCATAAAAACCCTAGAAGAATATCCAGGTAGTACCATTCAGGACATAGGCATGGACCAGGACTTCATGTCTAAAACACCAAAAGCAATGACAGCAAAAGCCAAAATTGACAAATGGGATCTAATTAATCTAAAGAGCTTTTGCAGAGTTAAAGAAACTATCATCAGAGTGAACAGGCAACCTACAGAATGGGAGGAAATTTTTGCAACCTATTCATCTGACAAGGGCTAATATCCAGAATCTACAAAGAACTCAAACAAAATACAAGAAAAAAAAACAAACAACCCATCAAAAAGTTGGGGAAAGGATATGAACAGACATTCTCAAAAGAAGACATCCATACAGCCAACAGACACATGAAAAAATGCTCATCATCACTCGCCATCAGAGAAATGCAAATCAAAACCACAATGAGGTACCATCTCACACATTTAGAATGGCAATCATTAAGAAGTCAGGAAACAACAGGTGTGGAGAGGATGTGGAGAAATAGGAACGCTTTTACACTGTTGGTGGGAGTGTAAATTAGTTCAACCATTGTGGAAGACAGTATGGCGATTCCTCAAGGATCTAGAACTAGATGTACCATATGACCCAGCCATCCCACTACTGGGTATATACCCAAAGGATTATAAATTACTCTACTACAAAGACACATGCACACGTTATGTTTATTGCGGCACTATTCACAATAGCAAAGACTTGGAATCAACCCAAATGTCCATCTGTGACAGACTGGATTAAGAAAATGGGGCACATATACACCATGGAATACTATGCAGCCATCAAAAAGGATGAGTCTGCGTCCTTTGAAGGGACATGGATGCAGCTGGAAACCATCAATCTTAGCAAACTATCACAAGAACAGAAAACCAAACACTGCGTGTTCTCACTCATAGGTGGGAACTGAACAATGAGATCACTTGGACTGGGGAAGGGGAACATCACACACTGGGGCCTATCATGAGGAGGGGGGAGGAGGGACGAATTGCATCGGAGAGTTATACACGATATAAACGTTATGCACATGTACCATAGAACTTAAAGTATAATAATAATAAAAAAAATACACAGAAATCACAACAAACTATCAGACCATGGTACAATCAAATTAGAACTCAAGATTAAGAAACTCACTTAACAACATCCAACTGCATGAAAACTGAACAACCTTCTCCTGAATGACTACTGGATAAATAAAGAAATGAAGGCAGAAATAAAGATAGTCTTTGAAACCAATGAGAACAAAGACATAAAGTACCAGAATTTCTGGGACGCAGTTAAAGCAGTGTGTAGAGGGAAGCTTATTGCACTAAATGTCCACAAAAGAAAGAGGAAAGATCTAAAATCAAAACCCTAACTTCACAGTAAAAGAATTAAAGAAGCAAGAGCAAACAAATTGAAAAGCTAGCGGAAGGCAAGAAATAACTAAGATCAGAACAGAAGTGAAGGAGATAGAGACATAAAAAACCCTTCAAAAACATCAATGAACCCAAGAGCTGGTGTTTTGAAAAGATCAGTGAATAGGTAGACCACTAGCAAAAATAATAAGAAAAGAGAGAAGAATCAAATAGATGCAATAAAAAGAGATAAAGGGGATATCACCACTAATCCCACAGAAACACAAACTACCATCAGAGAATACTATAAACACTCTTCACAAATAAACTAGAAAATCTAGAAGAAATGTATAAATTCCTGGAAACATACCATCTCCCAAGACCCTAACCAGGAAGAAGTTGAATCTCTGAATAGACCAATAACAAGTTCTGAAATTGAGGCAATAATTAATAAAGCTGTCAACTAAAAAAAGTTCAGGACCAGAATAATTCACAGAATTCTATCAGAGGTACAAAGAGGAGTCAGTACCAATTCCTTCTGAAACTATTCCAATCAATAGAAAAAGAAGGAATCCTAGCTAACTCATTTGATGAGGCCAGCATGATCCTGATACCAAACCCTGGCAGAGACACAACAAAAAAAAGAGGATTTTAGACCTGTATCCCTGATGAACATTGATGCAAAAATCCTTCATGCAAAAATTCTCAATAAAATACTGGCAAACTGAACCTAGCAGCACATCAAAAAGCTTATCCACGACGATAAAGTCAGCTTCATCTCTGGGATACAAGTCTGGTTCAAATGCAAATCTGGTTCAAACTATGCAAATCAATAAACAAATATATCACATAAACAGAACCAATGAAAAAAACCACAGGGTTATTTCAAGAGATGCAGAGAAGGCCTTCAACAAAATTCAACAGACCTTCATGCTAAAAACTCTCAATAAACTAGGCATTGATGGAATGCATATCAAAATAATAAGAGCTATTTATAATAAACCCACAGCCAATATCATATTGAATGGGCACAAACTGGAAGCATTCCCTTTGAAAACCAGCACAAGACAGTGATGCACTCTCTCACCACTGCTATTCAACATAGTGTTGGAAGTTCTGGCCAGGTCAGTCTGGCAACAGAAAGAAATAAAGGGTATTAAAAGAGTAAGAAAAGAAGTGAAATTTTCCCTGTTTGCAGATGACATGATTGTATATTTAGAAAACTCCATCATCTCAGCCCAAAATATACTTAAGCTGATAAGCAATTTCAGCAAAGTCTCAGGATACAAAATCAATGTGCAAAAATCACAAGATTTCTATACACCAATAACAGACAAACAGAGAGCCAAATCATAAGTGAATTCCCATTAACAATGGCTTCACAGAGAATAAAATACTTAGGAATCCAATTTATAAGAGACATGAAGGACCTCTTCAAGGAGAACTACAAACCAGTACTCAAAGAAATACAAGAGGACACAAACAAATGCAAGAACATTCCATGCTCATGGATAGGAAGAATCAATGTTGTGAAAATGGGCGTACTACCCAAGGTGATTTATAAATTCAATGCCATCCCCATCAAGCTACCAATGATATTCTTCACAAGATTGGAAAAAAACTAAAGTTCACATGGAACCAAAAAATGAGCCTGCTTACCAAGACAATCCAAAGCAAAAAGAACAAAGCTGGAAACATCACAGTAATTGACTTCAAATATATACTACAAGCTACAGTAACCAAAACAGCATGATACTGGTACCAAAACAGATATATAGACAAATGGAACAAAACAGAGGCCTCAGAAATAACACCACGCATCTATAACCATCTTGTCTTTGAGAAACCTGACAAAAACAAGAAATCGGGGTAAGATTTCCTATTTAATAAATAGTGCTGGGAAAACTGGCTGACCATATGTAGAAAGCTGAAACTGGATCCCTTCCTTACACCTTACACAAAAATTAATTCAAGATTGATTAAAGACTTCAATGTTAGACCTAAAACCATAAAAAACCCTAGAAGACAACCCAGGCAATACCATTCAGGATGTAGGTATGGACAAACTTCGTGACTAAAACAACAAAAGCCAAAATAGACAAATGGGATCAATTAAAGAGCTTGCTCATGGCAAAAGAAACTACCAATAGAGTGAACAGGCAACCTACACAATGAGAGAAAATTTTTGCCATCTACCCACCTGACAAAGGGCTAATATCCAGAATCTACGAAGAACTTAAATAAATTTACAAGAGAAAAAAAAAAAAAAAACCTCAAAATATGGGCAAAGGATAGGAGCAGACACTTCTCAGAAGAAGACATTTAGGCAGCCAACAGACACATGGGAAAATGCTCATCATCACTTTCATTAGAGAAGTGCAAATCAAAACCACAATGAGATACCATCTCACACCATTTGGAATGATCATTAAAAAGTCAGGAAACAATGGATGCTGGAGAGGATGTGGAGAAATAGGAATGCTTTTACACTGTTGGTGGAAGTGTAAATTAATTCAACCATTGTGGAAGACAGTGGGGCAATTCCTCAAGGATCTAGAACTAAAAATACCATTTGACCCAGTGATCCCATTACCCAGTATATATTCAGATGATTACGATTCATACTACTATGAAGAGACATGCACATGTATATCTATTGTGGCACTATTCACAATAATAAAGACTTGAACCAACCCAAGTGTCCATCAACAATAGACTGAATTAAGAAAATGTGACACATATATACTGTGGAATACTATGCAGCCACAAAAAAGGATGAGTTCATGTTCTTTGTAGGGACATGGATGAAGCTGGAAACCACAATTCTCAGAAAACTATCACAAAGACAGAAAATCAAACACCGTATGTTCTCACTCATAGGTGGGAATTGAACAATGAAAACACTCGGAAACAGGGAAGGGAACATCACACATGGAGCCTGTTGGGGTTGGAGGCTAGGGATGGATAGCATTAGGAGAAATACCTAATATAAATGACAAGTTAATGGGTGGAGCAAACCAACATGGCACATGTATACCTATGTAACAAGCCTACATGTTGTGCGCATGTACCCTAGAATTAAGGCATAATAAACAAAGAAAAGAAAAGAAAAAAAATCATACAAACAAACAGAAGAAAAAAACACTCAAATTAAACATAAATTTGAGAACAATTAGAAAAAAAAAAGTATACTGAAACGAGAAGCAACCATAAAAGTAATTCTGGTAATACAACAAAACAGCATTCTATGAAAAACCCAAAATATCACACTTGCTCTTCAGCAATGAATCAGTCATCATAAAATATTTTAAATACCAGATAAAGGTTTCAGAAGGTCAGTTATTAAGCTACTTCAGGAGATTTCAGAGAAAAGTGAAAAGCAAACCATCATAAAGAAATATAAAAAGCAATTTAGGATGTAAATGAAAAGTTTTCTGTGAGAGAGAAATCATTATCATATCATAGTTGAGGAAAACTGCCCTGAGCTGTTGTGCCCAGACCGTTTATTCCCCAAAGAAGACCACCAGAGTCCAGAGTCAAAGCCAAGCGACAAGGATCTTTACTGCAAGTTCGAACTTGGTCCTCCATTCCACAGCACACAAGAGGGCCCTGAAGGATGCATGTGCTCGCTTTTTATAGCCTGATGTAAACAGGATATGCTAAGTTACAGAGGAACAAGGGTATTCTTTTGGTTACAACATTACAATTGGTTGTCATTTTAAGTTATACATTTAGTAGTTTTCTATTGGTTCCCGCGCTTTCAGTAAAACCACAAATGGTTGTGACCTTACCGGGGGACTCTCCAGGTGTTGTTTTTCCAAAGATGAGATATGTGGAGGAATGTGTTTGTGCTGGGCCCAGGGCTGAAGAATGTGTGAATGTGTGTGTTGGGCTCAGGAAGTTGAGATATATGGAGGAATGTGTTTGTGCTCTTTCATTACCCCCTTTCTCAGGTACCTCTCGGGCCAATCTTGGGTCTTATAAGTCTGATTCTGTTTCAGTGTCTACAGGTTGGTATTGGGCTTTGAGGACCATGAGCTGTATGGTGTCAAACCTTTCCCTGACAAACTGCAAAATTCAGTTAATAACACAGGGTCCGGGCCGGGCGCGGTGGCTCAAGCCTGTAATCCCAGCACTTTGGGAGGCCGAGACGGGCGGATCACGAGGTCAGGAGATCGAGACCATCCTGGCTAACATGGTGAAACCCCGTCTCTACTAAAAAAAAATACAAAAATCTAGCGGACGTGGTGACGGGTGCCTGTAGTCCCAGCTACTCGGGAGGCTGAGGCAGGAGAATAGCGGGAACCTGGGAGGTGGAGCTTGCAGTGAGCTGAGATCCGGCCACTGAACTCCAGCCTGGGCGACAGAGCGAGACTCTGTCTCAAAAAAAAAAAAAAAGAAAAACACAGGGTCCTACGGTAAACAGAAATAGTAGACTTAGCAGGGGTCCAAGGAAGGGGGCTAACAGAGAAAACATAGAGGAATTCTACCATTGGTTTGCAGCTGAGGCAAATTGCTGTTTTTTCATTTCTATGCTTAACTTGCGTAGCTGTTGGACCTGGTTCTCTACAAGCCCTGACTCATTTATGTAGAAACAACAGTCTTCCTTTAGGAACATACATGTACCACCTTTTTCAGCAGTGAGTAGGTCTAGGGCCCTCCGTTTCTGCAAGGTTACCTGAGCTAGGGATGTGAGCTGTCACTGAAGGGAGGCAAGGGACTCAGCCGACTCCTCCATAACAATGGCAAATTGTTGGTGCAATTTGTTGCTTTCTATGAGGGTGTGACCTAGGGCTCCCCCTGCCAGTCCGGCCGCAATGAGGGATGAGGTGAGGGAGATTCCCACAATGAGGGGGAGAATATGGCTCGTGCTGGTCTTGGTCTAGGGGCTGGGTGAATAGCAGTACTACTAGTCCATTGCCGGTGTACCCCAGGAACTCGCCGGCAGTTAGTAGAGTTACCGGGGAACTAATGTGACAGGAAGACACAGTAGGGTGGTAACAGAGGGACCAGATAGGTTCTTAGATAATGTTCCATTACACCAAAAGAATATGCCCGGTGGGGCCTTAGGGTGGTATTAGGGGGCATTACCATGATGTTGCAGAGGCTGGAGTTAGTGCCTGAAAAACAGTAGGGAAACTTCTCCTGACTGGGGTTCAGGTACAGTGGCACATTAGGAATAGGGGCATTCCAGGGATTATGAAGGTTGTTAGTTTGGGTAGAGGATTCCGATGACAGAGGGACAGCAGTTAGTGGTGGGTGCCCTAGAGTGGCACACAGATGGCAGCCAGACAAGCTGTGAAGTCCTGTAAGGTTAGCAAGTTCTAATCCTTCTTGTAATAATTCTAACCAGGAAAAAGGACGTAAATCTTGTGTTAGTCTGTTCTCCTGTTGTTGGATATCTCCATGGACCAAGGGCCGTATCTGAACTAGGCCACGCCACAGATAGAGGTGACCACTAGGCCACATGGAGGAAGAGGAATAGTATACAGCCCCATGTTGAGGTGTGGTCCAGCGGGAGTTCCAAGGGTCCTTGAATAGCCAGGTATACATTTTACCTGTGTCTTGGGTGCCTTGCCCAAAATTCCAGTTCTCGGATCTTGGCCTCCAGCCTTCTGTGTCTGGCCTCCACTACTGTACATGTTGCAGTAGCCATAGGGGCAGCCTGCGTTTGGTGCCACCAATAGTGTTTACAATGATATTCAGGCTGATCAAACTCAAAACATATTATTGGCGCCATTGGTTTGGCTATCTGAAAACCAGTAAAATTTAGCAGGATTGGGTCATTGCACCCTGAGGAGGGGCAATCAGCACTGGCCAATAATTTCCTGGGCTTATGAGGTTACCCAGGGTGGGTTTGGTTTTCATAAAGCCAGAATCTCCAGACAAATGGATTAGGAGCTGGCTTTGTGTTTGCCCCAGTGGCCACTAGGGAGACTAACGTTAGGGTTAAACTACCTACCTGCATATTTGCAATGAGCTATGCTGCCGGTGCAGGGTGAGTTTTAGGGGGTTGTTCTTAGCTCTGTCCACAGTCCATGTGGCTGGTGCTCCAGTCGCTGCCATGATTGGCCCAAGAAGGTCGGAGGTCGGGTCCACTGGTTTGACGTGGGTGTAGTGGATCCATGATGTGATGTCTTCTACCTTCAGGGCAGTGGGTGTGGTTAGGAGTACCTGGAGTGGTCCCTTCCACTCGGGTTCTAGAGTCTCTTGTCGGTGTCGCTTAACCAGGACCCAGTCTCCCGGCTGGTATGGATGGGGTGTTGGTGGGGGATCGGTTTCATATAGTTCCCTTAGCTTGGGCCAGATTTCCTGATGAACTTTCTGTAAGGCTTGTAGGGAAAATAAGAGTTCAGAGACATTTTCTGTTTCAGATTTGAGCAAATCATCTTTGAGGGTAGGAACCAGGGGTGGGGGTCTGCCATACATGATTTCATAAGGGGTAAGGCCCAGTCTGTAAGGGGTATTATGGGCCCAGAACAGAGCGTAGGGGAGGAGGACCACCCAATTAGCGCCAGTCTCCGCAGTCAGTTTAGTTCAAGTCTCTTTTAAGGTCCGATTCATCCTTTCTACCTGTCCTGAACTTTGGGGCCTGTAAGTGCAATGTAGTTTCCAATTTGCCCCAAGGAGGGAAGCCAAATCCTGACTTACCTTAGCAACGAATGTCAGCCCATTGTCTGACCCTATCTGGACGGGGAAGTCATACCTGGGGAGTATGTCTTCCAGAATTTTCTTTGGTATAAACTGAGCCATTTCTCTTTTGGTTGGGAATGCTTAAGTCCACCCTGAGAAAGTATCTACAAAGACAAGTAAGTACTGATATCCATATTTTCCTGGCTTTTTCTCAGTAAAATCTACTTCCCAGTAGATACCGGGCCGGGATCCCCTGAGCCTTGTTCTTGTTGCAGCCTGAGGTTGGGGATAGGCGTTGCTAAGCTGGCAGACTTTGCAACTTGTCACGATGCTGCTGGCCGTCTCGGCTATATGTCTGATTTTGAGCTTGGAGCGTCTGATCAGGTCTATCATCCGCCGGGCACCCAGTGGGTGGTTCGGTGGATGTGTTCTAACACTTGTTGTCCTAATTTTTCTGGTAGGATAGCTTGGTCATTAATATCAGTCCACCACCCATTCTGGATCCGCTTCAGGGGAAGTTTGTCGATCCACTGGAGATCTTTTTCTGAATAATCAGGGAGATATGGCAAGTCCCGGGGGCCTGGATCGGGGAGCTGGAGTGCAAGGAGTTGGCTGGGAGCCTTTGCCATACTCCTTGAGGTTTGATCTGCCAGAGAGTTGCCCCGAGCAATCGGAGTGATTGGTTTCTGATGCCCTGGGCAATGTACAATAGCCAATTTTTCCAGTTTCCATAGGGCTGTTAACAGGGCTCTAATCTTTTTTTGTTTTTTACCTCTTTTCCTTCAGCTGTTAGTAACCCTCGCTCCCTGTAAATGGCCCCATATATATGTGCCGTAGCAAAAGCATATCGGCTCTCTGTGTACATGCCAGTTTCTTTCCTGCCCCTAAGGTGAGAGCTTGGATGAGCGCTATCAGTTCAGCCCTCTGGGCAGACATCCCCGGGGGCAGGGGTTTCACGCAGATTACCTCGGTCTCTGAAGTCACCGCTGCTCCAGCATACCTCTGGCCTTTGTGTATGAACCTGCTCCCATCAGTGAACCAAACGAGGTCAGCATCAGGAAGTGGGAGGTCCTGCAGGTCTTCTCGAATTCCGTGTACCTGAGCTAGTATCTCGGTGCAATCATGGAGCGGGGCGTTCAGGTCCGGTTGGGCAGCAGCGAGGCAGGTTTAGGTTGTTGGGGCAGGAAAGTTATCTTGAGGGGGTTAGTAGTAGTCCTTGATAGTGGGTGAGCTGGGCATTACTTATCCATCGATCAGGTGGCTGTTGAGTACACCCTCGATGGCATGTGGAGTAATGACCCGTAATTCTTGACCCATGACAAGTTTATCAACATCTTGTACCATCAGGGCCATGGCTGCAATCATTCAGAGACAAGGGGGCCACCCGCAGCCACTGGGTCTAATTTCTTTTTTTTTTTTTTTTTGAGACGGAGTCTTGCTCTTTCGTCCGGGCTGGAGTGCAGTGGCCGGATCTCAGCTCACTGCAAGCTCCGCCTCCCGGGTTTTACACCATTCTCCTGCCTCAGCCTCTGGAGTAGCTGGGACTACAGGCGCCCACCACCTCGCCCGCTAGTTTTTTGTATTTTTAGTAGAGACGGGGTTTCACCGTGTTAGCCAGGATGTCTCGATCTCCTGACCTCGTGATCCGCCCGTCTCGGCCTCCCAAAGTGCTGGATTACAGGCTTGAGCCACCGCGCCCGGCCACTGGGTCTAATTTCTTTGACAGGTAGCAACTGGCCTCTGCCAGGGGCCTAAGTTCTGATTTAGCACCGCCTTGGCAACACCCCTCTCTTGTCCACGCATAATTGGAAGGGCTTGGTGACATCAGTAATCCCAGGGTGGTGCAGTGAGTAGGGCGGTTTTGAGCTGTTGGAAAGCCGACTCGCCTTCTTCTGTCCAATTAAATGGCTGTTGTCCCCATGTTGCCTGATATAAGGGTTTAGCCATCTCTGCGAACTCAGGGATCCATAGTCTACAAAATCCCGCCAATCCCAGGAATTCTCTTACTTGTTCGGTGGATTGTGGCCTCGGGATCTGCAGAACAGTCTGCTTCCAGGCATCCATTAACCAGCATTGCCCTCCTCTTAGCAGGTACCCCAGATATGTTACTTCTGGTTTGCAGATTTGAGCCTTTCTTGCTGAGGCTCAGTAGCCCAGATCCCCTAGAGCTTGTAAGAGACCCTTGGTCCCTTGGATACAAGCTTCTTGGGTTTTGGCCGCAATCAGGAGGTCATCAACATACTGTAGTAAGGTTATTTCAGGGTGTTTGCATCAGTACTCACCCAGGTCTTCATGAAGAGCTTCATCGAACAGGGTAGGGGAGTTTTTGAATCCCTGCGGCAGTCTGGTCCATGTCAGTTGGCCACTTATGCCCCCTTAGGGTCATTCCACTCGAAGGTGAAGAGCTTTTGGCTCTGAGGGGCTAAAGGCAAACTGAAGAAAGCATCTTTCAAATCTAAAACAGTGTACCATTGATGTTTAGGGTTTAGGGTACTCAGGAGGGTGTATGGGTTAGGCACAGTTGGATGTATGTCCATAAACCTCTTATTGACTGCTCTCAAGTCTTGTACAGGTCTGTACTCTCCGCTATTGGGTTTCCATACCGGCAACAACGGAGTATTCCAGGGCGAGTGACATGGACGAAGGACCCCTTGGTCGAGGAGCTGGCGGATATGTGGTGCAATCCCTTCTTTGGCCTCTAGGGGCATCGGGTATTGGTGTACCCGAATGGGGTCTGTCCCAGGCTTGAGTTCAACAAACAAGGCAGGACCGTGTTTTGCTAATCCTAAGCCCCCCGTTTCCGCCCAAGCTCCTGGATATTGCTGGAGCCAGGTTGCTATGTCCTGGTCAGGGGTCACTCGCTCCTGGTGGAGCCGGTACTCATCTTCTAGGGTTATGGTCAGGACGGACACGGGCTGATTTTGGGAGTTGGTCACGACGGGCCCCTCGGAGGAAATGGATCTGCGCTCCCATTTTAGTTAGCAGGTCTCTCCCTAGTAGGGGACAGGAGCTCTCAGGGATGACCAGGAAAGAATGGGTTACATTCCTGGCTCCGAGGTTTACTGTTCTTTGTGTCGTCCAGGGGTGTTTCTTAATCCCTGTGGCCCCTTGCACCCATGAGGACTTGGAGGATAATTTTCCATTGGTTTTAACTAGGACTGAGTGCTGTGCTCCCGTATCGACCAAAAACTGAACTGGGGACCCCTCCACTTGCAAAGTTACCCTAGGTTTGGGGAGGGGGTCTGAACCCCATCTTCCCTAGTCTTCATCTTGAGTGACTAGTACGGGTGTAGACCTAGGGGGTCCCTGTCCTCTGCGTTGTTTCTTTTTGGGGCAGTCTTTTACCCAGTGGCCAGCCTCCTTACAGTAGGCACATTGGTCTTTGCTCAGATTATCACGTCTGGGGACCGCCTAGGTTGGGTGTTTTCTGGCTGTAGATGCTCTTTCTGTACTACTGCTGCCAGGACCTTGGTCATTTTTTCAGTTGCCTTAAATTGCCTTTCCTCTGGAATATCTCTATTATTGTAAACTCGCTGGGCTATCTGAAGAAGGTCTTGAATCTGTTTTCCCTCTAAGTCTTCTAATTTCTGGAGTTTCTTTTTAATATCTGGGGCCACCTGATTTACAAAAGACATTACAACAGCTGCCTGACTTCCTGGGGCCTCTGGGTCTATGGGGGTGTACTGTCTAAAAGCTTCCATTAATCTTTCTAAGTAGGTAGCTGGGCTTTCTGCCTTTCCCTGCAGAACAGAGTATACTTTAGCCAAATTAGTGGGCTTGCGAGCAGCTGCCTGGAGACCCGCCATTAGAGTCTGGCAATAAAGGTATAGCCGTCCCCTACCTTCTGCCATGTTGTAGTCCCATGCCGGCCTGGTCAGAGGAAAAGTCTTATTTATGAGGTCAGGGTTGGCAGTCGGTTGACCGTCGTCCCCCGGGACCAGCTTTCTAGCTTCTACCTGTATTCTCTCTTGCTCTTCCATTGTGAACAAGATTCAGAGGAGCTGCTGACAATCATCCCAAGTGAGCTGGTGGGTGAACATGACACTATCTAGTAAAGCCATTAAATCTTTGGGATTGTCTGAAAACCGGGCACTCTGAGTCTTCCAGTTATACAGATCACTGGTGGAGAATGGCCAGTACTGGAACCTGGGGATTCCCATGTCATCTGGGGGTCCTATCTCCCCAAGGGGTAGAGCCACCGTGGAGTCAGGCGGCTGGGGGGGGCTAATCCACAAAGTGGGCCCTCGCGTCGGCCCCGTCGGCCCTTCAGAGTTACTTTCACTTTCAGTGGGCTTGGGTGCACTGGCCGCCTCCCGTCCACCTGTTTCTTCCTGTAGCTCAGCCCAGGGGCCTGGGGCCTGGGACCCGAAGGGGTATGGAGGGGTTCTGTGGACAGTGGGTCCTATCAGGTAAAATGGGGTGGGGGGGCAGTCGGTTGCTTGGATTTTAGCGGCCAAGCAACCAGTGTCTTACAGGGTCCAGGGGCTAGTAGGAAAGGGGACAGGCAAGGGGGCGGGTTCTCAACAAGGTCCTGCCATATGAGGATATATGGGATTGATCCGGGTGGCCAGCCCGCCCAGGTAGGAAAACCTTGGATTTTACTCTAGTGATGACGGGAAGACAGAATGTCCCTTCGGGTGGCCACCCCACATTAAAGGAAGGCCATTCGGAATGGCACAGAGTAATTAGCTTTCTCCTCCTGATTTCCACAATAAGATCATGGCCCCTTGCCCTAACATCCTTGAAATTATTTATAAGGAGAGATAGGGGTGTGCTCTGGGTATTACCCATTCGGTAATAGTTTGTAGTCTCTTCCTGCAAAAGAATATGGGCTAGGATTCCTGCGAAGGAAAACTGGAGTATCTATAATATCTAGCCGCAAGCACACTCCGGAAGCCTGGGTCAGAATGAGTTCAGATAGAAATCTAAATCAGGCGAGAGCCAGGGGACGTCTCCCACCAGTCTCCGCTGACCGTCCTATAGCGCGTCCACCAGGACTGTGTCAGCTTCAGTTTCAGACCTTGCGAGTCACCGATACAGGCACAGAACAGATACAGACAGAGAAGACAAACAGAGACGAGCCAGCTCACCTATCCGCAGTTCCTGGTAGATCCATTGACCAGGGGTCTGGTGGGCTTGGGGAATCCCAGACAAGCCCCGAAATGTTATGCCCAGACCGTTTATTCCCTGAAGAAGACCACCAGAGTCCAGAGTCAAAGCCAAGCGACAAGGATCTTTACTGCAAGTTCAAACTTGGTCCCTCGATTCCATAGCGCACAAGAGGGCCCTGAAGGATGCATGTGCTTGCTTTTTATAGCCTGATGTAAACAGGATATGCTAAGTTTCAGAAGAACAAGGGTATTCTTTTGGTTACAACATTACAATTGGTTGTCATTTTAAGATATACATTTAGTATTTTTCTATTGGTTCCCGCGCTTTCAGTAAAACCACAAACGGTTGTGACCTTATCGGGGGACTCTCCAGGTGGTGTTTTACCAAAGTTGAGATATGTGGAGGAATGTGTTTGTGCTGGGCCCAGGGCTGAGGAATGTGTGAATGTGTTTGTGTTGGGCTCAGGAAGTTGAGATATATGGAGGAATGTGTTTGTGCTCTTTCAGAGCTATCTAGAGATATCCAAATCCAAGAAGCATAAAGGACCCCTGAGAAATTTATTGCAAAGGGATATCCACCAAGGCATTTAGTCTTAAGGATATTTAAATCCAGCTTCAGGTAATCTCCAAAAGAAAAAAAAAAAAAAAAAACATCAGAGTAACTGCAGACTTCTGAGCAGGAAACTTACAGCAAGAAGGGGTTAGGGTCTTACCTTCAACTTCCTTAAAAAGAAAAACTATCAGCCAAGAATTTTATACTCTGCAAAATTAATTTTTATAATTGAAAAATAAAAAGTCATTTTCATACAAATACGTGTCAAGATAATTTGTCACTACCACAACAGCAGTGCCAACTGGAAATGCTAAAATAAGTTTTAGACATTGAAGCAAAAGCCCAATATACACAAAAATAGAACCTCTTAAAAGCTTAAAACTCACAGGACCTGAAAAACAATAACACAATAATAAACAATCTAGGTTAACAATTAACACAGTAAGACAATAGTACTTCACATCTGAATATTAATATCGAATGTAAATAACCTAAGCACTTCACTTAAAGATACAGAATGGAAGAATGAACAACAATAACAAAAATTTCAATCCAAATATCTTATGTCCTAAAGAGACTTACCTACCATGAAAGAATTCATGTAAACTCTAGGTTAAAAAGAAACAAAAAAAAAACGCATGCAAATGGAAACCAAAAAAAAAAAAAAAAAAAAAAAAAACAAAGGTAGCTGTTCCTTTTTTCCTTTTTTGTTTGTTTTTGTTTTGAGATGGAATCTCGCTTTTTCACTCAGTCTGGAGTGCAATGGAGTGATATTGACTCACTACAACTTTCACCTCCTAGGTTCAAGCAATTCTCCTGCATTATACTTCCCAGTAGCTGGGATTACAGGCATGTGCCTGTAATTTTTTTATTTTTAGTAGAGAAGGGGTTTCACGTTGTTGGCCAGGCTGGTCTGAAACTCCTGACTTCAAATAATCCACTCACCTGGTAGCTTTTTTTGGAGTGAGAGTCTCGCTCTGTGGCCTATGCTGGAGTGCAGTGGTGTGCTCTGGGCTCACTGTAAGCTTCGCCTTCCAGGTTCACCACATTCTCCTATCTCAGCCTCCTGAGTAGTGTGGGACTACACGTGCCTGCCATCACATCCAGCTAATTTCTTTTAGTATTTTTAGTAGAGATAGGGTTTCACTGTGTTAGCGAGGAGGGTCTCCATCTCCTGACCTTGTGATCCGCCCACCTCATCCTCCCAAAGTGCTGGGATTACAGGCATGAGCCATCATCATAGCTCTTCTTTTTTTTTTTTTTTTTTTTTTTTTTTTTTTTTGAGGCGGAGTCTCGCTCTGTCGCCGGGACTGGAGAGCAGTGGCCGGATCTCAGCTCACTGCAAGCTCCACCTCCCGGTTTATGCCATTCTCCTGCCTCAGCCTCCCGAGCAGCTGGGAGTACAGGTGCCCGCCACCTCGCCCAGCTAGTTTTTGTATTTTTAGTAGAGACGGGGTTTCACCGTGTTAGCCAGGATGGTCTCAATCTCCTGACCTCGTGATCCGCCCGTCTCGGCCTCCCAAAGTGCTGGGATTACAGGCTTGAGCCACTGCGCCCGGCCATCATAGCTCTTCTTATATCATAGAAAACAGACTGCAAAGTAACAACAACAACAACAAAAAAGTTAAAGATGGTCATTATATAATAAAAGGATGGATCCATCAATTAATGTATGCATTAAAATCCTTTAATTGCATACCTCTAACACTCAGTACCCAAATTCATAAAACAATTACTACTAGACCTAAGAAATGAGAGCAAAAGCAACACAATAATAATGGAGACTTCAATTCACTTTTGACAGCACTAGACAAATCTTTGAGACAGAAAGTCAACAGAGAAATAAGAAGCTAAATGACATGCTAGAACATGTGGACTTAACAAATATTCATAAAAAATTCTACCCAAGAAATACTTAATAAAAATTATATCAAGTGTCTTTTCACATCTCATGGAAAAAACTAGAAATCAACTCTAAAAGAAACCCTCATAACTACATAAATAAATTCAAATTAATAATCTGTTCCTGAATGGTATCTAGTTAACGATCAAATCAAAATAAAAGTTAAAAAATCCTTTGCACTGAATAATGATAATGATACAAATTATCAAAAGCTCTAGGATACAGTGAAATCAGTGCTTTAGAAAAAAGTTTATAGCATTGAATGTCTGTGTTGAAAAGCCTGAAGGGCACAAACTGACAACCTCTGTCATACTTCAGTGAACTCGAGAAACAAGAACAAACTAAACCCAAAGCTAGAAGAAGAAACAAATAACAAAATCAGAGCAGAATAAATGAAATTCAAACAAAGTAACAAGACAAAAGAGCAATGAAATAAAAAGCTGTTTTACTTAGGGGAAAAAAAAAGTTATACTTTTAGCTAGATTAAACAAGAGAGAATATCCAGATAAGCTCAATTAGAAATAAAACCAGAAACACTTATACCAACACCATGGAAATTCAAAAGATCATTCAGTACTATTATAAAAACCTTTATGAACTCTAAAGCCAAGGAAACCACCTTTGCAAAATTATAACTGAGGAAATTATGACAATGAAAGAAATCAGACCTGACTAACTCTATGTTGCTTTCAACCCTTAAGCTGTCTTTGTTCTTTTGGAGGAATTCAGTTCATAGTTCTACTCTAAAACAAAATTGGTAACAGCTCTTTCCTGAAAATACCCTCTTCTTTCCAGGACTAATAAATTAACTACAAGATTAGAAGGTACAATTTAGGAGTCATGCAGCCTCTGACTCCAAGGTCTGAATCTTCCCAAATTGCTTTTTGGATAACATCACTATTATAAAATCTAAGATCATTGCTTGAGAAATTTTGCATACCGTGCACTCAGTGGATCAGCTGACACACCCAGACCAGTGACCTGGCCCAACCAGTTCTACTATCACACCCAGGTACAGAAGATATTAGGAAAACTTAACTTTCACCCCCTGTAATTCTATCTCCAACTTTACAAATAAGAACTCCCTGCTTCCCAAGTCCATATCCACCAAATTATCTTTAAAAACTTTGATGTCCAAATGTTTGAGGAAAGTGATCTCAGTATTATAAAACTCTGGTTTGCCACACAGCCAGCTCTGCATGAATTACTCTTTTATTATTGCAATTATCCTGTCTTGATAAATCAGCTCTGTCTAGTTGGCAAGGTGACCCCATTGTGCAGTTACAAATATGTGCATAGTTCAGGAAAAGCACTTGTGGCTACCTGCCCATGGTTTGGTGGCCTCCCTCCAGCAATAGATCTAAAAGCTAGCCCAAGTGGCTACCTAGTTCTCCTGGACTGGGGGTTGCCTCTGATACTCTCTCTGCTGGTGGGGCACCACTTGATACAATGTTAATGGATTTAATTGAAATGGGAAAGAGTCATGGGGAGAGGTCTCTTAACTGTAGCCCTATCACAGGATGTTTTTCTGTAGCCCCATGGTGGGGTGTCTATTTGTAACTCCATTACATGGTGTCTGGATTGGTGAGTATCCTAGGCACTACCAATCCCTCCTTTCTTTTTCTCGACTGGTTCTGTAGCCCTATGGTGGGATTTCTGTCCGCAGTCCCATTGTAAATTGTTTGGATTGGTAAGTATCCTAGGTGCTGCCAATGACTCTTTCCTTCTCTCCACTGGTTTTGTAGCTCCACTGTGGCAGGCCAGGTCTCCATAACAACTGTTTCAGTATTGGCTGAGTGTTTAAGTTAAATACAAAAAGCTAAAAAAAACACCAGTGTCCTTATATAAAGGCTGATGTAACCAAAGCCCACCAAGAACTTTGCCTAGGCCTTTCCTGGGCTTGAAAGTATAACATAATAATCAAGGAATTCTTTTTTTTTTTTTTTTGAGGCGGAGTCTCGCTCTGTCGCCCAGACTGGAGTGCAGTGGCGCAATCTCAGCTCACTGCAAGCTCCGCCTCCCGGGTTCACGCCATTCTCCTGCCTCAGCCTCCCAAGTAGCTGGGACTACAGGCGCCCGCCACCTCGCCCGGCTAATTTTTTGTATTTTTAGTAGAGACGGGGTTTCACCATGTTAGCCAGGATGGTCTCGATCTCCTGACCTCGTGATCCGCCCGTCTCGGCCTCCCAAAGTGCTGGGATTACAGGCTTGAACCACCGCGCCTGGCCAATCAAGGAATTCTTAACAGGACCCATTTTGCATTAAACAAGTCTTATTGTGGGTCTGAAGACATTCCCTAGGCCTCCACAAACAAGTCTATTGGGGGTCTGAAGGATTCCCCAAACCTCTGTGATTCCTCAGGAGGCAAGACAAGGGTAATTACTCCAGCACCTAGACACATTTAGATTAAGTAAACTTACTGAGGCTCCAGAAGCAGGTCTTCAAGACTCAGATTTCAGTTACAGAATAAAAAAGTTACTTATATCTTTAGATGAATGAACATTGACATATAGATATACAGCTTAGAAGATATATGAACTCTATAAAACTTTGTAATTTTGAGTTGATCTGGTGATAATTTTTAGGGTTGCTCCCTATAAATAGTTACAGAAATAAAAACTCTCCCCTCCTCATTTTATCTGCATCTCATTATTGGACCATGAGAAATAGCTGTCCAACCCTCTCTTTGGTCTGGGAACAAGTTTGGCATGCCAGAGAGGAGATAAGGACAATGCTGAATTCATTGACTGACAGGTTGTGATGATAGGGACCCTCCAGAGAGCTGTTCCATGCACAAGTCTGTACATTTCTTTCACTACTATAGAGATCAGTAACAAACATGCTAAAAGGTTGAGCTAACCAGATTGTATGCCAAGAGCCTATTGAGTATGCTAATCTTTGGTTTGTTTTATAGAATCAAGGAAATTTTTCTGTTGAGCTACTAACAGCTTTTAACAATTAGGCAAAATGTACCCCTATAAACACAATTTGGAGCATATTTGTTTCTCTCTACCTGATTCTCCAGAATTTGGAAAATATTTGTGAGTATTCTTAACTTACGGCAGTGAAGTTATTTGCAAAAGAGTAATAAGAGTCTGCTTTGTTTTGTAACAGGACACAACTGGAGAAACAGCTTATTTTACCAAATATTTGATTGGAATGGTATGCTCTCTTTAAAAGAATCAAACTTGCGCTGTGGAGCCAATAAAGCCCTCGGAAAACTGGTCTCATGTTTCATGTACACAGTCCCTGTACAGGGATTCTGATGTGTATTAAATAAAGAATGTCACTTTCTTACAGGCAGGAACCCCATGTTATCTTGGAACCTCAAGAGGAGAGGAATTCACTCAACTCATAGGTCTTTGATGGTAGAAATCCATGGCTGGGCTCAGCTTTGAAAATGTCTTATCTCAGATTCCTTCTACGGAACAAAGTTCCATCAATGCCAATTTAAAAGGCCTATGTAAAAAACAACTATTCTTGCTGCATTTTATTAAAATAATCTGGCCAAGTATAATAAAGCAAAATATGTACTATCATGATTTGTCTTAATAAAAATAGAAAACTGGGGAGAGAAAAATGTTTCCAAAACTGTAGTTTATCTGTTGTTAAATTCTAATCTTGCCTGGTGTTTTTAAATTTGTATTACTTTCTGCAGTTTAAATTCCAAAATAATATTTTCAACTATTTTCCTTTTTCTTCTTCCCCATTTTGTCCTAATTAGAAATCACTAAAAGCTGTTCTGTGCCTTCTTAAAGCTCTGTGCACTGAAGACTAGATGTTTCAGCAGGTGCTTCCTCTAACCCCCTGAAACAGAGAGTGCCACTGGAAACAAATCACCCTCTTATACTCCAGCACTAGGTTGGGTGTCCCATAATGATGGCTCCTATCTCAGCAGGAAGTAGCCAAAAACATTATGATACCCCATCTCCCTGCATACAAGCATAATAGAAACCATGCACAAATTGACAGTGGAGAATGTGACAGACCAGGTCTCCACAACAACTGTTTCAGTACTGACTAAGTGATTAAGTTAAATATTAAAAGCTTTTTAAAAAGCCAGTGACCTTATAAAAAGGCTAGGTTTAAAAAAAAAAAAAAAAAAAGCCCATCAAGAGTTTTGACTAGGGCCATTCCTGGGCCTGAAAGCATGACAAAATGATGAAGGGATTTTTAAACAGGACCCATTTAGAATTAAACAAGTTTTGTTGTGGGTTTGGGAAAACTCCCCAGACCTCCACAAACAAATTTATTGGAGGTTGAAGGAACTCCGTAAACCTCCATGATTTAGCAGGAGATAAAATGCGGACAGTCAACGTAGCCCGTAGACCAATTTAGATTAAGTAAACTTACTGAGGTCCCAGAAGAAGCTCTTCAAGACTCAGACCTTAGTTATAAATTTTGAAAATCTAATCACTTATATCTTTAGATGATGTACACTTACACATAGACATATAGCTCAGAAAATATATAAGCTCTGGAAAACTTTCTAATTTTGAGTTGTTCTGGTAATAATTTCCAGGCCTTCTTCCTGTAACCGTTTACAGAAATAAAAACTCTTCTTCCTCAGCTGATCTGCATCTCATTATTGAACTGTGGTGAATAGTTGCTCAATCCCTCACAGTTTGGTTCAAAAGCACAATGATGGGGTGTCTCTGTGTAGCCCCATTGTGGGGTGCCTAGATTTATAAGTGTCCTAGGTGCTGCCAATGCTATCTTCCTTCTCCTGTTTCTCTAGCCCTGTGGTGTGGTATTTGTCGTCTTATTATGGGGTGTCTGTTTGTAGCTCCACTATGGGATGTCTTTGTCTGTGGCCCCCTTACATGGTGTCTCTTCAGCTACTTGAGTGAGGGGCTGGTCTGACTGACTCTTTCTAACTAGTAGGAAGAGTCTTTGTTCAGGGGACTTTTCAGTCAGGAATATTTCAAGTAGATTTCTCAGATGGAGAATAGGAGCAAAGTTTGGAAGGGATACTCTTAGAGGTTTTGGTTAGAGAACATCTGACCTGGAAGGCCTTCTGTTTGCCTTGTTGTTATGTACAGTAAGTTCCTCTTCAAATAGTCAGCTTGTTCAACTTACTTGTTCTTTGTTTTCTATTTTCAAAGTCCAGCTTCCTCATTCTTTGGCCTCCTTGCCCCTAGTTATAGTAAACAACATTCCTGCCAGTTCTAATCAGTAACTCACATCCATTCTCCTGGTTACTCACTCTGTGGCTATTCTTCCTGCCAAAACCACTTGTTCTGCCACTCACATCCCTCTTCCCTTCCTTATTTGGGAAAGTATTCACAAATAGCCAGTCGGGTCAGCATAGATTGTGCGATCTGACCCCAGACCCTGGGGGAGTGACACATGGGTGAGGACTGCATTAGGAATAACAACCCTTTTCCTCTTTTGTTTGGTGTGCTCTTGTGATCGTGACTGATGCAGGCAGCACCCTTCTGCAGAAGTAAATTTCCTTGCTGAGAACTTTCTGCCTAAGTGCTAGTTCTTCTTTGCAGCACTGAGTACTTCTTTCTAACAACCTGGGAGCTCATGAGGGATTCTCATTCTCCTCCAGAGAAAGGGTCTGTGGCTACCTGTCATCAGGAGACACATCCTACTGCCTTATTGTGATGGCCTCAAGGTGACAGACTGAGGCCCACTCAGTGTGACAAATAAACCTGGACTCTCAGCAACGTGGAAAGAAATGGGTCAACAACTTGGGAGAAAGGATCCTCACATACCTTGGCAACCAGGTAACTGTGTACAGACCAAGGTAGCAAGCATCACAAAAGCAACAAGTCCTTCCTTAGTGGTCAAGATATCTTGGAGGTTGAAAGAGTGTGATTAAGATTCAATTACACCGAGTGTGGAGTGAGTGCAATCTGAGGTTTGGCTATGGCACTCCTTTGGGGGTCCTGTCAGGAGTTTATACTGACCTGCCAATATTAAAAGGAACCTAAATGCCCCCTGGGGAAGTTGCCAGAGAGGACAAAGCAGAAGGAGACGAGTGTAAGAAATCTCCAGTAGTGGGGGTTGAGCCTCTAGGATAAGAAGGTGAGAAATCTCCAGTAGGGGGATTGAACCTAACACAAACATCTAGTAAATAGAGAAGGCAAGACATTTCCAACAGGGGAGATTGAGCCTCACCTCAAAAACCATCAAGATGGGAATACCCCAAGTAAGGTAGAGGGTAAAAAGGATAAAACTAGCAGCAATAACATTCCCCTGATAGTCCCCAATAACTCATGCTAAAATATTGGAAAGACAATGAAAGGACTAAACACAAGAAAAAGCAACAGATGATAAAATTTTGTTGTGTCATTTGGAGCCAGGAACCAATCTTCAAACCCTCAGTTTTCTGGCCAAAGTTTGGGTCAAATGAGGATTGGATTTGTCAGTTTTTAATAGAACTTAATGACAAAAGCCTTGTCTACCAGGAGGAGAAAAATTATGCCCTATGTTGGCAGCAAGGACCAGTCCTCCTTTACCCTCTAAAGACTGGAGGGAGAAAGTCAGAGACTAATTCCTCTGAAAAAGATAAAGTGCCTATTCCTAGACAGCCCACCAACACATGGAACCCTGCTAGACAAACTTGTCCCATCCAGTGCCCCTAACCTTAATTTACCTCCCCATCAAGCAGAGGCAGTTGTCTCAGAACCTTCTCCTACTCATATTGTCCCCCCTCCTTATAACCTTGCCTCTTGGGAATCATCCCAAGAGCCTGTTCACTACCAGCCTAAGTACCCTTCTCTGAAAAGACTTCAACATGAGATAGAGCAATGTAAAAAATATATATTCAGAACTTCCCTTTCCCCTCTACCTCAGGAGAATCAGCTCTAGCTCTCTTCTCCTTAAAAGAAGTGCCCATAGGAGGAGAAGGCATTGGTTTTATAAATGCTCCTTTAACCAACTTGAACATCCAAACTTAAAAAGAGAGCTCAAGCCACTGTTAGACAACCTTTACAGGTATTAACAGACCAAAGAGAAATTTATCCAAACCCCTCACGAGAGAAATTCTTTCTCATTTGCATCAAGGGACTAACTGGGGACCTCAAGCTATGGATGATGCAGCCCTCAGGGTTCATGGATGTACACTAATTTATACTTTAGCAAGACAATATAAGGCCGGGCACGGTGGCTCAACCCTGTAATCCCAGCACTTTGGGAGGCCGAGACGGGCGGATCACGAGGTCAGGAGATCGAGACCATCCTGGCTAACATGGTGAAACCCCGTCTCTACTAAAAACTACAAAAAAATAGCCGGGCAAGGTTGTGGCGCCTGTAGTCCCAGCTATTCGGGAGGCTGAGGCAGGAGAATGGGGTGAACCTGGGAGGCAGAGCTTGCAGTGAGCTGAGATCCAGCCACAGCACTCCAGCCTGGGTGACAGAGCGAGACTCCATCTCAAAAAAAAAAAAAAAGACAATATACAAATAGCTGACTGGTGTGTAAAAAGACTAATAAGCAAACCCTCAGAAAAATATCCCCGAGAGAGAGCAATCCAGGATTAAGACTGTTCCAAAGTGTCCAAGTTGATTACATCGAAATGCCCCCAGTTGGCCACTTAAAATATTATTATGACAGTAGACCACCTTCCTCATTGGATAAAATCTATTCCCTTTTCAAGTGCAACTGCTAATAATATAGTCAAGGCATTAGTTTAAAATATTATACTCAGGTTTGGATTAATAGAAAATATCAATTCAGATAATGGGACTCATTTCACTGCGTATGTCCTTAAAAACCTAGCCCAGATACTAGACATAACCTGGAACCACCACATGCCCTGGCACGCACCTTCAACAGGAAGAGTAAAAAGAAAGAACTAGACTTTCAAAAACTGCCTAACTAAATCAGTCCTAAAGACTTGGTTTCCATGGACTAAATGCCTCCCCATCACCACGTTAAAAATCTGAACTGTACCTCAGAAAGGTATTGGCTTATCCCCTTATGAAATGCTGTGTGGATTCCCTTCTCTACACTCCAGTGCTGGCATCCCAATGTTCAAAACAAAACATCAGTTCCTCAAAAACTATATATTTGGTATATCCCTGACTTTCTCTTCCCTTAGGACCAAAGGCCTCTTAGCACAGATACCACCCCTCAAACTTCTAGTTCACCACACCAGTCCAGAGACCATGCTCTCTTCAAAGGTTGGAAAGATGGGAAGTTCGATCCCACCTGGGAGGGACCCTGTTTGGTGCTTCTAACAATCAAGATAGCCATCTGTGCCGCCAAAAGGGGATGGATTCATCACATTCAGATCAAAAGAGCACCACGCCCTCCAGAATCGTGGACAGTTGTTCCAGGGTCAACTCCAACCAAGTTAAAGGTTTGATCTTATGTTGTAAATCTTTCTTTTCCCTTACTATTGCTAGTCCTCTCCTTATTAATGTAACCAGGTCAAGCTCACCCCAAACTATTATCTTTGATGCTTGTCTTATTATACCCTGTGGAGATCTCCAAAGTCAAAGGCAACAGCCTCACAGAGGGGATCTCTTCCCCTTTAAGACAAAAGACCCCTTCCCTTCACAAATGCAGGAAAACAAGTCTGCAATAGGGAAAATGACATTATGTGAACAACCAAATATCAAGGCTGGACCTCATCAACAGCTGGCTGTATGTCCTTAAAACCATACATTCACTTTGCTAAAGGAAGCACCCCACCCTCAACTGTCCATATAACCAATCTAATCCAGTGCGAATTTCTATCTTGCTCCCACTTCTCCCAACCCTAAACCTACCTTAAGTCACTTATATGGTATGGGAGCTGAAATGTTAGGGACAAATCTTAATGGATCTTTCAAGACATGTTTTATTACTCCTTCACCTCCTATGCTTCCTTCTACACTATACCCCTATGAAACTACAATTCTTCCTCCACACAATGATGAAACCAAAGTGGCTATTATAGAAGTTAGGGATTTAAAACAAACTGTAGCCATCGAAATAGGATATCAAGATGCAAATGGTTGGTTGGAATGGATTAAATATTCCGTTTGAACTCTAAACAAAAGCGATTGTTATGCTTGTGCATATGGTAGACCAAAGGTGCAAGTCGTCCCCTCTCCACTTGGATGGTCTTTCAGCTAACCAGGTGTGTAGCTCTTTTCCAAGATCCCACAGCCTGGGGCAATAAATCCTGCCAAACGTTCTCTCCACTACTCCCTAAAGTCCAACACCCTGAGGGATAGGCCCCAAGAGCCATTCATCCTCTGTCTCCTGACACCAATTTTATTTCATATTTCTCATAACAAGGGGAAAATTTGGCATTTCTTGGAAACCTAAAGGGTTCCAGTGAACTACAGCCCTTCCAAGAGCTTACCAATCTGCCGTTGTTCATCCTGGAGCAGATACATGGTGGTATTGTGGTGGACCCTTACTGTACACTCTGCAAGTAACTGGAGTGACACTTGTGGCCTTGTCCAATTGGCCATCTCTTTCACCCTAGCATACTGTCAACATGATCAAAAAGAAAACTGTAAAAGAAGAAATGACCCTCGTGGATCCTTTGACTCTCATATCATGGAATGATGGCATATCATGGAATGAAATGTGGATTTAGCATCCTTATGAGCCTGCTTTTTAAGCCAGTTCAGAAAGCTGATCAGGTACAAACTTTGCTATGGGTCCCTGAAACCAATATTGTATGAAATTTCTCTATCTTGTTTTGTCTCCTTAAGAGTTTAACCTTGTGGCCCTGTGGGGACACTTTAATTTCCACCATCCAGAAGACAGGAGTTTCCACCATCCGGAAGACAGGAATTTGGGGGCCCATGTGATGGCACTAAATGTTTTTTCCTAAGCAGTTAAAAACCTTTGCAATCTTGAAATTGGCTTCTCTAAGTTCCTAGGAAGAGCAATAGAAACTGCTGAATGCTACAGTTTGATTTATGAATCAGTAGCAATCCTAAAGAAAAAGAACAAATCTGGAGCCTTTGCACTGCCAAACTATAGTTACCAAAACAGTAGAATACTGGTATAAAAACTGGCACACAGATTAATGGAACACAAGAGAAACACAGAAATAAAGCCAAATATGTACTGTAAACTAATCTTCAACAAAACACACAAGAACATAGTTTGGGGAATGAATACCCTATAAAATACATAGTTATGGGAAAACTAGCAAGCCACATGTAGAAGAATGAAACTAGATCTGTATCTCCCAACTAATATGAAAATCAACACAAGATAGATCAAAGACTTAAATCTAAGACTGGAAACTAAAAAAATTCTAGAGACAATGTAGGAAAAGTTTCTAGACATTAACCTAGACAAAGAACTTATGACTAAGATCCCAAAACTAATGCAAAAAGAATGAAGTAAACAAATTGGTCCTAATTAAACTATAAATCTTCTGCACAGCAAAAGAAATCATCAGCAAATATGCTATAGGAGAAAATGTTCACAAACTACATATATGACAGTAAGAGTATCCAGAATCAACAAGGAACTCAAACAAATCAGTAAGAAAAAATCAAACACTCCCATAAAAATGTGGGCAAAAGACATGAACAGGCATTTCTCAGAAGAAGATACATAAATGGCCAACAAATATTAATATGCAAAAAAATGCTCAACATAACCAATCATCAGAGAAACGCAAATTAAAGCCACAACGAGATACCACCTTACTCCTGCAACAATGGACATTATTGAAAAGCCAACAAACAATAGACATTGATATGGCTGGGGGAAAAGGGAACACTTATACTCTGTCAGAGGAAATATAAATTAGTACAACCTCTATGGAAAGCAATGTGCAGATTCCTTAAGGAACTAGAAGTAGAACTAACATTTGATCCAGCAATCCACTACTGGGTGTGTACCCAAAGAAAAATAAGTTGTTATATAAAAACAACATTTGCACATGTATGTTTATAGCAGCATAATTCACACTTGCAAAGATCAGGGATCAATGTATATGCTACCTACTGACTAATACCTGGATAAAGAAAATGTGGTGTATATACACAATGGAATACTATTCAGCTATAAAAAGGAATAAAATAATGTCTTTCACAGAAACTTAGAGGTAAAGCCATTATTCTAAGTGAAATAACACAGGAGTGAAAAACCAAAAACCATGTTCTCACTTACATGTGGGAGTTAAGCTATGAGTACACAAGTCATGTGGAGTGATACAGTGAACTTGAGATGCAGAAGGTAAAGAGCGAGGTGGGGCTAGGGATGAAAGAACTACACATTAGGTACTATATATACTATTCGAGTAACAGATGCACTAAAATCTCAGAATTTGTCACTATATTATTCACTCATGTAACAAAAAACCACTTGTACCCCCAGAAGCTATTGAAATAAAAAGTTTTAAATAATTGAAATAAGCCACCAAGGAAAATTGTCAACTTTAAAAAAAAAGTAACATGTTTTAGGATCATATAGGACACAGGACAATTCAATATTTTCATTTCCTCAACAGTTTTATTGCATCTTCAGAAAATTTATGTAAAAGTGTTACAAAAGCATAAATCTAATAGTTGAAAGAAATTTAAGCACAGAATTAAAATATTTACATTTTCAAGCAAACTCAACCGTCATTAATTTTCAATATTTTATAGTGAATAGAAAAACAGGCTGGGTATGGTGGCTCATGTCTGTCATCACAGCACTTCTGGGAGGTAGTGGAAGGAGGATCACTTGAGCCCAGGTTTTAGAACAACCTAGGCAACATGGCTAAACACTGTCTTTACAAAAAAAAAATAAATAAATAAATCAATAATTAGCAAGGCATGTTGACATAGGCCTATAGTCCTAGCTTCTCCAGAGGCTGATTATGAGAGAACGACTGAGTCCAGGGATGCAGAGGCTGCAGTGAGCTCTGACAGCGCGTCTGCACTCCAGGCTGGATAACAGTGAGACATTGTCTCAAAAAAAAAAAAAAAAAAAAAAAGGAAAGAAAGAAAGAAAAGCAAAAAAAGGAGAACAAGAAGGAAAAGGAGGAGGAGAAAAATAAATCAAAGTTTCTTCATTAAAAGATCATAAAATATTTGAGTTTGGTTCATAGAAACTAATTTATAACCTTTAAGTTAGGTTATAAATTCATACAATTAGTTGTGTTTCAATGTAATTTTAAGTTGAAATATACCCAATAGCCTATACCTGGCATGAGAAGATATACAGTAAACAAAACAAAAAAGTTACAATATCAAATGCTTTTACTAATTTATTATCCCAAACACTTTCTCAATTTTGATGACATTATTTATAAATGTTAATGATCTCTGTCATCAGAGCTTTGTGTGGAAAAAAGCGAATACATAAGGCTCTTTTTCCTCATTCTATTTTCCTTTTAAAAGATGTTCCAAATGTAAACAAATTTATTCAAAGCAGTTTCCATACATTTAAAATTAAAGAAACATTTCAGTAATTTCATAACAAAAGTTTAAAATAAAACAACATCTTTCTAGGTCTTCTAGCTAGAGTGTTCATCTTACATAAAGCTGAAATATTGTCATATGTAATAATGTCCCTTCTCCAAAGAAATAGGTGTACTTTGAGAAACATAAACAAGGATGAACACTACAACACAGACTATACAGTGGGACTTGACTTCTCCTCAGTGGTCCTTCTCCAAGGCCACATCCCTGGGATTTAAGCACTCCAGAGAGGACCCAAGAAGAATCCGAAGTTCATTTGTAAATTCTAGTAAATCTAGTAGTTCATTGCTTTTTGGATTGAAGGCTTCCAAGTCTTTGGAGGAAAAGAATAAGATACTTGCTGAAACCTGTCTGTAAAACTCTGCCTCTGCAACTGGGATAATTTTCAAATGTGGAAAATTACAGCGAAATATCCAGGATGACATTTTCAGTTTCTTAAGTACATCTGAAAGCAATAACCAGTTTCGTGGTCTGCAAAATAAAAAGAAAAGTAGTTCCAATTTCTGGCAAAAATAAAAGTTCCCCCAACCATTATTATCATCTTGAAAAAACTACCTTATAGGCATAACAGGAGCCACTTACTTTCACTTCAACGCCCCTGCCATTTCTCACCATGCCCACTCATAGACCAACATTCTTCTTTCAATGTAAGGGTAAGTATCTACTTCTAATCAGGGTAACTCTGGATTCATCTGGTTATCGGGCATTTGTAGAAGAGCAAACTGAATTATACAAAGCAAGGGAAACACCTCAGTGAGATTCGTCATAACACCTACTCCACTGCTCTCACTGCTGATGAAAAAAAATTAAAACTCCTGTTGACTCAGCTCTCACCATAATTTGGGTAATGGCTCTTAATATGTCTCACTAGGCTTACTGAGATAAGTGAGTCTGTACCCCAACCAAAAGAATAACTATAAACACTTCTTTGATCTTTCTTCTTCCCCAAGTCCATTCCGTTCACACACTCTGTAACACAACTTTACTATTTCTACTTCTAATAAACTTCAAATTGAAACCACAAACATCTTCTCTTAGTTAGGATGCCTATCATCAAAACATTATGTTGGTGAGAATACAGAGAAAAGAGAATGTGTGTATGCTGTTAGTGAATTTCTCAAAAGCTAAAAATAAAATTAACATGTGATTCAGCAATCTCATGGTTAGGTATATATCCCCAAAAATCAAATCAGCATGTCAGTAAGATATCTGCGCTCTCATATCTACTGCAGCACTCTTTACAATAGCCACGATATGGAATCAACCTAAGTGTTAATCAGCAGACAAGTGGATTTTAAAAAGGAATATATTTACATGATGGAGTGCTAGTCCACCAAAAAATAACTTGACTCCTGATATTTGCAGCAACATGGGTAGACTTGGAGGTCATTCTGTTAAATGAAATAAACCAGGCACAGAAAGTTCTACCTACAAGTAGGAAATAAAAAATGTTAACCTCATGGAGGTATGGAGTAGAAGGGTGGGTACTAGAGGCTAGGCAGTGTGGGTGGGAGAGAGAATTAAGAGAAGATGGTTAAATGGCTATTAAAATACAGTTATAGAGAAGGAATAATATCCAGTATTTGATAGCATAGTAAGAAAATTATAGTTAACTATAATGTATTGTCTATTTCTAGAAGAGAAAGTTTTAATGTTTCTAACACAAAGACATAATACATGTTTGAAGTGATGGGTATCCCAAGTGCCCCCATTGATCCTTACATACCATATGCATATATCAAATATATGAACCCTCAAATATAAGAATCTATTGCATACTAATACAAAATAAACTAAAATAAAACTGTCACTGTTTATAATTGGATACACGTAACTCTAGAGCCTGAGAATAATGTTGTTTACTAAGCACCAAGGTTAAAACGTTAACAAAGGTCTCTTGACAAGATATTGGTCACCAGACCACAGTGGCTTACAAATAGTGTTAAGACTGTATCTTACTAAATATGACAATATGGAAAGATGTTGAGTGACACAGATGATTTTCCTAATTTTACATGAGAAGGGAGATTAATGGTTTTGTACAGTACACATTATGTTCCCAAGAAGCCCTTGAAATGATCTGTTGAAGCATTCCTAGGACTCCTCCCAAAGAATTTAGTAAAAGAAACTTCCGTGCTTCAGGTTCTGGAGCTTACTTGCATTGGTGGTGTTCTCTTGAGGATAATTTATACTATACTATAAAACCAATTAATTAGCTGACTATAATCAATCTTCTAAGAAAAAACCTATTTGCTACATCATGTAAAACCCTTGGGCATTTAGCACTCACCCACCCTCATCTACTTAAAAAGTGCTTTAAGTCCTGCTGCCACCTGCAAAAGCAGCTCAGCCAATTTTCAGTGACAGGGCAGCCATGCTCACCCCTGCAAAGATGAAACTTGAATGTTATAACAAGGTAAGAGGGGGCTATCTGAAAATTCAAATTCAATCACATCACTGCAAGCGTCATTGTCATCATCCTGGTCCTCTGGTCCTGGGGGGTTTGCCAAAACATTGGATCCCCCTTCATTATCTGGTTCTAATGGAGAAACAAAAGAGACAAAAGTATTAGTAAGCAATAGTGGAATTTCAGCTGTCATGAAATGAAGAACTCTAAACAAAAATATAAAAATAGATTCCTTTCCAACACAGTCTGTTTCATAGCATGCACAACCACTCTTCCCTCATCCACACCAAAGAAAAATGTCCTCTTCCTATTTTTCACTGAATTAAAAAGAATAATATTGCTCACCACAGACAGAGCTGCCATAGAACTCCCAAGAGCTATTCAGCTTATTGTCACTACAACCCTGTAGGTCATTTAAGTAATCTGGAGAGAGAGAAAGAAAAAAAAAAGATCAGCTTTTTAAGAAATGTTAAGATTAGTAATTCCAGCAAATTTGCAGGATACTAAATCAACACACAAAAAAATTAGTTACATTTCCATACTAGTGTATGGAAGTAATCAGTTTCCATACTTGTGTATGGAATTGTTGTCTAGTAATGCCTGGGGCTTGCATGATAAGTTCTTCACTGAGTTACACAGACTATTCTAAATAACCTCTTCTGTGGGAAGTTTGAGGTTTCCATTATCCAGAATCAAGATGTAAAAACCTTTATTTGTTTAAAAATTCTTGGTAGGAAATCCAAATAATTGGGGGAAATCTTTTACAGTGTTAGTGGTAGAAATAGATCAAAGGAAATATAGCATCAATGGCTAATCACTGAAATAATTAGCTTCACTAGACTACTGTATTATGCAATACAAAAAAAAGGCCACATTGCTGCTGTTTTAAAGTCTCAAGATTTTTAATTTGTACCTAGTAAAACTCAAATCTCAATAACTGGCCCCCATCTAATATATGAATAAAGAACATATCTTGAACTTGTTATTCCTGTTCCTTAATGTGACCTACCTGTAGAAACATTTCCATAACTTTGCTGTGGGTCATTTTCATAATGGTTCTGCCTGCATAGGTGGCCAAAGTGGGGTCAGCGCCATAGGAAAGGAGCAGGCGGACAATTTCCAAACAATCATTTTCAACTGCACCATGGAGAGGCCTAGTAAGAGATGTGCAGTGGGATTAAACTCATGCACACTTGCTCATTTCTTGACTTTTCTTTAACAATAGGCAAAATTGGATATATGTGTACCATGTGAGCCTCACAGACACAATATTCAACTGATGAAGAATGTCACTGCCATGTACAGATAATGAAATTGAGACATAATACTGACCCATCATCAAATGACAAATTATTGTTATTAAACACATAATCCTTTTAACAGGACCCATGCAGGGACTATTTCAGGGCTAACTCTCAAATGAAAATCTATCTCAATCCAAGGCCTGAAAAACTGAAGACAGAATAAATATTTTAAAAGTTTTGAAGGAAGTAGGGGCAGGATATAAAAAGATAACTAAATAAAAAAAGTTTACCATTATGAAAGTTAATACAACAACTGTTAAAAAATTTAAAAATATGCCTATTTGTTATATAAAGAACCTGTGTGCAAAGACAAATGGTGAGTTTAGACTCTCCTAAAAGCCTCCCCTATCACCTGTCAGAGATCTGTGATCAAACTTGTAGCTCAGAACCAGGGTGGTTAGGATCAGGATGAGATCTGAAAAAATACAAAGTTCTCTCACCCATGTGTCCTGGAAGATGGAACACTGCTAACAGTGCCCTCCTGATGGAATGCTGTTTGCAATGTGTGAAAAACCAAAATACATTTTAGTTTTTTTTTAACTATTAGCAAACCCTAATACCCAGTCCTCAGGCAGCCACCACATTTACACCACCAGAGGATTCCACAACTGACAAATCTTGGTTTCTGACCAATAAACTAAGGTCAAAAGCAGGATGAAGGCCAGGTCTGGGGATGTGGATGGTGATGACAGGTCCTTCTGAACCAGCTGTGGGACATCTGTACTCTCAGGATTTAAAACTCACATATACGTTTTGAATATAGTCACAATAAAGAGTCCAGAGTCTTACAAAGCAACACCACTAATTATTCACTAATTATTCACCACTAATTATTGACATTTTCAGGGGCTTTTGCCCTGGGAACATTAAAGAACAATCCAACACTCCATGCCCTCACTACTTACCAACTGAGAGAAAGATGTAAACCTACGTACATAGGAATAGGAAGAAATAAGGCTCCAAATGCCATCCAATGGCCAAGAAAGGCCCTGAAAGTGAAGGCTGAAGGCAATGAGGAGTTTGAGCTCGGACTCTCTGGGAGATCATGCATGAGGTATGAAAAAGGATTTGAAGCTGCACAAGGCGTCATGAAGCAGAAAACATGTTCTGTTGGGCCATGAAGGAAAGTTATGCCAATTCAAGGAAAAAATGGTCAAAATAATAATCTCACTACCCTATCTCAACCAAATGCTATTTGTGTTCTTGTTTTTGAGTACAAGAATGACTTGGTCACTGACTTTTGGAAAGAAAAAAAAATTAAAAAGATAATTAGAGAAAAAATAGTTAGGTTTTTTTGTAAACAACACTATTATAAAACCACACCATTTTCACGATATTGATTCTTCCTATCCATGAGCATGGTATGTTCTTCCATTTGTTTGTGTCCTCTTTGATTTCACTGAGCAGTGGTTTGTAGTTCTCCTTGAAGAGGTCCTTTACATCCCTTGTAAGCTGGATTCCTAGGTATTTTATCTCTTTGAAGCAATTGTGAATGGAAGTTCATTCCTGATTTGGCTCTCTGCTTGTCTGTTACTGGTGTATAAGAATGCTTGGGATTTTTGCACATTAATTTTGTATCCTGAGACTTTGCTGAAGTTGCTTATCAGCTTAAGGAGATTTTGGGCTGAGACGATGGGGTTTTCTAAATATACAATCATGTCATCTGCAAACAGGGACAATTTGACTTCTTCTTTTCCTAACTGATACCCTTGATTTCTTTCTCTTGCCTGATTGCCCTAGCCAGAACTTCCAACACTATGTTGAATAGGAGTGGTGAGAGAGGGCATCCCTGTCTTGTGCCAGTTTTCAAAGGGAATTTTTCCAGTTTTTGCCCATTCAGTATGATATTAGCTGTGGGTTTGTCGTAAATAGCTCTTATTATTGAGCTTTTGCACAGCTAAAGAAACTATCATCAGAGTGAACAGGCAACCTACAGAATGGGAGAAAATTTTTGCAACCTACTCATCTGACAAAGGGCTAATATCCAGAATCTACAAATAACTCAAACAAATATACAAGAAAAAAACAAACAACCCCATCAAAAAGTGGGGAAAGGATATGAACAGACATTTCTCAAAAGAAGACATCCATACAGCCAACAGACACATGAAAAATGCTCGTCATCACTCGCCATCAGAGAAATGCAAATCAAAACCACAATGAGATACCATCTCACACCAGTTAGAATGGCAATCATTAAGAAGTCAGGAAACAATAGATGTTGGAGAGGATGTGGAGAAATAGGAACACTTTTACACTGTTGGTAGGATTGTAAAGTAGTTCAACCATTATAGAAAACAGTATGGCGATTCCTCAAGGATCTAGAACTAGATGTACCATATGACCCAGCCATCCCACTACTGGGTATATACCCAAAGGATTATAAATTACTCTACTACAAAGACACATGCACACGTATGTTTATTGCGGCACTATTCACAATAGCAAAGACTTGGAATCAACCCAAATGTCCATCTGTGACAGACTGGATTAAGAAAATGTGGCACATATACACCATGGAATACTATGCAGCCATCAAAAAGGATGAGTTTGCGTCCTTTGCAGGGACATGGATGCAGCTGGAAACCATCATTCTTAGCAAACTATCACAAGAAGAGAAAAGCAAACACCGCATGTTCTCACTCATAGGTGGGAACTGAACAATGAGATCACTTGGACTCGGGAAGGGGAACATCACACACTGGGGCCTATCAGGGGGAGCGGGGAGGAGGGAGGGATTGCATTGGGGAGTTATACATGATATAAACGTTATGCACATGTACCATAGAACTTAAAGTATAAAAAAAAAAAAAATAAAAAATAAAAGAAAAAAAAATAAAATAAAACCACACCAAGAAAACTAATGTGACCCTAACACTGAAATAAAGCCTATCTGGTGCAGGGAAACACACACACACACATCACACACACACACACACACATCACACACACACACACACACACACACATACATGTGTATAAATATATATACACACCATAAATTAAAAATCAGAATCAATCCTACCAGGTAACCACAAGATTTTTGTTTGTTTATTTTGAGACAGTGTCTCAACTCTGTCTGCCAGGCTGGAATGCAATGGTGCAATCCTGCCTCACTACAGCCTCAACCTCACTGGGCTAGGATGATCCTCTCATATGTCTCCTGAGTAGCTGAGATTACAGGTGTGTGCCACCATTCCTGGTTAATCCCTTATTCCCTTGTTCCCTTCTTCTCTTCCTCCCTCCTTTCCTCCCTCTCTCCCTCTCTCTCTCTCTCTTTCTTCCTTTCTTTCTTTTCTGTCTTGTAGAAACAGGGTTTCACCATGTCATCCAAGCTGGGCTCAAACTCCTGGGCTCAAGTGATCCTGCTGCTTTGGCTTCTCAAAGTGCTGGGATTACAGGCATGAGCCACCACACCAAGCCCCATATGTGGTTCTTTTTTCGGTATTATCATTCTAACAATGCAGAGGTTATAGTGATAACATTTTAAAGTAGCAGTGTGGAAGAAGAGTAACTAAAATGAGGCTGAACATTTACGAAGGTTATATCCTAACTCTTGTTAAATTTGAAGCACTCATTTTTTTTACTTGTGGCAAAAATACATGTAATGTATATTTACCATCTTAACCATTTTTAAGTATTCAGTTCATGGCCATTAAGTCTTTCACATTATTGTGCAACCATCACCATCATTTATCTGCAGAACTGTCAACAAGCTCTGTACCCACTAAATGGTAACCCCATTCACCTCTCCTACCAACTCAGGCAACCACCATTCTACTTTCCGTCTCTGATTTTGACTTCTCTTAGCATGTTGCATGAGTGGAATAATAAAGTATTTGTCATTTTATGATATGTATATTTCACTTAGCATAAATGAACCTCCTCAAGGTTCATCCATGTTATGGCATATGTCAGAAATTCCTTCCTTTTAAAAATAAATAATATTTGGGATGAGTGTGGTGGCTCACTCCCATAATCCCAGTACTTTGGGAGGCTGAGGTAGGCAGATCATGAGGTCAGGGGTTCAAAACCAGTCCGATCAACATGGTGAAACTCCGTATCTCCTAAAAATACAAAAATTAGCCAGGCATATTGTTGGGTGCCTGTAGTCCCAGCTACTCATGAGGCTGCAGCAGCAGAATGCTTGAACCCAGGACGCAGAGGTTGCAGTGAGCTGAGAACGTGCCACTGTACTCTGGCCTGGGCAGCTCCATCCTAAATAAGTAAATAGAATTCATTTATAGATACCTGGCAAATTTTGCTTATCCATTCATCTAATGATTAACATTTGAGTGGTTTTTACTTCCTGGCTGCCTGCTTTCAATTCTTTTCAGTATACACATACCCAGAAGTGAGACTGCTGGATCATACGCTGGTTCTATTACTAATTTTTGAGGAACCTCCATTCTGTTTTCTATAATGACTACACTCTTCTACATTACTAGCAGCAGTGTAGAAGAGTTCCAGTTTCTTCACATTATCATCAACATTTGCTATTTTCTGTTTGTGTTTTTAAAAAACACTTTATCTAGTCTAACAGGTGTGAGTTGATATTTTATTGTGGTTACGATTTGCATCTCCTTGATAATTAAAGATGCTCAGTTCCTTGTGGACCATTTGTGTTTCTTCTTTGAAGACGTATCTATGAAGTCATTTGCTCATTTTTTTAATTGGGGTATTTAGTTTTTCTTGATGTTAACTTACAGGAGTTCATATATTTTAGATATTAACCATTATCAGATATATAATTAACAAAAGTTTTATCTCATTCCATATGCTTACTTTTCATTCTGCTAACTGCATATTTTGATGCACAGAAAGTTTTAAAGTTTGATGTCCTATTTATCTACTTTTGCTTTTATTGCCTGTGTTTTTGATAACATAGTCGAGAAATCAATACCAAACCAAATGTTATGAAGCATGACCCTGATCTTTTCTTCTGTCAGTTTTATAGTCTTACATCCTACTTTTAGGTCTCTAATCATTCTGAATTCATTTTTGCATATATTGTAAAGAAGTACATTCCTCTACATGTAGATACCTAGTTTTCCTCACAGTTGTGGTTGGAGAGACTGCCCTTTCCCCAATATGTAGTCTTAGCACACTTGTTAGACAACATTTTACCACATATATGAGGATTTATTTCCAGGCTCTCTATTCTGCTCCTTTGGTCTACATCTGTCTTTAGGACAGTAGTATGTTATTTTGAAGAATATTTTAAACCCATGAGGTTTGAATTTCTATATACTTGTTTCTCTTGATCAGATTGTCTTAGCTATTCAGAGTTTCTTATATGAATTTCATTATAGAGTTTTCTATTTCTGCTATATATACTGTTGAAATATAATAGAAATTGCATTAAGACTGTAGAAAAATGTGACATTAGCAAGATGGCAATAAGAGAAGCCTCACAGTCTCAGGGAGAAAAAGTCTTAACAACAACTTGAGAAACCAGTTAATTTCAAGTACCCGAAGCAAGCACAACATCAAGAAGAGCTTTACTGATACAGATAAAGTTTACCCATGATTATCCTCCCACATCTAGCACAATGCAGAGCAACAGGAAGAAAACTCCTCCTTCCAGTTTCTCCCTAGGTAGAGAACAAGAGTGTGTACATTCAACATCTAGCTTTCTGCACAGCATCTCTGAGAGACTGGTTCCTGTCTGCCTGACTTAGAATGCTGAAGGTACCCTTCAGATGGTCTCTTGGTCAGCTCAGGCTGCCATGACAGAATACTAGGTGGACTAACAAAACAGAAAAATTATTTCTCAAATTCTGGAAGTTACATTTCCAAGACATAGGTCCTAGCCAATTGACATAAAGACTCTGGCCAATTCAGTTTCATATGAAGGTCATCTTCATAGCTTGCAGTCAGATGTCTTTTCATTACATATTCACATGACATAAAGAGATAGCTCTCTCTTCTTATAAATAAGGACATGATCCTATCAGGGTAAGCCTCCATCAATATGACTTCATTTAACTTTAATTACCTTCTAAATATCCTATCTCCAGATACAATTAGACTGAGAGAAACAATATGTGAATGGGTTTCAGCATATGAATTTTATACCTCTTCTCTCTCTCTCTCTCTCTATAGATCTATATATATAGACCAATAGATATTTCTATATATAGATAGCTATATAGACACATATATATATCTTTATATGTATAGATTTCCATATCTCTATGTACATTGAGATAGATGGATGGATGGACAGATAGATAGATAGATAGATAGATAGATAGATAGATAGATAGATAGACAGAAAGATAGATAATCTCTATATATCTATTCATTGCCCTCTGACATCCAAAGTTTCTGATAAGAACCCCTTTAGGAAGTGAGTTCCTTCTTTCTTGTTGCTCTCAAAATTTATCTCTTTATAGTTTATCAAGTTTCTTGGATGTTTACATTCATGTATTTCATTAAATCTGAAAATTTTTCTGCTAGTATTTATTCAAATAACTTATCTCCCTCTATCTGTATGTTTTCTTCATCAGGGACTCATACATGCATATGTTGGTCTGCCTGATGATGTTTCATAGTTCCCATAAGCTCTATTCATATCTATCATTTTTATTTATTTTCCCAAGACTCAATAGTTTCAATTGTCCTATTTTTCAAGTTTTCTAATTCTTCTGCCAATCCAAGTCTCCTTTGAATTCTTCTAGTGAAGTTTTCATTTCGGTTTTACTTTCTGCTCCGAGATATTTTCAGTTCCTTTTTATATGTTATCTCTTTATTGCTATTTCCACATCACTAATACATCATTTTATTGACTTCACATCTTTCACATCTTTCTTTGTGTGTTTGAGTTCCTTTAACGTAGTCATTTTAAAGTGTTGGTCTAGTAAGTCCACCAACCGCTCTTTGGGGCAATTTCTGTTTATTTTTCCTTGAATGAAACATACTTCTGTTTCCTTTTTATGTTCTGTGATTCTCTTTTGGTTAAATAAGGGACATTTAAATATTTTATTTCTACTTCTTTTCTATTGTGTAGACAGAATCTCACTATGTTGTCCAGGCTTGTCATGAACTACTAGCCTCAAGTGATCTTCCCAACTTAGCCTCCCAAAGCACTAGGATTACAGACATCAGCCATTGCACCCAGCTGACATTTGAGTCTTACAGTGTGGTTAACAGACTTTAGAGTTTCAAAATAGTTACAATAATTTTTTTAAACTATTGCAGAGTGTCTCTGTCTCTGTACCAAGCATCAATATGAAGTACAGGTTTCTCAGGTCTCTTCTGAGCCCGTGACTTTCTGAGGTCCCTTGTACATGTGGTTGCTTTTGTTCAGTGTGCTTTATTTCTTCCATACTTTATTGGATTATAACTGACATACAAAAAGTGTACAATGTGATGTTTTGGTTGTATCTATATACTGTCAAATGATTACTACAATGAAGCTAATTAACATTTCCATCACTTCACAAAGTTAATTTTTCACATACATATGGTAAGAACATTTAAGATGTACCCAATAGGCAAATTTTGAGTATACATTATTATTCACTGTAGTTACCATACTGTACATCAGATCTCCAGACTTATGCATCCTGCGTAAGTTAAACGTTGTGCCCTTTGAATAAGCTCTTTCTATTTTGTAATCGTTTTGAATGTCTTAAGTCTTTATAAGTCTAGCTGCCAAAAGAGAAAAATGAATAAAAAGCAGGAAAAAAAGACAATGGTAAATCCACTAGAAGTCATTTCATCCAAAAGAGAAGCTGGTAACAATACTTGACTGTCTCAGTGTCTGCATCTCCTGTCTATGATGAGAAGCAACAATCACTGATCAGAACATAGATCTCCAATATTTGGCGGACAGGGTGCTTTTTTACCTTGGCTTCTGCAACTTTATGCAAGGGGCTTCAGAAATGTGTACAGGGTTACCTACCATTGGTCCAATGTGGAGGGAAGGCACCCTAAGGAAGCTAAGAACTGCTAAGATAGCTAACATAGTAAAATTAACTGCGATTTCCCTGGAAGTTATAAGATTTGAACAGACTTTAGAGTTTCAAAATAGTTAAAACATACAAATTCTGCCAATGTAATTGTCTACATAGGAAGTCTTTACTGGTGCTTTTCTGCCTATTTTCCTCTCATGTCATTAACTTTCAATGTTATATTTACTTTGGCAGAATTGCCTGATTTAGTTCTAGATGATTCTACCATTCATGTGCTCCTCACTCATCTTTTCTCCAGGAATTCCTGCGTACCCTCAAAAATATTGTCTGTCCCCTAAATTGAGCCACAAGGTTAAGAGCAAAATATACAACTAACCTGGTTCCATCCTGGGCACTGCAGTTAACATCAGCACCATATCTAAGAAGGTGCTGCACAATATGGAGCCATCCACGTGCACAAGCTTCATGTAGAGCACAATAACCTGCATTGTCTTGATGATTCACATCACAATGCTTGTTCTCCAGGCAGTACAAGACCAAATCCTGTAGGGAAGAAAACATGTCATTGCACAATGAATTTTGTAGTGGGGCTGTTCTAGCTTGGTAGTGTTCACTTTAAAAAATTCATACTCTTATGCCCAAGAACCCACTGTAGCTCACTTAGTACATGGAGACCTTGGTAAAAGACCAACACATTTGTGAAGGGCTTGTGATATAGACACTGTAGTCTATGCCTCTGCAGGTTGGTGACGCTGTGAAACCTGGTCTGCTACCCAGTTGTCTGGCTCTCAGTAAGTCAGACTTCATCTTCTCCAACTCTCCATATCCTCCTCTTTAAAAACAAAAGGCTATACAGACTGGCTGTTTGGACCATTCAAGTAGGCAAAATACAAAAGCCCTTAACCCAATGCCTGTGTCAAATTCAAATAAAATAAAATAAAGATAGTGATCTCTAAATTTAAAACCCTTTGAGAAGCAAGAATTGCAATGCAAGACATACACTGAGATCATGGAGTCTTCAGTATGTCTGAGGAACAAAAAGAAACTTGAAGATTTTGTTTTAAAAAAAGAGATAGAAGGTAGAAAGAAATGTTACATATTGCTCTTTAAGAAAGTTCATTGGCACTTAGTAGTTTTAGGCAGCTTCAAGTTCTGACTGGTAAATGATGGTAATGAAGAATTAATGTAAAAATTTCAGCAGGTTGTTTTACTAGCTATTAAATAAAACTGGACTCAGATTACAGCAGGCAGTTTCAGAAGCCAGGATAGCAGAGAGTTACATTTTTGGAGAAATAGTATGTGATCCAAATATTTTTTCCTTCTAGACTCTCAACTGTTTTAGTGGAGTGTAGCAAGAATGACCCAATTCATATGATCAACTTTCACAATTTTTAAATCTAAGATCCTTCTCTGAGAACATTGCTTTACTTTACCTGGGAGCAACTATCTTAAAATTAGACATAGCTGTGTTTTGGTATTTAGAGGGACTTGTTTTGGCTGTCTTTGTTTAAAGTTAAGGGAAAGGTATGTGGATAAATGTCAGAGACTGGAGTCACGTTTCAGTAACAAACAAGTCAGAAAAAAATGTTTTTCAAAAATATTTTGAAATTTAACACTCAGTTTATTCATTTTACAGAGATAAGTAATTATTTTGAAGTGTTAAGTAACATTATTTTGTTGAGAGGGCAGGCTTTATACAGATTAGACAGGCAATAATAATAAAATTTAAACAGTATAATTAAAATAACTGACACTATATAGAAACAAGGGGAAAATAATTAACAATAATATAATAAATTTAGTTTGTATAATAATTTTGAATTGACACTTTAAATCTATGTTAATCAACTAAATAAACTAGAGTACTGTATAAAACATGCTGTCATTACTAAGTGATATTTTATCACTGGGTTGAATTAAAACAGAGAATATTAACTCTATAAAAGTGACCACATGTATAATTTTGAACAAAAAGTTGTGTTAAGGATATTGTGAGAGTTTACTACTAGATACACTACAAGGATATTTTTAAGTTAGGTTTTGTCAAGTTATTTATAGCAGTTATTGATTTTGAAATTGTAATTACAGTATTATTTCTCAAGTGAAAAAGTAGGCATTAAGGAGGTAAAAGTTTTATTATGATATGCAGTTTTGTTTTGATAGCTTGTAAAAGTTAGTTATAATGTAGAAAATGTTTTTTTCTTTGGTTTGTAGTCTGAATGTTTTTGATTATGGTATTAGACATTTTGGCAAACTTTTTGTGTGGCTCATATGTAAGCAAAAAGATTCATTTAAAAATATTTATTTGGTTTTAGTTAATAGCTTTGGAAAAAATGAAATTTTATTTTAGGAATTTTATGGAAAAAAGTTGGGTTGGAAGGACCTAAAATAATTACAAAATAATGTATAACATACTTAAAAAGTGTATGATACGTTTTTTAAGGAAATGTAACTTTATTATACTGCATAACTATGTATTCTGTATTTAAAGATTGATTTCTGAGACTAGAAAGCTAACATAAGGCCAACTTTGTCAGGAAGTGAGAGTTTTACATTTTTAATTTATTGCAAGGCTAGAAACCCTTGAAGTTATTTTATAAGTATTTTAAAACTTGACAGTTAAAGTTTTGGTGACATAATCAATGTTTTTAATTATATTTTGTTATAAATAAAATGCATTTTAAATTTTGGATAAATTAAAACAAATTTTATTTTTGCTTATAGAAATATATTTTATTAAATTATAAGTTACACTTTAAAGACTTTTTAATTTGAAAAATAATTTTAGAATATTTTAAGTAAAGCTTATAATGTTTCCATTATTAATTTTATGTAATTCATTTTTGTTTTGATTTTGACTAGTAGTCTTATAAATTTACTAGTTTTTTTATTAGAGTTTTGAAAGTTTTTATTTGGCTTTTTGAACTTCAAGTTATTAGAAAGTTGTGTTTAAGACAACTTTTATTGGGCTTAGCATAGTGGGTCATGCCTGTAATGCCAGCACTTTGGGAGGCCGAGGCAGGTGAATTACTTGTGGCCAGGAATTCAAGATCAGCCTGGGGAATATGCAGAAATCCCCATCTCTACAAAAATACAAAAAACAGTCGGGAATGGTGTCGCACGCCTGTAGTCCCCACTATTCAGATGTGAGAGGATCACTTGAGCCCAGGAGGCTGGAGGCTACAGTGAGCCGACATCATGCCACTCCACTCCAGCCTGGGAGACACAGCAAGATCCTACCTCAAAAGAAAAAAAAAAGAATATTTGATATATATATATATCACACAAAAATTTCTTTGCCTGCTTCTTTCCTACCAGCCCACTAATTTCTGACAAAGACACCAATAACACACATTGGGGAAAGGACACCCTATTTACTAAATGGTGCTGGGGAAACTGGATGTCCATATGAAGAATGAAACTAGATCCCAAAATCTCACCAGACAACATCAACTCAAATAAAAGACTTAAATGTAAGACCCAAAATACAAATGTACTAGACAAAAACAGGGGAAATGCTTCAGGACATTACTCTAGGCTAAGACTTTATGTTTAAGACTTTAAAAGCATGGATAACACAAACAAAAATGAGGAAATTGAACTACAACCTCTGCCAAACAATCAACAGGAGTGAAGAGACAATCTGTAAAATGGGACAATATATTTGCAAACTGTTCATATCCAAGAAGGGACTAATATATAGGGAACTCAGCTCAACAGCAAAAAAAAAAAAAAAAAAAAAGACAATACAAAGTAGGCAAAGGATCTGAATAAACAGTTCTCAAAGGAAGACATATAAATGGCCATCATATATGTAAATATGTTCAACATCACTATCATCAGAGAAATATAAATCAAAACCACTATCAGGTACCATATTACTCTAGTCAGAATGGATATTATTTAAAAAGACAAAAAAATAAATTCTGCCAAGGATTTGGATAAAAGGTTGTTTTACAAACTCTTAGGAATGTAAATTAGCACAACCAATATGGAAAACAATATGGAGGTTTCTTTAAAAACTAAAATTAGAGCTACCATATAATCCAGCAATCTGACTAGGCAGGTTAACAAAAAAGAAAAAAAGCAAATCCCGATAGGCAAACATGGAATCAGCCTAAATGTCCATCAGTGAATGAAAGGACAAAGAAAATGTGGTATACATACACAACAGAATATTTTAAGCCATATAAATGAATGAAATGCTGTCATTTGCAACAACATGGATGAAATTAAAGGTCATTATTTTAAGTAAAATAAGTCAAGCATAGCAAAATAAATATCACAAATTCTCACTCATGTAGGAGCTGGAAAAGTTGATATCATGAAGGTAGAGTATAAGATGATAGTCTCCAGAAGCTCGGAAGCCAGTGTAGGTGTGGGCAAGATAAATAGGAGTTGGTTAATTTAGTGTACAAATATACAGGTATATCAAAGGAATAAGTTCTAATGCTTAATAGCAGAGAAGGGAGACTACAATTAACAAGAGTACTGTATATTTCAAAATATCTAGAAGAGAAGGTTTGAAATATTCCCAAAACAAAGAAATAGTAAATGTCTGATGTAATGAATATACTAAATAGCCTGACTAGATCATTACAAATTGTATGGATGTATCAAAATACCACCTATAGGCAGGGAACGGTGGCTCGTGCTTGTAATCCCAACACTTTGGAAGGCTGAGGTAGGCAGGTAACTTGAACTCATGAGTTTGATAGCAGCCTAGGCAACATGGCAAAACCCTGTATCTACAAAAAACAAAAATTAGCTGGGTGTAGTGGTGCATGCCTGTAGTCCCAGCTACTCAGGAATATGAGGTGGAAGGATCACTTGAGCCCAGGAGGCAGGGGTTGTAGTAAACTGAGATCACACCACTGTACTCTAGTCTGGGTAACACAGCAAGACCCTGCCTGAGGAAAAAAAAAAAAAAAAAAAAAAGGTTTTTTAACTAAAAACTTGTGATCTATTTAATTTACTTGTTGCAAATTCACTGAATATCTGAAAAAGTTACTATTTTTCTAACCATCCAAGTGGCAGTCTAGAAATTTTAGTTATCCAAATACCAGAAATCTAAAGCAACAAAGTCAGCCGTCCTTACATAAACAAAAACAATCTCAAAACCAAATGTGCCATCAAAAGCTTTGTGACCTAAAGATGTATAGATGTGGAATTCGTTGAAGCTGTTCATTGGTACAGGCCTCACATCCATCAGTTTTATAAAAACAACTAAAACTGAAACTATTCCTAGGTTATTACCTATCCAAGTCATTTTAACACTTCTGGGAGTTAGTTTCCTCACATGAAAACAGTGATACTAGTTGGCAAAGATGATGAAAGAGTAAAATGAGTTAGTCCAGATCATGTGAGCTTAGAAAGAGCACACAGCCCAGTGCTGAGCTGACATTAGCCAACACTGTCATCACCCATCCTTGGAGGAGTATGGGTGTAGGGGTCAGGAGTGAGGGTGAGAAAGAGTAATGACTTGAGGAGAAACCCTGAATCTGAATCCTTCCACCAGTGCTCAGCCCTAGGGCCACCTTACCCACTCTCAGAAAGAGACCACTCAGGTCTGCTCCACACCCTCATATCTGAACACCTGTGCCTGACGTGCATTGTCACTTCCTACCTGCTCTCCACACAGGGCCCCTATAGCACAAGCAACACCAGATAGAGCTAATAATATCTCTTCCTCTTGCTAATCAGAATCCAAAACGACTCATTAAATTTCCCCAAGTCATCAAGCCCTGAATTTTGTCAAATTTTATAGCAGAAATAAGCCAGACTGGAGGATGCTGAAGCAGCCTGCCTGACTGCATGCTGTTTGCACACTGTGACTGCACAAGCCACCAAGACAGAAGGGAGACTGGGGCTAACAGAAACATGCTACTATAACACCAGCCCAATCCCCTGATGTGAAGGGGCTGAGCTCTGCTGTCCAGGTACCTCCCACTATCCCATCCTAGCCAGCATGACCTGCCGTCTAGCTGGAAGCAGCAGCTGCTCTAGGAGTGCTCACCAGGACACTCACCTCATAGCCAAGCCATGCTGCCCGCTGCAGGAGAGTCTCACCAGCATGCCTATCGACAATAATTCTCTTTGCTCTCAGCAGCACTGGGCAAGATTGGTTGGTTTCTTGAGGGGAACATGAGTGTGGCAACTTCATGTCCTGGGAAGCTGGTAGCAACTCTTGCAAGCAGTTGAAGGGCTTCAGCTCCTGCTTGGATAATGTCAGATCATAGTTGGAACTGGGTTCAAGCTGCTTTCTGAATCTCGGGACAGCTGACTATGACAAAACGAGTTAGTATACACAGTTAAGATTAAGACTACATCCTTTCCACATCCACTGCTTCCCCTCCTCCTTCCTGTAAGACAAATCTGCATGGGGAAGGCAGTTTCCTTTCCTTCCTGCGAGGTGGAATATCAAAGGACTGGGGTATGGATTTAAATTTTAATAGTTTCCAATTTTATCACCATCAAGGAAGACTACACCTCCAAGTCAGGGAAGTTAGGAGTACAATAAAAGAAAGACTTTACATCCTTGAGAAAAGCAGGCAGGTGGGGAATGTTGGGGTGAGGGGAAATAACCCCTACATATGCCTAAGGAGAAAACAAGTGCTAAGAGGTACCTTGCCATCAGCATTCTCAATGTAGCAGCCCCCTGTTAGCAGGAACCCCTGCCTCAGGTCCTGAGGTATCAAGTGCTTAGTTTTGCACTGTCTCTTCCCAGATGGCTTCTCACTGTTGTTGCTGTATTTCTCCAGTAGAGAGGTAGCAGGGCAATCCTCTTCCTTGTTTGTGCACAGCATATCTGTCTTAACGCTCTCTCTAACTTTCTGCTGCTTAGCAGGCAGCCTCACCGATGGTATGCAGCGTGGGTGAGACAGCTTTCGGCGGCTTGCATTGTTGGATAAAAGCTTCTTCTTTGGTGGACGGCCTGAGAACAAAGGCAAGGCTAAATATAGAGGGTGCAGCATGGTGGCAGAGTAGCTAGCAGGCAAGAGACATGGGAAAAGGGCAAAAAAAGGAGCCATTACTTAGTTGTAGCCCATTCAGAAAGAAAATACCACTGTTAACTCTTACCTTGGAGCAACTTCAGTTTTAAAATTAAGTTTTCAGACATAATTATCCCTCATTCAAATGGAAAATAGGTTAACACATCAAACTGCAAGTAGCAAGTTTCTTCAAAGTGCTCAGAGAAGAGAACAGAAAGCCAACTCTCTCTGTACATTCCACAAGGAAGTGGGCAGGGTAGTCAAGAAGTGGCCTGTACATACCTTCTTCATTGTCACTGGGTTTGAGAGATTCTTCCAACCAGCTTCTATTGCCTTTGGCCTCTGCCCTTTTCCTGCAGAGTTTCTCTTTCGTGATATCATAATCCCAGGCAGTGACCTCAGGCTGAACTGTCTGGGTCACTTCCTTCCTGCCTTGCAGACCAGGTTTGCTCTCTGCTGCCAAACCTGCTGCTCCCACTGTTCTCTAAGGTGCATCAAGTGATGTTGCTTAGGATGAAACCCTGTAAATGTAATATACACCTTCAGGCTGGTCAGCTCACTATAACGTGGGTCTTCTAAGTGGATAGAGGAATTTGTCACTTCCCTCTAGGGCCAGTTATCTAATGAATAAATAACTACAAATTAATAAAAATGCTGCCTTGAAAGGAACAAATGACTTTATGCATCACTAGTACTATGAGGGGAGAAGGGAAAGGAGCGTGGTTACCATCTCTGCTTCTGGGAGAGAACCTAATTGTTTTTGACCCTCTCTGGGCTTGAGTGCTTGCATCTGGCTGTGAAGCAGGGAAGTTATGAGCGGAGTTTGTGGCGCTCCAGGGTGGAAATCTTATGGAAGAGGAGTGGGAATAAAAACTCTTCACTGATTCTGTTTGTGGGTGCTACATGCCCATCCATATGCCATGTCTATCCACTGTGGCTGTATGCACAGGCCCACAGAGCAGGCAGCTAAAGGTGACAAAACTCACCTATATAAATCTGTTTTTGCTTGTTTTTTAGGAAAGAGTCCTCTGGCAACTTCTCTGTAGTAGTCTCAGTCTGGCTGCTGTCACTTGAGACTTTGCATTTCTTTTCCAGCTGGAGGATGGGGCTGTGCAGCACACCCATAGCTACCTGGTCTGTAGTTGACTCACCCACAGGCTGCCTTTCCATTAACTACTTCTCTACAGGAAGATCTTCATCCTTTAGGGCTTTAAAGGGATTGCACTCTTTGTTTCCAGGACTATACTTGCCTAGCATGAGAGAAAACCAGAATACATAAATGCACTCAAAAATCACTATGAGAAGGCAGGATTCAGGGAATAGCTGGGACCATGCCAAGGTAATCTGCTATTGACAGATGCTTCTTTAGAAACTGGACTTCTCATGTTGTTAATATCAAAATCTCATAAACAGACTTCTCCAAAGGAAGGGTACACTGAAGATGAGCAGCAAGCAAAGCAGAAAGTTAGGCATATACCACACTCATAATTCTCTCCTTTCACCTTTGTATATTAGAGGAATGAGACAAATAAGAAAGAAGATGAAACATCAATGTTATCTTGAAAAATAAAAAATACAGTCCTTTCTTTCAGCAGCAGGATCCAATCAAGCCAGGACTGGCATAGATATCACTACAGTAATATTTGCTGAGGTCATTATTTTGAAATAAAAGGCTGATGAGATTAAGACAAAAAATATGCCCAAAATGTCATCTACTGAAAGGGTAACACCAATATTCACTTGGGCCAACAGCAGAGATCATGAAGAAGGAGGGAAGGGAGACAGCATGTCAAAATAAACCTAGAGCCTTATTGGGCAGAAGTAATCATCTCTCCCGTAGGGCCCATGGTCCAGGACATGGCAGCTGCCTGCAAAATCAGCAGAGGGAAGCAGCTGCCAGAGGAAGGTTGAGAACCTGGGCAGACCCAAGGTGTGGCGAAGAGGGGTCTGCGAAAAGCCAAAGACAAAATTTGACAGCACATGCACAACTTCAGAGACAATTTCAAAAAACTCAGTCTGCTGGTTGCACACATGTGGAGGGAAAAGCTTTTCACTGGAACCAAGGAGCTTCCATTTCCTGTTCAACATAGGAGGACCACAATGAGGACACTGGTCACACCAGCTGGAACTAATCAAATGTTTGTAGAACTATGGACAGCATAAGGTTTTGGATGAAAATGAAGAATATGTCACTGGATGAAAGGATACCCTTCCTAAAACAAGTTCAAGGAACTTGGCAGAATTGTCTTCATGTCCAAGGATGTTGTGAAAGGCAGGGCTTAAGAGCGATGAACTAGGATATCTAGAATAATACTAAGTCTTAAAACATTCATGGTACTGTATGGCTTCCTTGGCAACTTACCAGCAAAATGAGAGAAAAGAGAAATGATTTAAAGGCAAAATTTGTAATTAAAAAGAAAGCATAATGAACATATTTGGCAAACTCTGTATAGTCATGTAAAGAAAAAAAGTGGTTTCAAGAGAATAAAAACAACATATAGCAAAGCTATCATTTGCTAAAGAGATAGTTCAGATATAAGGAAAACAGGTGCTATTCATCAAGACTATGGGAGAGTAAGCCTGAAGGCATTTGAGAGATCTTGGAGAAAAGATACTGCCTTGCAGGCAAGTACACCACTTCAAGTATCTATTCCCTGCATTTTGTTGCAGTGATCTTTGGCTGCCCCAGTGATGGCTCAAGCTAGCCCAGGTGTGCCTCAAGTCACACAGCCAGAGGGGATAAGCCTTAATCTACAATGATATCCATATGGTTCTGATTCTACAGGTACATATAATCCCTGAGCCAGGGCCACATTCACCTGCATTATAAAGGATGTTTTGGATAGCCTGGGGCTTCAGGCAGAGTCATGTCACAGGGGGATAGCCAGATTCCCACTACAGTAATGCTTCGTGGAGCTGTGAGTCTGAAGCCAATTCCAAGAGCCCAGAACTGTAGAAGTACCAGAGTGCACCTTCAGCCTGGGAGAGCTATAGGAATGTAACTCCAAACCATGAGAGTTTCTGGGTGGACTAAAGCCCAGCAAAACCATCCAGGCAGGAATGCCTAGGCCTTGAGGGCTGAACTCTTACCACAGTGTGCATATATGTAAGACATGAAATCAAAAGATATGATTGTCCAGCTTTATAACTCAGTGGTGGCTGGGAGGGCTGGCTCATGCTTATAATCCCAACACTTTGGGAGGCTGAGGCAGATGGATCACGAGGTCAAGAGATCAAGACCACTTTGGCCAACATGGTGAAACCCCAGCTCTACTAAAAATACAAAAAATTAGCTGGATGTGGTGGCATATGCCTGTAGTCCCAGCAATTAGGGAGGCTGAAGCAGTAGAATCACCTGAACTAGGGAGGCGGAGGCTGCAGTGAGCTGAGATGGCGCCACTGCACTCCATCCTGGCAACAGAAAAGACTCTATCTCAAAGAAAAAAAAAATAAAAAAGAAAGGAAAGAAAAGAAAAGAAAGAAAGAAAACAAACCAACCAACAAACAAAAAAACTCATTGTTGTTGTTTTTCTCCCCCTTTTGTATTTTGGGTTTATTTGGAACCAGTTACTCCTTTCTTCTTGCCTATTCTCCATTTTTAAATGGGAATGTCTTTCCTATGCCTGTTCCACCATGGCATTTTAGAAGCACATAACTTCACAGGCTCACAGTAGAAGAGAAATCTGCCTTATAGTAAATTATGTCTTATGTCCCATTCATATCTGATTAAGAAGAGACTCTAGATTTTGGACTTTTGAGTTGATGCTGGAATGAGTTAAGATTATGGGGCTATTGGGATGGAATGAATACATTCAGCATATAAGAAGGACATGAATTTTGGAGACTACAGGTGGAATGCTATGGTTTGAATGTTTCCCAATGGTCAAGTGTTCGAAACCTAGTCCCCAGTGCAACAATGTTGAGAACTGGGATGTGTAAGAGGTAACTAGGTCATGACCATGGGCATTAATTAATGTCATTACTGTGGGAGTGATTTCATTTTTGTGGAATTGGGTTCATAATTAAAATAAATGAGTTTAGTCCCCTTCTTCTCTTTCCCTTCTGCTCTCTGGCCCATCTGCCTTCCATCATGGGATGCAACTGGAAGATGGAGCTCACCAGAGAAGGCCCTCATAATTCTTGGCCTCCAGAACTATGAGCAAATACATTTCTGTTAACTATAAATTACCCTGTTTATACCAGTAGAAAACATACTAAGACATGAATTCTTCCAGTTAGACCATTCAACTTCTTTGATCCAATTAGTCTCCCTGAATGTACTATGGGAGGGACTAAGGATGCGGAGTAAAAATGTAAGTATTGCCTTGCGAAATGCCATGTGCAAACGGAAAAGTATACTTTTAAACTGGGACAAAGGATGCGGAGTAAAAATGTAAGTATTGCCTTGCGAAATGCCATGTGCAAACGGAAAAGTATACTTTTAAACTTTTAAAGTGTACTGTCTCCTCTCCCTAACTCCTTTAAGATAGAAAACATGGTTTGAAAAAAGTGATTGCATGGTGTCACAATGTCTTTGAGAGTCACAATAGGCAGTGGCTTAGCTAGTGTGGGACCCAACCCAGAATGAACTTCCTTTCCCACATCAAATATCAGACTAAGAAGTTCTTAATCTGAGTGTTTTAGATTCTACTTTTGTCTCTTATATCTGAACTACAGGTCGCATACAGTCATCTGTATCTCTAACACTCTCAACTTTGTCTAAGGCGTCTTTCTTGAGGAAATGGTTTTCCAATTAAGTTTTATCCCCACTGCAAAATTATCTCTCACCCACCTGACCTTCTGTCAAAACTGAGAGCATATTTTACTAGAAGAGTTGTGATGAGTATTTCACAAGGTGAAGTCAGTGGGCAATGACTGACTGGTAACTTCATCTCTCTGCTCAATGAATGACACTACCTCTATAAGACAGCCCTGGCCAACTCTGTCTACACCAAAATTTCCCATCTGGTAAAAGCTACCCAGTGAGGGTAGGGAGGTCTCCCCTTCACATAAAACCTCTTGCTCCCCTCTTCATGAGGAGACCAGCCAGGAAAGGATGGCCAGCCTGCTACACAATTGTGCCTTGGAATATTGTAACTCATCTCATGGGCATTCTCCAAACTCCCCACATAATACCAGGAAACCCAGGGGACCATGACCTCACCCTGAACTATTATCAAAACCCCTCCATTGCTAAATTTGGGGTTCACTGCAATCACATGCACACAGAGTTTCCCTACTTCTTAAAGGGATTTTTTTCCAAAACTGCTTCCATTCACCCTTTACCAAATTCTCCAAGTCATTACAAAAAGTGACAATAACTTCAAAGAATTGAGTTATTTTCAGTATTATCTCTTAGATCAAAGATTCTCATTCCTTTAAATAAGCTCCTGCCACTCCCTTCACAAGATATTACATGACCTTACAAAGGCCAGTAATAATCCCGCCCACAATGACAGCCCAAGAAACACAGGCTATCAGCTATAGAGATGAGAGGCTCTATGTTTCTTTGCTGCACATCTCAACCTGGATGTTCTTAAATTAGACTATTTCAATCATCACCCACAGCATTAATCACAGGGCAAAGGATATAAATTAAGAGATGCAGGGGTCCTAACCATTAGACTCTACCACTCCTGCTATTTTCAGCCCTTCTAAAAAGCAGAAAACCATGTGCCCTTGATAGATAAGAATGTGACTCTGTTATTTGAGGTCTACCACCTGCTCCCTGCAACATGGTCTTATAAGACACAACACATACATTGTATAATTTGTCACAGTTGTGTCAAAGTAGAACCTCATAGAATTATTTCCATGGCAACATTTACAAGTCTCCACCTCAAAAATAAATTTTGCCACTGTTGGTGCCACAGATGCTGAGCCCTAACAAGATGGGAGAGGACTGAGACTTTTGAGGGTTTCCCATGGTCCATTTCCTGTGCAAGCAACTGTATCACCACAGCTGAGGCTAACCTTGTTATAACTTATGCCCTCTCCACCATAGGCATCAACTTTCTCTGCTCCTAATTCAAGGTAGTCTACAAAGCATTCAGGCATATTCTCCTGGAAGAGAAGTTTCGGAGCCAATAACTCCTGACCAGGCATTGCGACCGAACACACTCTAGGTCTGCATCAGTGGAGTGGCTGGCAGAAGCAAAGGAAACCCACATTCAAGAAGGAAGGGCTAATATGTACACCTAGTATGCATCAACAAAAATAAATCAATAATTTAAAAAACTGAAAAGTGTACTGTTTCTAACTATAGGGCCTGGCCTCCTTTAGAAAAGGAGATGTGTCCCTTTTCTAAAGGAAAATAATATTTCACAGATTATTAAAAGGAAATAATCTTTCACAGATAATTCATTCCTGATTGCCACAATGATTAAAAAGACAATCAGTCCTTTACTCCACAGATGGCAAAAACAGCCCATTATTCTAAGAAGACACCTTACAGAAGTCAGAATCTTGTATGTGAACTGATTTATCTCACCTCCGTGGGCCCTGGGGGCAGGATCACCCTGTTGCCACTAATGTGGTAATTGAGCCACACAAGTAGGTGGCTCAGTTGTACTTACATCTCTCACAGTTATTCTGGCTGGCAATATCCCCCTCCAGAAGACATTTTGACTTATTGTCCCGATTTCCTTTCCACCTCTCTGAGTCAGCTGTGCTGAATTTGTATGCCTTGGAGTCTTTGGTTTCTGAATGGCCATCTTTTTTCTCTTTCACCTCCAACTCTGAGAAGAGCATCATTGCAAGCTAGAAAAAAAGAAAAAAAGAGGGATGAAAACAATCAACACCTTATCGTAAAAGTTATTTCATTTGTCTTACATTAAAGAAAAATATTTCCAAACAAATGTTTGGCCAAAACTAATCACAGAGATAATCTTCTTAACCACACTGTTTTCAAAGAGTGTAATGTATCTAGATACATAAGCTATAAGCATGTATATCAGTGAACACATTTTTGTGCACATTCTCTTTTGGAATAAGAACACAACACACGATCAAAACAAAACAGAAATAGCAGGAAAAAATCTCACAAGAAATATAGGCTATAAGCTAGCTTTTGAATATTTGGAAATAAAATTTAACTTTAAAGGCTTATATAATATTGTAATAACAATAATACGAAAAACAGAAATTTGAAGAACTGACCTCACAGTAAGCACTAGGCAGACATAAAATATTGTCCTTTTGTAATTCTTCTAGTCATGTAATTAAAATGGGCATTCAAGGGGGTCATTTAAATAACTTCATTCCTTTTTGTAAAGATAAATTCTTCTTAACATTCAAAAAAATGTGGCCTATTAATCTTTGAAATGAAAGTAAAAATCTTAGAAAATTCCTATACAATATGTATCATAATTAACTACCAAATTAAATATATGCTATATCCCATTCTGAAAGAGGTAGGGGAGTGAGTGTGTGTGTCTGTGTGTGTGTGTGTGTGTGTGTAAGTTGAATGATCCTGCAGACCCGCAGCTGCTACACATCTTCTCAAGCAAATATCAAGTAAGGTATTCTGAGCAGCACTTCTAGATATATTGGTTATTTTATCAACAGAAAAATAAAATCAATTGCTAGGTAAATGCCATGCATTTTTCAGAAATTATTCACAATAATTAAAACTTCTGTTACAGGCCGAGCATCTCTTTATCGTAAATACTTGGGACAAGTATTTTAATTTTTTATCAGATTTTAGAATATGTGCATATACATAAGAAGGTATCTTGAGGATGAGAACAAAGTCTAAACAAAAAATTCATTTATGTTTCACATACACTTTATACACATAGCCTAAAAGTAATTTTATTCAGTATTTTTAATAATTTTACATATGTAAAAAAGTTTGTGTTAAGTACTTGTGTGTGGGTTTTTCCACTTGGGGCATGATGTTGACATTCAAAATGTTTCAGATTCTGTAGCAAATCAGATTTTGAATTTTTGGATTATAGATGCTCAACCTGTAACTGCATTCAGGTGATCATGTTCTCTCATAACTTATAGCACAACTTAAAGTATCCAGACACATGTACATCCTAAATGCTACTATTCATATTCCCTTACTGGACATAATATATACATTCAAATTGCCATAAGCTTCATTAGTCGAATCTGCCTAGTGCCATGTCCTATCATAGTCACCCAGTCCTCTTTACAGATTTAAACTGTAACAACCAGTAAAGCTGTGAAAATTTGGGTGGAGAGGCTCACCTGCAATGCCCGTTGCTCCCACCTGAGCTGACTAGAATCTGCATACAGTTCAGTAGTGACACCCTTGAATCTGTCACCCATGTAACCTGCTGAGGTAGCGATTCTCTTTACCAGCTTAGATGACTTTGGTTTCAGAAGTTTGCCATCATTTGATTTGGCCTCATTGGCTCCATCTTTGGTGTAAATAGAGATTATGTCCATACTCATTGGGGCACTGCTAAGGCAATACGGTTTGGGATTCTCTTGGATTTTACCAAAAGTTACAGCATGAACATCACTCACTAGAGCTGGCTCCAGGAATGGTGTTGAAACTGGCATCCCTAGGTTATCTTTGTTGGCTGGAGTCTGTTTGAGAGTATAAGCCTCAGGCAAGTCACCAATGTGCCCCAACTCCTCTCTTAGCATGATAAAATCATCATGCTGCTGCAGGGATGGCTTGACAACTGGCAGCTTGGCAGGCTCAGCATTCTGACCAACATTTGTTGCTGTAAAGCTGAGTTTGGACATGTTTGCATCAGTTTTGGCATCTGGTTCTTCTGAGAAGGTCTACATAAATAATCTTGTCATTTCTGCTCCCTTGATTCCAGGTGAAGTTTAGTTTGAGATTGTCAGTGTGGACTCCTGGATGAAACTCTGTACTGCTAGCTTCCAACATCTCAGAAAACTGATTCCTGAGAGTTGGGTCTTTGTGGCAGGCTGTTTCATGGGAATGGGACCTCCTATCTGGTTTATCTTCTTTTTTCTCTTTGTTGGCTGGAGTCTGTTTGATAGTACAAGGTTCATGAAAGTCACCAGTGTGCCACAGTTTCTCTCTTAGGGTGATGAAATAGCCATGCTGCTGCAGGGATGGCTTGATAATTGGGGGACTGGCAGGTTCAGCATTCCAGACATTTTTCACTGTGGAGCTGGGTTTAGATATGTTTGCAACAGTTTTAACATCCGGTTTTTCTTAGAGATGGTCTACATAAACAACCTTATCACTTCTGATAACAATCTTCCCCTGATTCCAGCTGGCATTCAGTTTTAGAATGTCAGTGGGGACTTCTGGATGAAATGCTCAGAAAGCTGATTCTGGAGAGTTGGGTCTTTGTGGCAAGCTCTTTCTTGGGAACGTGACCTCCTCTCTGGTTTCTCCTCTTTAGTGATCTCCATAGGCCTGTGTGGTATCAACATGGGTTGTACCATGCCAAATCTGAGGGCATCTTGGTAGATCAGAAACTCTAGATGGCCCATGGGCACCACATAAGGCAGTGTAGACTTTGGGGCAAGGTGCCCAGGAAAGAGACCTGGGCACCTTGAGCAACAAAATTGGATCTGCTGCTTTGTCATGTAAGGAGAAGGTCCTTTGTCATGTAAGGAGAAGGGTCTTACAGCAGTGGCTTTAGATACTGGGTAAAGAAAATAACTTCTGGGATAGGAAATTGATGGGAGCCTGAAAGCCTTATGTGGAGACAGAAATATGGGGCTTGGTTGAAGGCCATTCTCATTTGCTTTGAAACTCAGTTTTGGGTTGCTAGCTTTGGCATCCTTGCTGCTGGTGTTGCTGCTTTGTTTGACAGGCATGGTTGGAGGCTGGCCCACTTCCTGAATGATGGATAGTGTGGTATCCACAGAGCTCCTGTTGGTCCTAGTGCCATCTGTCCCATCTGGGGTTGGAGATTGGTAACATGCAGGTAATACAGAGGTGGAGTGGCCTGCACAGGACACTGACCCCAAAACATTAGGGATCATATTGTCTTTACCACACATGCAAAGATATGAAGACTCTGCTGTTTCATTATCATCAAGTCTATTATCTGGTTTTCCAGCATGCTTTCACCATTGTTCTCTTCATTAGGTCTTGGCCTGGGTACTACCCAGGATGAAGGATCAGTGTGAATGATTTCAGATCTTTAGATAGCACAGCCATTTCTTGGAGAAGATGTTTCTTTTGGAATCTCACTTCTGGAGAGCACTAAGCCACTTCCAGCCCTGCTGTGAACCAGGTCCATGGAAGCCATCTTTTTCATATGGTCAGCTTTGGAAGCATCTACCTCCACCACTTTAGAAGACAACTCTACTGACTTATTTGAGATGCTTTTGGTAATACTCTGCTTCTCTAACAGAGGAGGTGAGCCTCCACCTTTCCTGTCTTGAGCCACTGTCTTCCAGGTGTACATGGGGACGGGCTGAGCACTTTCACCCACTTCCAGGGTGTCAGGATATTTGCTATTGGAGAGCCTGGCTGTGGGGAGCTCACTACCTATGATGTATAGCCTTGACAGCATGACTGAAGGAGGGGTGGAGATCCTGGTATAATCCTCACGGAACTCAGAGAACGTGTCTGCAACAGCCTGGGTGGGAAGGTGGATCTAGGGTGAGGGCTGAGGGGAGGCAGGGAACATGAGAGTTGTATCCCCTGGAAAGCCACTAGTAACTGCCTTGGCAGACGGCATTCTAGGTTGTTTACTGTTCCGAATATGAGGATAGGTGTGGGGGGTTCCGGAGACTGATGGCCATCCTCCACAGTAGGCTTTTGTTTGCACAGTGGAAGAGAGGCAGAATGGCTGAGATGGCCAAAGGCATGGAAAGCCTCATGGGTGATGCCAAGGACAACGGGATGTGGGGACTGAAATAGTGAGGTGGTGGTAGGTAGGAAAATTGCTCCCTATTTCTGTTTCCTGGAGAATATAGTGGCTGGGCCAAGTTTTAGAACTGCTGAGGTAGCAAGAACATGTTCTACGAATACATATTTGGCAAATCAAGGGAAGGATGGATGGCTGGTGTGGCACTCTCCATGTAAGGATTGACCCAGGGTAGTTGCAGGTAATGAACATCAAAGATACTGAGAGGTCTCTGATTGTGGCTGGCAGGCCTGTCCAAGACAACTGTTTCTGCTATGCTGAAAGCATTCTTTTGTATTCCATGTGGTGTTTTACATACAGCAGGTAAGCAATCTAGGGGTTTTTCAGAGACAGAAAAATCTACCACTATCTCAGGTATACTTAGTTTGAACTGCATCTCTGGATTTATTTCTGAAGAAAACTCAAGGCCACCCACCTACAGTGTTCATGGCAACCTCATGATCTTGTTTGGAGTCCATTCTGCTCAAACTAGAAAGACAGTGTTTCTGGGTAACTGAAGCCCTTCCTGTTTCAGGCCTGTGTGGTCTATGATCAGTGCTTCCAGGATGTCAATCTGATAAGCCGATTTGCATCCACCTTGGCAGAGCAACAACACAGATGAGACCTGGGACACTCCTGCAAAACAGCAGTACCAGTCCCTAAGATAAACTGCCAAGTAGTTCAATATGACATCAGCCTAACATCTGAGCAGAAGGGGTTAAAGATAAAGTAAGAAAGATAGTATCTGTGTGAACTGCTTTTTTCCCTTATGCAGACTCCTTCTTAGGGCACTGCACTGCCTGCTTTCTTTACACCTCTGTTGAACTGTAATTCTAAAAGCATAACACAGTGATCCTTTCAGATTTAAGGGATATTAAGTTGCCTGTTCACTCTGGAAGTTTTGCCTTCTCAGCAAAAACTATTTCCCGCAATTTAGAACCTACCAACTCCAAAACTCTCAGCAGCACCCTCACTGGGTAAAGAACTCACACTAACCCTCAGAAGGCCTGTTAAAGTTTAGATAAGATGAATATTCACTTAATTTTTCCTGAGTGTAGGAAGGCATTTTTAATGGAATAAACAACCTTCAGTGGACAACAAAAACTCCAACCTGGGCAATACAGTGAGATCCTGTCTCAAAAAAAAAATATTTAAAAATTATAGGGGACACACAATTTTATAACATAACCATCAGCTGCTACAGTCTCAACAGGAGCTGCACACATGTGCCAGGCTGCTGTGTCTATCTTGGGGCTTGTTTTCAAAAGTAAGTAAATATTTGGTGCCATCTTTCAAATCCTCAGGACACAATCACCAATACGCAACAGAAAAAAATTGGGGCATTTCCCTGAAGAGAATCTTTAATTATTTACTGCTTAGACAGAGAAGACCCTATAAGAAAAGGAAGTTACAGGCTAGTATTCCTGATGAACACATAAATAATCAAAAAGTACTAGCGAATTTAATATAAGAACACATTAAAAGAATAATTAACCATGATCAAATGGTATTCATCCCTGAGAAACATAGTTTAACATATGCAAATCCAATAAATGTAATACATCACATTGAAAAAATGAAAAGTACATGATCATTGTATTATCAACTGCAAAAGCATTTGACAAAATTTGACACCCTTTCATGGTAACTCTCAAGTTAACAAGAGAGGAAGTTTACAGGCTACATATGACAGATGCATAGCTACCATCAGATTCAATGGTGAAAGGTGAAAATTTTACCTTAAGAATAGGGACAAGACTACTCTTTACCACTTATTTTCGTCACAGTAGTGGAAGTCTTTGCCAGAATAATTAGACAGCAGATAATAATGAAAGGTACCCTAACGAGAAAGAAAGAAGTGAATTTGTCTCTACTTGCAGATGATATGATCTTATGTTCAGAAAACCCCAAGGCTGCACCAAAAGAAAACTGCTGGAACTGATAAATAAATTCTATAAAGTTACAGGACAAAAAAATCAATATGTAAAAATCATTATCATTTCTGCATACCAACAAACTACTAAAAAGGAAAATTAAGACAATCTCACTTATAAAAGCAACAGCAAACAAATTTAAAACTTGGGTATAAATTTAATCAGGGATATAAAAGACATGTATACTAAAAGCTACAAAAAAAGATCCAATAAACTTAAACACAAATAGAAAGATTTTTCCCTAAAATCAAAGAATTAATACTGTGAAAACATCCATTCTACCCAAAGTATTTTAGAAACTTGATGTAATCACCATCAAAATTCCAAGGTCTCTTTTCACAGAAATAGAAAACACAAACATTAAATTTGTATGGAACCACAAAAGACACTGAATGACCAAAACAATCTAAAACATAAAGAACAAAGTTAGAGGCAGTGTATTACTTGATTACTAAACATATTACAAAGAAAATCTAACAGGAGCACATGGTACTAGCAAAAAAAACTGACATTCGACCAGTTAAGAATAATAGAAAATCCACAAATTACTCAACATTTATGTTATCTTGTTTTCAAAAGTGCCAAGGAGGGCAGGATGGAAAAAGGACAGGTTCTTCAAACAACGGTGCTGGGAAAACTCAATATCCACATGCAGATGAATGAAATTGACTATTATATTTGTTACACAATATACAAAATCAACTCAAAATAAATGAAAGAAGCAAATATATAATCTGAAGCTGAAAAACTACTAGAAATCTCAACAATATCAAACTAGGTAACAACTTTTTTGATATCACCCCAAAAGCACAGGCAATGAAAGTAAAAATAATCAAATTAAATGGCATTAGACTACAAAGCTTCTGTGTAGCAAAGGGAAAAAGGGAAGAAATGCCCCATATAGTAAGAAAACATATTTGCAAACTGTATATCTTACAAGGCATTAATTTCCAAAATTTTCAAGTAACTCAACTAGGTAAGAATAAAACAATGTGAAAGTGGGCAAATAATCTGAATAGTTAGTTATTAAAAGAATACATTCAGGCCAGCTGCAGTGGCTCAAGCCTGTAATCCCAGCACTTTGGGAGGCCGAGATGGGCGGATCACGAGGTCAGGAGATCGAGACCATCCTGGCTAACATGGTGAAACCCCGTCTCTACTAAAAAATACAAAAAACTAGCCGGGCGTGGTGGCGGGCGCCTGTAGTCCCAGCTACTTGGGAGGCTGAGGCAGGAGAATGGCGTAAACCCGGAAGGTGGAGCTTGCAGTGAGCTGAGATCCGGCCACTGCACTCCAGTCCGGGCGACAGAGCGAGACTCCATCTCAAAAAAAAAAAAAAAGAATACATTCAAATAGTTGATAGGTCTATAGTCTTTCATACTCCACGGAGACACCAATTAATAACGATAAATGAACCAAATTTTACTCTGTAGACTCGTTAAGAAGCTGCAGCACCCAGTAAAATGCACTGTCAAGAAATACTACAACCCAAAACAGTAGCCAAGTCCATGATATTTTGCTCATCTTTAGCCCTTCCTCTATCTGATGTAGTGAGGAATGATAGGAGTAAACCTTCCAATTCCCAGCTCGTCCCTCAGGATAGAGCAACCCCTCCCTTCTGCCAACATAGTTCTGTCTTGTCTTCAGGATGCCTGAGAAACTGGTTTCTATCTCACTTGAATCTGAAGTACTGAAAGAAACTGTAGCATCATTTGTATACCAGGATGCAGTATGCTGAAAACATGGGCACATCAGGCAACAATGAGTCTGCAATTTCACAGGCAGGAACCAGAGGAAGTAAGAAATTGTTGGCAAATGAATACCAAGACCAGATTGAAACCAAAATCAAATCACCTGAGAAATAGCATGGACAATCCTCTAATGGAAAATAAGACAGTTAAATCAGCTATATGTGTTAAAATAAAAGCACATACAGGCAAGAGGCATCCCAGGAAAGGTACTGAGAAGTCCCAGAACCTCTATCTGGGGTGACTAGAAAAGAGCTTTCCCTCAGCGAAGCCAGTACGTAAAATGGAAGAGTGGCTGTTTCTCACATGCCAAAATCTCAAGAAAGATCACAAGACATGCAAGTAACATGGAAACATGGCCTAATGGCCAAATCAAAAAACAGTACATCACTGGAAACTGAACCTAAAGAAACTGAGATCACAGAATTTCCACACAAGGGTTTAAAATAACTGTCTTAGCTGTTCACTGAGAAAAAAAAAACAAACATAAGCGACCAAATGTAAGGAAAATAGTACAAGAACTAAAATGAGACTATCAAGAGAGATGGAAACGATTTTCAAAAAAAAAATTTTTACAGCTGAAAAACAAAGTACTGAAATTAAAAACTCACCAGCAGACTTGATCAGGTGTGGGAAAGAATCAGTAAACTTTAAGATAAATTATTGAAATTATGGAGTTAAAAGATAAAACAAAAGAATAAACTGAGGAGAACATCAATATACATATTATGAAAGTCACATAAAAGGAAGAGTAAGAGAGAGGCAGAAAACATTGTTGGAATAATATGACCAAAATCTTTCCAAATTCAAAGATAAAAAGACATACAAATCTGAAACCATATCAATTTCGAAAACTTAACGAATTCTACTAAGAATTTAAAAACACCCATACAGAGATACACTATAATAAATTGTTGTTTTGTGTGTGGGGGTTTTTTGTTCCCCAGTTTGGAGGGCAGTGGTGCAATCTAAGCTCACCGCAACCTCTACCTCCGAAGTTCATGTAATTCTCCTATCTCAGCCTCCTGAATAGCTGGGATAATGGGCACCTGCCACCATATCAAGCTAATTTTTTTATATTTTTAGTAGAGATGGGAATTTGCCATGTGATCCAGGCTGTTCTTAAACTCCTGGGCTAAAGTGATCCATCTGCCTCGGCCTCCCAAAGTGCTGGGATTACAGGTGTGTGCCACAGTGCACACCCAATCAAACTGTTGATTTTTAAAGAAAAGGAGAAAATCTTGCCACATATCAGGAAGCTTCTAAAAAATTACCAGTGAATTTCTAAGCAGAAACCTTGAAGGCCAGAAGGCAGTGAGAAATTCGGTGAAAAGAAATCCTGTCAATTAAGATTGCATATATACACATATAAATATATGGCAAACATTCTTTAAAAAGTGAAGTAGAAATGAAGACTTTCCCAGATAAACAAAAGTTGAAGGCATTTATTCCCACCAGACCTCCCTCACAAGAAATGCTAAAGAGAATACTTCAAAGAAGGATGCTAAACTGCAATAGGAAGCCTTATAAGACATAAAGTTCTCTGATAAGGTAAATATATGGTCAAATATAGAGTCCTATATTATGGAAAGATTGATGACGAATAATACTTTTAAAAGCATTAAAAGACAAATGCCTTAAAAAATTTTACATCCATACATCTGTATACATGCCATATAAAGATTTAAGCTGGGTGCAGTGGCATGTGCCTGTAGTCCTAACTAGTTGAGAGGCTGAAACAGAAAGATTGCTTGAGGTTAGGCATTCACATATAGCCAAGGCAACATACAGGATCCCAAATCTTTTTTAATAAAAGACGTTATTTGCAATATCAATAACAGAAAGTTGGAGGGAAACAAAGCTGTAAACGTGTGGTTTTCATTTGTAGTTGAATTCAATACCAATTTATAATAGCTTATTGCAAGTGTAAAATGTCCTATGTAATCCCCATGTTAACTATAAAGAAATCTCTACAAAATAGAGGCAAAAGGTCAGGCACAGTGGTTCATAACAGCAGTCCAGCACTTTAGGAGGCCGAGGCGGGCGGATTACTTGAGGTAGGGAGTTCAAGACTAGCCTGGTGAATATGGTGAAACCCTGTCTCTACTAAAACTACCAAAAAAAAGAAAAATAGCTGAACATTGTGGTGGATGCCTGTAATCCCAGCTGCTCAGGAGGCTGAGACAGGAGAATCTCTTGAACATAGGAGGCGGAGGTTGCAGTGAGCCAAGATTGTGCTGAGCTGATATTGGGCCATTGCACTCCAGCCTGGGCAACAGGAGTGAAGCTGTGTTTCAAAAAAAAAAAAAAAAAAAATGCAAAAGAAATGAGAAGAGAATCAAAGCATGTCACTAGCAAAAAATCAAAACACAAAGGAAGACATTAAGAGTGAAGATAAAGGAACAAAAACTCAATACACATAAAAACAATAAACAAAATGGCAGCAATATGTAGGTCCTTCTCTAACAGTAAGTATTTCAGTTAATGAATTAAGTTTCTTAATTAAAAAAAAAAAATGGACTAAATGCATAAAACACGGGCTCCATAAAGGGACTGATTTAGACTCTTTAGGGCATGATGCTAAATGTGAATGAGTGGAAAAAGATACTACATTCAAATGGTAACCAAAAGAGAGCAAGGGTGGTTATACTAGTAGAATGAGTATATTGCAAACTTACGGAATGCAGCAAAAGTTGTGCTAACAGGCAAAGTTATAGCTGTAAACACTTACAATAAAAAAGAAGGCATCTCGAATCAATAACTTCATTTCACAGCACAAGCACAAGAGGAATACCAAAGTCAGCCTGACACTAGTAGAGAGATGAATAAATGAAAATTAGAACAGAAATAAAGGAAACAGAAAATAGAAAAACAATACAAAAAACACACCAAACTAACAGGTGGTGATTGCTTTGAACAGATCAAGAAAACTGACAAAACTTTAGCTAGATGTTTTGAAAAGGAAATAGATTCAAGTAACTAGTGTCAGATTCAAATAACTAATAGATTAAAATAACTAATATCAGATGAAAAGGGGACATTACAACTGATGCCATAGATCAGCAACCCCTAGCATTTTTGCATCAGACATAGGTTTAGTGGAAGACAATTTTTCCACAGAGAGAGGAGGGGGATGGTACAGTTTCTGGATGAAATTGTTATATCTTAGATCATCATGCATTAGACTCTCATAAGGAGCACACAGTCTAGATCCATTGCATGCACTGTTCACAAGAAAGTTTGCACTCTTGTGAGACTCCAATGCCACTGCTGATCTGACAGGAAGTGGAGCTTAGACAGTAACCCTCACTCACCAACCTCTCACCTCCTCCTCTGCAGCCTAGTTCCTAACAGGCTATGCATTGAAAAGGGTCCATTGCCAAGGGATTGGGGACCCCTGCAATAGAGGTAAAAAGGAATGTAAGAGAAAACTGAAAATTGCACACTAAAAAGCTAGATAATCTAGAAAAAATAAGTAAATTACTATAAACACACAATTTAATAAAAATCAAATATAAAGAATGAGAAAATTTGAAAAATCTTACAGTAAAAAGACTGAATCAGAAATCAAAAACCTTCAAAAAAGAAAAGCTCAGGATCAGAACCATTCACTGGAGAATTCTACTTAACAAGGAATTAAAACCTAAAACTCTTGCAAAAAAAAGTAAAGAGAGGAAAGAGTTCCACATTCATTGTGTGAAGATTTATACATTCATTCATTCCATATTGCCCAGATAGTAACACTAACGAAAAGGCTTAAGAAGAAACTATAGGTTATGTGAAAATCCTCAACAAAACACTAGCAATAATTCAACAGAACATTGAAAGCATTATACACCATGACCAAATTATGTAGGGTTTATGCCTACATAAATACAAGGGTATGCCAGAACATGAAGAAATGCAAGGAATGCAAGAAGAGTTCAACACCTGAAAATCAATCAATAAAATACATTCTCACTAAGAGAATGAAGGGGGAACATAAAATATCAGCTCCATTTACACAGAAAATACATTTCCAAAAATTAACCCCATTTTGTGATATAGAAAAATACTCAGGAGACTTGAAATATAAGAAAACTACCTTAAAAAACAAATGTCACATATGGAAAATCTAGAACTATTATCATACCCAACAGTAAATGATGAAACACTTTTCCTGTAAGACCAACTACAAGACAAGGATGCTTGCTCCAGATTCTTATATTCAAAATGATACTACAAGTCTTAGCCAAAGCAAATAAGCAAAAAAAAAAAAAAAAAAAAAAAATAGTAATAAAATAAAAAGCATCCAAACTGGAAAAGAAAAAGTAAAAATATCTGTCCTTTCAGATGATACGATTTTATACATAGAAAATCTGAAAGATTCCACTGGTGGAAAACAAACAAATAAAAAAAAACCTGTTAAAACTAATAAATGAATTCAGCAAAGTTACAGAACATAGAATAATCAAGTTGTGTTTCTGTAAGCTAAAACATACCAAAATGGCTGACAAAAATTCCATGCATAAGAAAATTTTACAAACAGTAACTTTATTGAAACAACAAATCATTGCTGAAAAAAATTAAATATACAAATAAAGAGAAAGACATCCTATGTTCATAGGCTGGAAGACCTAACATTGTTAACATGTCAATAACTCTATTGACATGAAATACAACACGATCTCTCAGAATGTTAACGGATTGTTTTGCAGAAGCACAAAAACATATCCTAAAATAAATATGGAATCTTGGGAAACACCAAGTCATGAAATCAATCTTGAAAAAGAAAACCAAATTGGTGATCTCAAACTCCATGACACCAAAGCATATAACAAAGTTACAGAAACCAAAAGAGTGTGGTGCTAAAACAAAGAGAGAACCCAGAAATAAACCCTAAACCATATGGTCAAAAGAATAAAAGTGACAAGACCACCCAGAGGGGAAAGAAGAGCCCATTCAGCAAATGGTGTTTAATAAACTTAGATACTCACATGCAAAAGAATAAACTTGACCCTTATACCATACACAAAAATTAAATCAAGATTGGTTAAAGACCTCATGTAAGTACTAAAATTTTGAAAGACAGAAAAAAATCATAAACAGAAGGGTTCATGACACTTAATTTGGCAGTTATTTCCTGGGTATGACCACAAAATCAAAAACAGAAAAATGGAATTGCATCAAACTAAAACGCTTCTGCACAGTAAACAATCAGCAGACTAAAGGGATCTTATAGAGTGGGAGACTGTTTCTTCTAGATTATTTAGTTTTTTTGTGTACAAATTTCACAGTTTTCTCTTACATTCCTTTTTACCTCTATGGTGGGGTCCCCAGTCCTTTGGCAATGGACCCTTTTGCAAACCAAAAGGCTTTTAATTTGCATTAATACCCAAATATATAAGGATTTCCAGTCAATAGGAAAAAATTGAAAATAGGACTTTTAAAATGGCAAATAACTTAAAATACATTTCTCAAAAGAAGACATACAAATGACCAATAGGTATAGGAACAATGTCCAACCTCACTAATCATCAGGAAATGCAATGCAGTACCACAATGAGATATCATCTCACACCTGTTGCAATGGCTATTAGCAAAAAGATAAAAAATATATTGACAAAGATGCAGAGAAAAGGAAACCCTTTTACACTGTCAGTGAGAATACAAATTAGTATATCTAGAATAGAAAATAGTATAAAGTTTCCTCAAAAACTTAAATATGGAACTACCATATGATCCAGAAAATCTGCTTCACAGTACATCTCCAAAGAAATTGAAATCAGTATGTTGAACAGACATCTCTTCTCTCATGTTCACTACAGCATTATTCATAATAACCAAGACATAGAATCAAACGAAGGGTCCACCAATGGATGATGAGTAAAGAAAATGTGGACTATATGCACAATGAAATATTATTATGAAAATTACACACATAAATATTATTATGAAAATCTACATTGCCTTGATGTGCCTTGGTTTTACTGTGGCAAAATATATATAATATAAAATTTACCATTTTTAAGTGTAAGTTCTGTACCAAAAGAAGGACATGTTATCATATGCTACAAAGTCAATGAATTTGGAGGACATTTTGCTGAGGGAAACAAACTAGTCATGAATACTACATGATTCCACATATATAAGACATCTAAAGCATCAACACTCAGACACAAAAAGGAATTGGCTGTCAGGCACTGCAGGAAGAAATGGGTGGTGGTCTTCAGTAAGCACAGCGTCTCTAATTTGGACAATAAATTTTGGAGATTGGTTGCATAACATGAATGTAGGTGATTCTACTGAACTGTACACTTAAAGTTGTTAAGATAGTAAATAAATGGGGTTTTCACCACAGCTTAACCCCCCCCCCCCAAAATTGTTAAAAGGACACTAGCAGGAAAATTAAAAAGCAATTGATGAAATGGGAGAAAATATTAGCAAATCATATATCTGATGAAGGATTAAAATTCTCAACATATAAAGTATAACAGCTCAATACCACCACCAAAACAACCCAACTAAAAAAATTGGTAAAGGACATAAACAGGCATCCAACAAAGGTATAGAAAGGACCAATAAGCACATAAAAAGGTGCTTAACATCATGAATCTTTGGAAAAATGTAAACCAAAACCACAATGAGATATCATTAAGATGGCTATTAAGGTTTACCCCATTAGGATGGCTACTACCACAAACAAAACAATAAAATGAAACAATGTAACAAGTATGGGGAGGATGTGGAAAAACTGGGACCCTTTTTAATTGCTGGTAGGAAGGTAAAATCATACAATCAGTTTGCAAAACCATACTGTGCTTCTTCCAAAAATTCAACGTATAATTACCATTCTGGTCCAGCAATTCCACTTTTTGGTATAACACAGAAGAATTGAAAGCAAAAACCTGAATAGTGCTTTATATACCAGTGTTCATAGCAGCATTATCTGCAATATCTAAATAGTGAAAAAATGTCCAGTGATGGATAAATGAATAAATAAAATGTTTGTGTGTATATATATATGTATATGTATATACACACACATATATATGGCATGAATGAACCTTTAAGATACTATGCAAGTGAACGAAACCATTTGCAAAACAACATATACTGTATTTAACTTACATGGGTTACCTAGAATAGTGGAATTTGTAGACACAAATTGGAATTGTGGTTGATACGGTTGATATAGCAGAGTGGGGAAAGAGCTTTTAATGGATTAAAGTTTCAGTTAGGGAAAATAAAGAAATTCTGAGGATGCAGAGTAGTGATGATAGAACAACAATTTAGATGTACCTAATGCCACAGAACCTATACTTAAAATCATAAATTTTATATTATATTGTATATATAACCATAATAAATCTAAAGCACATCAAAGAAAAAAATCCAAAAAAGAAAATACTCAACTATTGGTAAGAATGTTGCAGCCCCAATAGAAAAGAGCCTGAAATTTCCTCAAAGGAACAAAGAAATAGGAAGTTGGACTGAGGACACGATTAGCACCAGGGTGTCTTCCACTGTCTCTGTCTTCTCTATATAGACTGAATATTGAGATTTATTAAAGTCCACACATTACACTTCTCAGGTAGCACAGACAAAATGGAAGGCATCTTAGAAAACACCCAATATAACACAAATCAATGTCTCTCATTTCTTTATGCAAGCACAAAAGAGCCTGTCGCTAGAAAAGGAGAGGCTAAGAACAAAAATCATTTTCATGTAAATCATTTGGCATAAAATTAATCTGTATCAGGTAGAAGCCTCCAATAATGCCCTCAAGGTTGCCAGCAGGATCATGTAAGAAGCATTGCAGAGGGAAACACTACCCACTGTTGCTATCTGCTGCTATCGCCCTTCTGCCTATCTACACACACCCATGCTCCCAAGTTCTTCGGTTACAACAAAATGAGTCTTAGCGAAGGAAAGGAGAGGAGAGAACTGGAAATTCAGAGCAGAAAGTTCAGTGACCAAGTACTTGACTCCCGTCAGCAGCAATATAGAGAGAAGGAGAAATATCCTTTCCTCTTCGTAGACCAAAGTTCTGTAACACTTACTACACACCAATTGGCCTTGGCAATCCAACTAATTTTTCCCATGCCTGTACTTTCTGTCCCCACTGCAATCTTGATGAAAAGAAACTACATGGTCAATGGTGCAGCTCCACATGCCACAGGGAGGCTCTAGTATAGCAAAAGCCTCATTGATAATACTGCTGAGCTTACTAGGAAATGGACACGAAGATACCATCCCTCTACCTTAACCCACCCCCATCTCCACTTTCACAGTCATTCAGGAAACCTTCCAAACTGAATGAACCTTTGCTTCCCATTGTTGGCCCTTCCTCCCCTACAAAGATACAAGTGAGGTATAGGCAACCACTGGGGATAAAGCAGAGCAGGGCAGGGCAGGCCCTGGGAAGTACTGGGGAAAAGGAACTAGCCAGTAAATCAGCAAGGAGAGTAGGAAAAATCCAGGTTTCGCCACAGAACCCTTCATGCAAAAGTATCTTAGGACAGGTGCCTCTCCCAGATCAACTCTTGCTGAGGGACTCCTTTCTCCATTAATCTCTCAAGCTACTACATCTGCTTTTTTGTTCCTCTCATTTTTTACACATTATGCCACATGCTGAACCATTCGGGAATTATTTGCCTATGTGACAGCAGAAGCATTTGAATGTTGGGGTCCCTCAATAGGAGAGGTCCCAAAAGAAGAAATCTGTATCAAACATGGTGAATTAGCATTACTTCTTTTCCCACAAGCACTTTCTTGATCTGGTCCCAACAGAGCTTGTTCCCACTCACAGTGATGGGTGAGAGGGGTTTGTTTAGGGAGGGACGGATCCAAAATAGGCAGATCTACAATAACTATTTATTTAAACCCTGAGTGCCTGTCAAAGTACTTGCCTCCATTAGAGTATCATAGGAAAAAAACGCACTCGAGCTAGGTATTTTAAGTCATGCCTGTAATCCCAGCACTGTAGGAGGCCAAGACAGGAGGATCACTCTAGCCCAGGAGTTTGAGACCAGCCTGCACAACAAAGCAAGACTTACATCTACAAAAACTTAAAATAAAACACTTAGCCAAGTGGGTGGTATGCACCTATAGTCCCAGCTCTTCTAGGGGCTGAGGTGGGAGGATCATTTGTCCAAGTGTTAGAAGCTGTAGTCAGCTAGGAGCATACTAAGGGACTCAAGCATGGGTGACAAAACAAAACCTTGTCTCTAATAATAATAATAATAACAATAATAATAATGATGTACTTAGTAATCCCCTCTATACAACAAAATAGAACAAACTCTACCATAAAGCTAATGGCAGCATTTATGTGTATACACAGGGAATATAAAGAAACTTTACTCAGGAGTTCTGAGATTCTTTGCTCTTAATCCAAAGTCTGGGAGTCCATGGAAAGCAGGATGAGGGCCAGAGCACAAAATGGGAATCCATTTTCTTTACAAGGAACAAAGGGAAACCCATGGGTGCTGCTTAATCTTAGAAGTCTAAAAACGCAAAAGAAAGCCTTAGAAAAACTTCAGTGTATCAACCGACCATGGTTACTTTTCTGGTTGATCAGAGTTCAGCCACTCCTTCTTGCTCCATGGGACTACACACACTATAACACATTGAATTACCTCCAAAGAGCATCAAGCAGATGTAAGCATGCTGGTACAAATGAGGCCTACCTTGGAGCACAATAGAAAATGACTAATACATTGCATACAATTAAAAATATTTTTTCTATAATTTGCATTTACTTCAGAAAAATGCCAACCAAAGTCCCTCCTCAAAAGCAGATTAAATCCTAAAAGTACAAGCCCAGCTGTAAACAGGAAAAGGCCTCTAATGTTTTCACACTACAGGCTTGTTTATCTGTAAGCCTTTCCTCCAGAAGAAACTCAAGCAGGTAAAATGGAAGCAACCGTCCTCCAGAAGATGGCATAAGTCATAAAAAGAGACCAATATATAGAACTGGCAAGAAGTTTAGGTATCACTCCAGAAGCATTTCTGTGCTCCCCATTAGGTATCCTAAGTATATGTAGAAGCCCACGTTAAAACTTAGGGAGACTGGAGGGAGGGGGAATGGAAGTGGTAACAAAGAAATGCAAGCATCCTGCAGGTATTCACCAAAGATTCAAAGTCATGTAGAAGGGCAGGATACAGATTAAGTCAGCCCTAAATGACTCTCTGAACCCCAGGTTCTATGGTTAAAAGCTATCAACTTCAGAGTTCCTAAGGGGTAAACTTTTACACTAAGTTTGCTCCAACCCAGCCAAAAGGCAGACCTACATTTCTGATCATCTTCACTTTGCCTGCTTTGGTGACTTGGGCAGTTGAAGGATTCATTGAATAGTCAGCACTGCAAATTGATCTGCTTCGAAACATGATGCCCCTCTGAAGTACCTGGAGAGGTGCCAGGAACTTGGAAATGGCCTATGACTATGAACATCTAGTTTAATAAGTCACAGAGTGGATGATACAGTAGGCTGACCTGAAGACTACACTTTTGCATCGTACAATTGAAGGCAAAAATACTTCTGAAAGGGGAAGGCTTATAAGGGATATAGATTGTCAAAAGCCAGTTGGCATTCTTTCTTCCTAAATATACCCTCTTTGAGTCCCGGGACTGTACAATGTTGCATTTCCAATCTGGTAAACAGTGCCAAGTGTAAGGAATAGAGCACACTCTTATTTCTAACTTGTCTGAAATAACAAGGCCATTTGAGAAGGAAACAGTGACTTCCAGAGTATTCTACAATTTCCAGGATTATTATTACATAGCTAATGTATTATTAAATAATTATTTAACTTAATAATTCTTATAGCAGGCTTATTACTTACAACTTAAAAGTTATTTTCTCAAATCTTAAAAATTCCATTTCAAGCAGCTGAGAAGCCAGGTGTGCAGATCTGGCCAAACTCCTCCAGGCAGAAACACTCATGACCCTGTAAGCCTTCTGCCATCACCTCCGCCTAACAAGTTCCCTAACCCACAAAATCCAAGCATCTTGCACCTCATCCCAATTCTAGGAAGTCAGAAAGATGTGCGTTAAGTAAGGAAGTTCAGCTTAGCTTTCTCAGCAGAAGACATTCTGGCCAGAAACTAGCAGCCACCTCTGCACTTCCTCTGTGGGTTTACATACTGTGGGCTTTATAAGTGCTGAGGAAAGAAGACTAGAGACACTGTGGTAATCCTTGCCAATAGCTTTTACACTATTTACAAATTCATGATTGATGTAAACAGCCTTCATATTCCCCTTATCAAAGTCAAACCAAGACTAGTGATACAGCTACAGATCAAACCTTAATGGCAGTTCAAAACAAGTCCCATACTGGTCAGCTTCACCAGAGACATCATAAGCAAAAGAACTCTGCCATTTCTTATAGATTTCTGTGTGGTTTATCAGCCCTCTCCCAGAATTTTCTCCTTGTGGTAAAAAGAAAGCATGATTCCTACAGCCCATTTCCTCAGCTAGAAATAAAGGTTGTTCAAACCTCTAGGACTGATCACTACACTCAGCAAAAGCAGGAGCTGATCTATCCTGGACATGCTGATGTTTTGGAAGTAAGTCCTACAGGTATCTGTGCATGTCACAAAGGCCTACTCTGTCCTATAGCCCACAGCATTTGTTTTGTAAATTGCCCACCTCAATGTCTCCTTTATGATATTTGGTTAACTTCATTTCCATAGTATCATTATTAGACCAAATTACAAGACTAGTCAGTCCTTAAATATACTTCAACTAAATACTTACATGAGGCACATTATATGGTTTACCAAAGGCATTACCTTGTATCATAAACTTTCACTAGAAATACAACTGCCCTAGACACAAATCTTGGTCTCTCTCTAAAGAATATTTTTTATATATAATTGACATTGTACTGAACAATTAAATTTACCAGGTCAGTTTACCTCCCATCTTAGCTCCTTGTTTTTTGTTTGTTTGCTTGTTTTGTTTTGTTTGCTGTTGTTTTGGTTTGGTTTTTCTTGTTGTTTAGGTTTGGTTTTTGTTTTTTGTTTCTTTCTTTCTGAGATGGAGTTCCACTGTTGTAACCCAGGATGGAGTGCAATGGTGTGATCTCAGCTCACTGAAACCTCCGTCTCCCAGGTTCAAGAGATTCTCCTGTCTCAGCCTCCCAAGTAGCTGGGATTACAGTTGTGTGCCACCATGCCCAACCAATTTTTGCATTTTTAGTACAGATGGGGTTTCACCAGGTTGGCCAGGCTGGTCTCAAACACTTGACCTCAAGTGATCCACCCATTTTGGCCTCCTAAAGTGCTGGGATTATAGGCATGAGCCACCATGCCCACCTTGTTTTATAAACAGTATTTACCCAACTACAATTATTTTCAAAGTATATAGCTTGTGCCTTGCTTACATCAAAACATAGCTTTAACTGAGTGTACTCAGAGAAGGAGTGAAGGTGGGGAGTGCAAGGGCAGGAAATTATTTTCAAGTCTTTTTGTTTTCTTCAACAACAGAGGCAGTGGTGGAACTGGGCAAGTCAAAATATGTGTTCTAGCTTTTGGTCTGATTAAAACTTGGTTTATTGGCTAGAAACCTTGTTAAATGCCTTGTTAAATGCTTTGAATCTCCCATTTAGCAGTTCTGTACAAATGCAAACTTGAATAGCTCTGGGCCTACTACATCTTAAAAAAAAGAAAGAAAGAAAGAAATGTAATGTCCAAACAATGCAAATCCTAGACAAGTGTCATATTATCACATGACAAGTGCCAAGGCATTTCCTCTCAAAAACCCATGAATCTACATCTTTCAACCTTTGTAATGTGTTTTTCTATTGACAGCATTTTATATAGCATTTAGTAAGCACAGCCTGATTGTGTTTCACTGTGACGCTGAGCAAAATAAAGGGTAGAAAACCAGTGGCTCAAGCCTGTAATCCCAGCACTTTGGGAGGCCGAGATGGGCGGATGACGAGGTCAGGAGAGCGAGACCATCCTGGCTAACATGGTGAAACCCCGTCTCAACTAAAAAAATACAAAAAACTAGCCAGGCGTGGTGGTGGGCGCCTGTAGTCCCAGCTACTTGGGAGGCTGAGGCAGAAGAATGGCGTAAACCCGGAAGGCGCAGCTTGCAGTGAGCTGAGATCCAGCTACTGCACTCCAGCCTGGGCGACAGAGTGAGACTCCGTCTCAAAAAAAAAAAAAAAAAAAGGCGGGGGGGTAGAAAACCAGTAAGGGTAGGAAGAGTAGTCTACAGAAGACCATCATGCTGGAGATATGTCTTCAGGTGGATAAGGATAAATAGCATTTAGGAGTATTTCTACTGGCAAAAAAGAAAACAAAAGTATTTTTTTGGAGGAAAAAAGCCACTCTCACTTGTCTAGTGGCTCAAAGGAGAAAAGCTGTGCAGATGTAAAGCATCTGGTTACAGCTTCCATTCCAAACATAAACCAGTTTTTTTCATGACACTCTGCTCTCAGTTGTCAGGTAATTTTCAAAAAAACGCAGATCTGATTTTCTACGCATGCTAGAAACTTTATTAAAAACACAAAACATAAATCAGCAATCCCTGGCGACTTTACTGAACAGCACACTGAGCCCTTATAACATCCAGATTTATACTTATCAAATGTATCCCACACTTCTGCTTCTGCAGCAGGCCACTTCTGTCTCACCTGTTCCAATCAGGTCTCCTTCCTTTAGCAGCTCCTGTTCCCTTCCCCAAAATAATTATGAAAAACTTACCAGCCAGGCATGGTGGCTCATGCCTGTAACCCAGCACTTTTGGAGGCCGAAGAAGGCAGATCACCTATGGTCAGAAGTTGAGACCAGTTTGGCCAACATGGTGAAACCCTGTCTCTACTAAAACTACAAAAATTAGCTGGGCATGGTGGTGGGCACCTTTAATCCAAGCTCCTCAGGCGGCTGGGGCAAGAGAATTGCTTGAACCTGGGAGGCGAAGGTTACAGTGAGCCAAGATCATGCCACAACACTCCAACCTTGGTGACAGAGCAAGACTCTTGTCTCAAAACAAAAACAAAAACAAAAACAAAAAAAAATTGCCAAAGAGCATAGTGATAAGAGTTTTGGAACCAATGTCTAAACCATAAAATGATCCTATTTAGTGGGGAAAAAGAAAGATTCAGTCCTTTCATATAGACTCCTTTAAAATAGAAAAAACTGACATAAAGGGAAAGAGGGAAACCCACAGAAATAACCTCAGTGGGGAGTATTAACTGGTCAGTCCCAGGACACTGGCATATCACTGTCAGAGGGAATAGCAACAGCAAGAAATGAAGGTGCAATCCACAGAATGTGACTGGCTAGCTAAGGCAATGATTTATCCTTCGGACAATTATGTCCCTAGTGTTTTTCTTTGGTCCTAAAGATGAATGACTGTTCAATCTTAACAAATGAAAAACTTACTGAGGCTTGAGGGCCCTAAATAACTTATCCCTAAGGACAAAACTAAAATGAGCCACTCAAGCTCAAACCTGGAAGTGCCCAGAGAAGGCAATTGCTGGTCTAATTTTTCCACTTGAAATCATTATTTTCTCACACCATATTCTTGAGTAAGTTTGGAAGACTTCCTTAATATTCCTTCCTAAATAACAGTAAAAAGATACTATTTCAGTCCTAGAAACTAAGTTCACCAGGAATCTTGAACCCAGTTTCTCTTACCTGCAGTAATCTTTTAGCACGTTTTAAACTTTCATACTCTTTTCCTATATCCCACTCTCTACTATGAATTGGCTACCTTAGTGTAAGGTCATTAGTCCCCAGAAGACCCCACTTTCCCTTCTTCCAGGAGCCCAGAATAGGAAGTAAAAAAACAAACAAACAAACAAACAAAAAAGGTAGGTTGGCTACTCTCAGATCTCCAACTCATTTGCTCTAGTTTTGCCACGTAGTGAACAAATCTATTTGCCTCGGGCTAATGTCTTCAAAAAGTATTTTCACACTAGTCACAGAGCTGAAACAAAACTAGCAGAGAGGAGGAAGGGAAACAGGTGAATGAAGAAACTAATAGGAGTGGCTTGCAAGCCAAGTACTGTGCCCTACAACGCTCGCGCTGCCACAAAAAGCCAACTAACGAAGCAAATTAGTGTATCCTTTCCTCTCCGCAAAAGTTCGCCCTAGAAATAAAAAACCACTGAAGCTTAGGAGTGGCAAACATCGGTGCCCGTTCGATGTTTGTTCCCACACTATTCCCAATTTCTAGTTCTCATGGAGGCTCCAATGCCCAGGGTTACCACCAGCTCGGCTCCGTAGGGACGCGCAGAGGGGCACCAGATCATCGGCCACCCCTACGGATTTCCCAGTCTTGGACCGCTTGCTTTTCCCGACCCCAAAACTCCAGACGTGCGAAATGGCTCCGCGGTGTGACCCAGTAGTTAGCGGTAGCAGGGACAGAGGGGTGATGGCAACTCGTTTTGCCAGCCAAGCACGCCGCGATGGTCCGGCATCCCTGGTCTGCGGGGCAGTCCTCCGCAAGTGACTTTTTAAGACTTTCCAGCCTCTATAATCCGGCAAAGTTGCGACCTCACCCCCTACAGAGCTCTGGGTGGGGTGGAAAGGGCCCTCCTCAATCCCTCTGGTAGCATCCCAACACTTCCGGACAGGCGACGTCCCGCCCAGGCACTGAGAGACAGAACTCAAGTTGCTGACTTCCCCTAACCCAACCAGGCTTACTTGGTCTTCGTGGGGCTGGAGGATTCCCAAAGCGATCGCCTACCAACCGAGGCCGGGGGCTCGGTGTCAGAAACTGCCTACAAATCCAACCTATCTGCGGCAGGCGTGCAACGTGCACCGCAAGTTCGCGCACTATCGGAAGTGTCTATAGCTTCCGGAGGGGGGACAGGGAGGGAGCAAGGAGGAAGGGGGCTGTCTTGGAAGAAAAAAAAAAAAAAGCTTTTGCAATAAAAGTCTTTTGTATTCCCGTCATGATAACTAGAACTCCGAAGAACAGAAATTGGTGTTGGAGGAAGGTGCCAGACATGGTACGGAGCGACTCCTACTGGCCCTATAAATCTACCCCTAGGCAGTTATATTAGCGTAAAAAGTCCTCCTTTCTTCTATGCAATACTGCCTTTTCATAATCTTCCCCCACCTAAAATGGTACTCCTCCCCACATCCTGAAATCACAAGGACAAACATCACTTGGAAAGTTATAACCCCGGGGCGGACTCCGTGGCTCACGCCTGTCATTCCAACATTTTGGGAAGCCGAGGCAGGTGGATCACGAGGTCACGAAATCCAGACCATCCTGACCAACACGGTGAAACCCCGTCTCTACTAAAAATAGGAAAATTAGCTGGGTGTGGTATTGGGAGCCTGTAGTCCCAGCTACCGGGGAGGCTGAGGCAGGAAAATCGCTTGCACCAGGGAGGCGGAGGTTGAAGTGAGCCAAGATGGCACCACTGCACTCCAGTCTGACCATACTCTGTCTCAAAATAAATAAACAAACAAACAAACAAACAAACAACAAACAAATGTGGAGACCTCCGAATCTCTCGGTTATCTCACATGCCCTGCTCCTAGCACCCTAACCTGGAACCCTGATCTGAAACACTTTACCCAGCAGTTCCTCTAGATGCATATAAAATAAATTTATGGCTTAACTTCAGGTCTTCAACCTTAGCGTAACTCTGTATCCATGAAGTCAATATGACAAGTATAATCTAAAAGTTCTATCTGCCCTGTGTCGATGTAAATTAATCATTCGCCTATTGTCTTTGAGATCACAAGTTATATTTTCTGCTGGATTAAAGATCTTCAAACAGACTTCCCGCGGAATCTAATCGCCAGGAGTGAGCAAATTAAGTGCAGAGTGGCAATGCTGGTTGAGGTAACAGGGCGCTACCAAGGGAGAACAGCTCAGTTGCTAAAACCCACAATGACTCTCACAATCCCTTGGCAGGAATATACTAGGGACAACTGCCGAAGGCAGTCCAGATAGCTGTAGACCAAGGCAATTTGGCCACCACAGGGACTGACAGAAGAGGTCAGTCACTCTGACCAGAACATCTTCTCCTGGCTCAGATACCTGTGCCTCAGCAAAGAACAGAATTTGCAGAGGAAACAGGGAATTCTGGCCAAAAACACTGGGAAAAAAAGCCAGTATGAGTGGTAGCCAAACTTGTCCTCCTATCATTCTGACTATGTCTCTAGCAGGGCTGAGACATAACAGGAGGCACAAGAAGTCCTGATGCAAGAGGGTCCTCTCCAGCAGAGAAAAGAACTCACCTGCCCCATGTGGAGACCTCAACACACTCATGCACACATGAGAATTACATGTGTAATTCTAAGGCCTAATAAAGGACCTTTTGGACTTAAGTCTGTAATCCCAGCACTTTGGGAGGCCGAAGTTGGGGGAAACCACCTGAGGTCAGGAGTTCAAGACCAGCCTGGCCAACATGGCAAAATCCCCATCTCTACTAAAGCTACAAATATTAGCTGGGCACCATGTCAGGTGCCTGCGATCCCAGCTACTTCGGAGACTGAGGTAGGAGAATCACTCAAACCCATGTAGTGGAGGATGCAGTGAGTCGAGATTGGGTCACTGCACTCCAGCCTGGGCAACAGAATGAGACTCCATTTCAAACACCAACAACAGAAAGGGACTTTTGAGCCCCTTTAGCCCTGGGGCTGGTAGGAGGTAGGGAAGAGGGGTGGAGAACAGGCTGTTGTATGAGACATCATGCCTCAGGCAGAAACCCACAAAACCTCTTGCCCCTCCCATGTTTTTCAAAACCTCCAGGATGGCATTCCCAGGGCTGCCTGGAGCTTCTGAGGGAAGTCCTGGTGACCCTGGGATTCTGGTGGCATTCAGGCCCAGCCAGCAGCTAACATGGGCTCCACCCAAGAGCAGTCTTGCCAGCTTAAATCTTGCTATGCTAGGGTGGTGAAAAATGCTTGAAGCAGGGCAGAATTTACATGCACGTCTGGGTTGGTGGGGGCTCATACTAATCTACCCTACACAGGCCTTCCTGATGGTTCGCCAGAGGGGTGGGGCGGGGGAGGGAAATATACAAAAATGAAAGCATTCTTTTGGCTTTGTCTTTCCCAGGCCACAAGACCTTGCATCACTTAAGATAACAGAACCACAAAATATGTAATATCCACTACCCAGGATCAGAAAGTAGAAAAATATTCCTCCCTTAATCTACCATCATCCATCCACTCAAAGTCAATAACTCAAAATATCTTAGAAATCTTGCTTCACGTGAACACATACCCTCTTTTCTGCTTCAGAATGGAAGAAACAATAACCAGAATAAATTTTAAGAATTGAGGGCCATCCACATTCAGGTATGTAGCTTTGCCCTCTGTTTCCTGATTCTGTATCCCACAAAGATGCACTATTTCCCTGTGAACAAAAACATTATGAATATGAGTGTGGTTGTGTAACCCATGCTTCCTTCACGGTGTTGTTCTCTCTCATCAGGAAAGTCTTCATTACATATTGAAGAGATTTTCTCATTCACCCCGTGTCCCTAAGCATGGATAGATAGACGTTCATGGAACTTTTTGTGTTTCCGAGTAACCATCTTCACACCTTTAAATAGGCTTTTATCCCTAGCAATATCTTATAAAATTTCTGCCCACTATTAAATTAAGCAAAATCCTATATTTTCTCTCAAATATAGTTACACTTTTTGTCTTTGTATTTGCCTATCAATGTTTACATTTCTAGTTCTTTATGGACAACTGAGTGCCAAGTGTCTTGATTTGTCTTTGTGCATGTTAGCCTGACATACATATTAAAATGAACATTCTCGATACATACAGCTCCCTAACTATTCAAATTGTCTTGTTCTACCTACTACCAATAACATGATAATCTAGAACATGTTTCTTTTTTTTACAGAAAAAAAAAAGGAAAACAATTTTGTGAATTAGTAACATTTATACGGCACCAATGTCTGATCTGTAATCCATCCATGAATGAGCAGCTCCGCAAAGAACTGTACTAATGTCTGCATGGTCATTAAGTTTTTAGACCAATCCATTATTGGCACCCCAAATCATCCACATATCAGTCTCTTCCTGCTGAATGAAGGCTTTTCCCCTCCATTTTTCTGATTCTGACTCCTCACAAGTTCAAAAGGTGTCTATTTATGTCCCGTTTGCTCTCTCCAATGCCTAACTGCAGACATTGGCATGGCACTTTAGGCACATGTTCTCAGTGTGCATCTGTCTTGCTTAGGGCCTGTACACTTAAGGCTGAGCAGACCCTCCTCTACTCCAGCACTAGCATGAAGCCTCTCGGAAAACAGGTTTCCATCTACATCTCCCAAAATTAATTCCTTAAGTGAGCCCCTTATGTTTGTTCACAGCTCCCCCAGTAAGACTGATAAGCTCAAACAAGCCCATGTGGCATCTCCTTTGCGTTTGCCAAATTACCAAGCACGTGTAGACTATGAAGTGCACAGAGAACAGAAAATCCTAAACCCACATTCCTGTGCCCTCTAGGCTTTGTTCTCTTCCCCCGCCGTTGGTACAATTAACACTATGTTCAAATATTTGAAAAGAAAAAAAAAAAGAGTCTGTATTCTTCCCTCCAATTTATTCTATGGGAAACCGCAAACTAGCTGGCGCAATATCTGCTGACCTGCATAAGCTTTCTCCTATTTCACCACCTTCCTCTGCATCCCATCAGCACTTCCAAACTCCAATCCCCAGCTCGATACTCCCTCCCTGCTCCGCCCCCTACTCCCTTCCTGCCCCGCCCTCAGCCCCCCACCACCTTACTTCTACCAAAAGAAAGCCTTTAAAAGGATTTGTCGGCCGGGCGCGGTGGCTCAAGCCTGTAATCCCAGCACTTTGGGAGACGGAGACGGGCGGATCACAAGGTCAGGAGATCGAGACCACCCTGGCTAATACGGTGAAACCCCGTCTCTACTAAAGAATACAAAAAACTAGCCGGGCGACTAGGCGGGCGCCTGTAGTCCCAGCTACTCGGGAGGCGGAGGCAGGAGAATGGCGTAAACCCGGAGGCGGAGCTTGCAGTGAGCTGAGATCCGGCCACCGCACTCCTGCCTGGACGACAGAGCCAGACTCCGTCTCAAAAAAAAAAAAAAAAAAAAAAAAAACTAGTAACACCGGAGACATCAGAGAGACCCTACCCAGGTCTTCCGGCCCGCGTGGTACATAGTGGACGGAACCTGGGCAGGGTGAAGGCGCCTGTATGGTGGGAGACCAAAGGACTCATATCCATCCACTCAAGAGCAAGAACAGAAAATCTTGAGTTGTCCTCACCATTCCCGGTTTCTGGAGCTCTGGCCAGCACGCCTTGTGAAGGTTCTGAGGCAGTCAGAGCTCCCGAGCAGAGCTGTTTAGCTTTGTTTGTTGTTTTTGTTGTTGTTTCTTGTTTTTATTTTGTTTTGTTTTTCAATTTATAAATCTAGTTGACTCGCTGACTGGGCGGAAAGTAATAGTGTCGTATTTAGAGAACAGGAGACAGAAGAGCGAAGCGAGAAACAGGAGCCAGATAGCAACTCAATGTGGTGCGAGACGAATGCACAATTAACGCGGCCATAAACAGAAAGGAGGACCCGGCTGTGCCTTACGTGTTGCGCTACCCTGCCGAGTGGGAACTGGCCTTCTCCACTTCCCAGATGCGCCATCCGCAGGTAGGCGGGAGGCAGCATCACATGCAAGGGAAGAAAAGATGCTACTGGTACTGAAAAGCGCTGCAGGTAATTGCAAATAAGCCGTACTACCCTCTGAACCAGAAAAGACTTCTTAAGTGGCTGTGTCACCTACTGGTGATAGTACTTCGAAAGACAATGCTGGGAAGGAACGACCTGCTAGCAGAGCACCCGAACCAGAGAGGATCTCCTTCCCAACAGCTAGACAAAACCTGCCGTGTGGCAACGTAAACCAACTGAAGACCTGGCTTAAAATAAACGAGAACAGTATAAAAATCGCTATCTCTACTTTTGCTTCCGGTAAAACTGTGCCCGACATTTCACGAGAACCAACCCTGCAGAGCCCTGGCAAGAGAACAGGTCAGGAGTAAAGCAGGATATTTATATGCAGAAATCTAAACTATTTTGTGACAGGTCATTTAAATGACCTTTATACACAAATTCTGTCGGCAACCCGAATCCAACATTTTGTAAAGATTTACTGCAGTCTCTAATGTCCATTTTCAGAGCTACTCCAAGTGTTAAATGGCTGTAAATACTGAAGTGTGTTTGTTCTGGCTAACCAATATAACGTCTACGATGGACTATTTCTTACTTCTACTCCCAAGCCAAAAAGGTAGAATCAAATGACACCACTCCTCCCTCAAAGTTCTCTCAGGAAAAAAGCCTTGGTAAGCAGTCTCTCACCAACCGCCTTCGCCAGCTCTTCCAGGTTTGAACTTACCCAGTGTCCGCTCACCCTCCGCAGCAACGTCTCAGTGTTCGGTTTTCGGCGGGGGTGACTCCCTGGCAAAAAGTTGGCCCGAATTTCCTGGCAACCATCCATTTCCTGTTGGGCGTGTTTCCAATGGCGCCCCCCCGCGTCCGACGGCTTTCCTCATCTGATCCGACCTAGTTGGCTGCAACAGCCGCCCTAGGCACATGTCAGGGGCGAAAAAGGCATTGACTCAGACGGCGGCAGCAAGGGCTACCCGAAGAGCCGGAGCAAGGGCTACCCGAAGAGCCGGATCCCAAGGCAAGTGGGCAGCTCTTGCAGCCGCGCACGTAGACTTCCCTCGATATCTACAAGGTCGATAGAGGACTTCCGTGACCTTCAAGTGCAGTTGCTTCTCACCAAGCTCAGCCAAAGCTGTCAGACGCCAATGTCTGAGGCCTGTTACCAGTGGAGCTGCGCTCTGCTGGCTTCGAGTCCCCTCTGGGATGAACCAGAGGATGCAAACTTCACTACCGCAACCACCTTGACCCTTGGTCGCTCCGTCCTCTGGGAGTATCCCTTTTGCATCTCGCCTTCAAGAGGCGGTATGTACTTGATGTGCACTTCACTACAGGCGATAGTGGTCGTTCTGTCCGAATCTCCCAGACATTTCAATAGTACAGGGATTAGAGAAAATATTGCGATTAGAATGGGGTCATCTCATGGGACACAAGAGGGGAAGATAGTAAATAAAGGAACGGAAATCTGCCTTACTTACTACTGATTTGTAATATTTCTTCGTCTGCATCTCAGGTAGTTGGAGAGTATACCCTGATGTCAGGAGGTTAATTCTCGCGTTTTGTTTTACTTGCCAGGGGGACTTCTGGTCTACACTGTTGGATCCAAAAATTCTCACTCTGTACGGTGTTAATTGGTACATGAGGGTAGCCGAGTACAGACTAAGCCACAGCAGTTTCTTTAACTTCTCCAGTGGACTCTGAATTACCTTGGGAACCGGGTACTTTAGCAGGTAGGAAGTGGGGGAAACAGGGACTGGCGACCTATCGCGGAGGAAGGGAAGAAAGGAGGCTCAGGCCTTCCTGGAGCTTAAAGTCTAGAGAAGGAGCCAAGATGGCCTAGAAGGGAGTGGAAATGACTGTTCTATCTTAAGCATACCCAGGTTACAGACCCAGAAAATGTGCAAAATCAGGGATCCCCAGACTGCAGACCCAGAATGTGTACAAATCAGAGATCACCAAACCCTAGCCTACAATTGGTACCTGTCTGTGGCGTGTTAGGAACCCGGCTGCAGAACAGGTAAGTGAACCGCTCGCTCCGCCTGAGCCCCGCCTCCTGTTGAACGAGCCGAGGCATTGGAACTCAAAGTAGCAGGAGCCCTATCGTGAACCGCTCATGCAACGGATCTAGGTGGCGCTCTCCTTATGAGAATGTAATGCCAGAGTGTGACCTGAGATAGAACAGTTTCATTCGGAAACTATCCTCCCTTATCCCCCTGCTGCCCCTCCCTGTCCCTCTCGCAGAGCCGCTGCCTCACCCTTGCCCCCCTCACACTGCTCCAACCAGAAGCCCCCCTCCACCCTGTGCCCCTTGGGGCCCTGCCGCCCCGCCCCTTCCCGAACGTGTCCACCTCACCGCCTTCTACCCCTACCCACCGCTTGTCTGCGGAAAAATTGATTTCCGATAAACTGGTCCCTGGTATCAAAATGGTTGCGGACTTCTAACCAGAAGTGTTCACGCTTGGCTGCTAGCTAAGATCTTTTTTATGCCAGGGGATAGGGGAAGTTTCTTTGTGTCTCAGAACAAGATATGCAGGCTCCAACATAAGATCGGTGCAAAATGGGAGTAGTATGTAAATCCAAGTGAAAAACAAACAAAAAAATTATCTGGTAGTGTCCCCAGTCCAAAAATAATAAACAGCAACCCGTCTTGGTTACTACTAAGTCAATATTAAGACCAAAGCCAGTTCTCGTTAGCACACATTTTTCTCCCTAAAAAAATTATACTTACGCACTTTGGGAGGCCAAGGCGGGTGGATCACGAGGTCAGGAGATCGAGACCATGCCGGCTAACACCGTGAAATCCCGTATCTACTAAAAGTACAAAAACTTAGCCGGGCTTGGTGGCAGGCGCCTGTAGTCCCAGCTACTCAGGAGGCTGAGGCAGGAGAATGACGTGAACTCGGGAGGCGGAACTTGCAGGAAGCCAAGATCCTACCACTGCACTCCAGCCTGGGCCACAGAGTGATAGAGAGAGGGAGGGAGGGAGGGAGGAAGGCAGGAAGGCAGGAAGGCAGGAAGGCAGGAAGGAAGGGAAGGAAAGAGAAAGAAAGAAAAAAAAATTGTACTGACTACTGACTGCAGGACTGATATCAGGTAGGATTGTATTTTTTGTGTTTGCTTTTCAACGTAACTGCAAGAACAGTTCTTCAGAGCAAAAGTGAAACTCCCGAGGGGAAAAAAAAGGAGTCTTTATCTGAGGAATGAAAACCCTTTTAAATTACCTGGCCCAGAGAGATAAAAATAACACCAAAATCACATTCTATTCCCCACTTGAGCTATGAATTCATCTCTTGAAACTGCTTGCTTTTGAAACACAACTATGAATTAACCTAACAATAATGCACTAGAAACCAAAATCCATACACTAGAGCTTACAATATCTAGCCAATCATGAATCAATGTTTCTATAAACCATGACAAATGGCTTTGTATCACACTATGCCCTGTCCTTGTTTTTGCCTTTATACACCCCCTTGTAACACATATATATTCAGGACAACTTGAATCTGTGCTGTCAGGATGCAATCCTCAAGCTTGGCCCAAATAAACTCTACATTAACTTGCCTACGTTTCTTCCTTTCAGGCTGACACATCTTTACTCTTTAAAATCCTAAATTTAAAGCACAACTAAATCTTTATTCTCCAGAACTGCTTATAACAACTTATGCAAATGATAGGTAGGTAGGTAAGTGCCTACAGAGTAATGCACAGTTGGGTTGTGCTGCCAGTGCAGGCGGTTGTACATACTTCTAGCCAGGAGGCAGATTGGAATGCAGACATTTTTCTTTCTTGTCATTCGGGAGTGGCTCTCAAGGATAATGTATATATTTGTCAGTCTCTGTTAACAAGCAAAAAGACACCTGGATTATTATGCTGCAAAGCTATTTTTTTTTTTTAAGATGTTTTAGGGCCAGACACTAAAAGTTATTTGAATGAATACAGGCACAACTAGAGAAGGGACTCACTTGTATGATATGGTGACATTCAATTTTTAAGTGAATCCTTGTATTCCAAACAATTCTTAAATAATTAAGATGACTGAAGTAAGGTATTTGTGAGGAAATTCCATGAATGTGGACCCAGATGAGAAGACTCCACGCTCCTATGGGCTACAGGGGAGCACTTATTGGCCCATGTTAGCACAGAACATGCCAGGGCCTCCCAGCTAATGCTAGGCCTATACCATGGAGGCATTATCTTCGTGCTGGGCCACTTCCTGTCTTCCTCAATTTTTCTTTCAACCATAAGCTTTTCCTAGAGCCACAGAGAAATTCAGGTCCCAGTAGAGCTTGAAACCTGTAGCCTTTGTAAGTCTGCAGGCTTCTAAAGCCACAGATAAAGGAGTCTGCACATCTAACTTTAAAATTCTAGAATTAAAATAAATGAGGAGAATGTTGCTGTACACAGAGGGCTGACTATGGGGAAAAAGTGGTGCTGGAGAAAAATAAGCCAGTAAATTCACTGTTGATATAATTAGTTCTTTAGATTATCCTTTCTTTTAAAAACTACACTTGCATCTACCATATATTTTATAGACTAGTAAAATTAAAAGAGTTTCTCTTTGATCTCTCAGGAATATATTTTCCAACCCTATGGGATTTTTGAAATATTATTTTAAGAGAAACTCTAAATTGTGGATTGAATGTGACTTGCTGAAAATTAAAATATGAGACTTTTTTCACCCATCTCTGACATTTAAAATTTTTACTTACACCTCCAAGCCCTGAAACAGATTAGATGATATCGTTTGGGAGAAATGACTCACAAAGCTAGAGAAGAAGACTAGCCTCTTCACCATTCCCAAACATTCTACTGTCATTAAGGATTTGAAGCTAAGATATCCTATGGAGACCTCAAAACGTGAAGACTTTGTAGCTGAATACAATTCTTTCCTCTTCTTTTATCCCTTTGTACCTTCACTCTCCTGATACCTCAAGAGCTGAAAGAGTGGAAAGGCAGGGAGGAATGGAAATTATTAGGGAATTTGCCTCAAACTTCAAGAATTTAGTCTTTTCATTTTGGGGGACATTGTTTACTTAGGCTGAATGAAACCAGGAGATAATTTATACTCCAACCAACCTCAAGTTTGGAGACAAGTTTAACTTTTTGTGATTATAGATGGGTGTTTGTGTTTCACCCTTGCATTTGGAACTCATAACTACATCAGCATGAATTGGCTTTACAACAGAAGAAATAACCTGAAGTCATTTTCATGTCCTAGGCAATAGAAAAAGCATGAAATCACCAGAAACAGAGAACTCCCAGAAGAACTCAACTGTCAGAAAGCTTTATAAAGATCCTATTGTTTTTTGCACAAGAACCTCCTGAAGGGATTTCATAGATGGCCCTGATGAGGCATCAAGACCTATCACCATTTGTTTAATAGACTGTTCTTTCCCAGTTTAATAGTGTTGGTACACTAATCATTTGACACCGGTTCATTTGTGAACTCTATTCTATTCCATTAGTCCATATCTCTATCTTCATGACAGTACCACATTGTTTTGTTATAGTTTTGTAGTAAGTTTTGAAATTAGGAATGAAGAAACCTCCAACCTTATTCCTTTTCAAGACTGGTTTGGTTATTCTTGATCCCTGGCCACTTGGGTGTTGCATCTAATAACAGGGAAGAAAAAGAAAGTGTTTTAGATATGTGGTTTTAAGGGTTTCTTGGTGTCCCTCAACCTATTACACAGGAGACTGCTTCCTTTATTATGGCAAGAGCAGAGAATGTGGACTCCCAGAGAAAAGATCAGAAAGCTAGACCTGCAGACTGGATCCTACCCTACCAGCCTTTTCAGCACATTTGGTCTCCAAATTAGGGCCACCCTACATTGTAGAAGAGGTGAGTGTCAGGCTTCTCATTCAAAAGATACCAAACTTCTTTTCTGCAGGTAGGGGCATAGTACCCTTACTGTGGAAGGTTAACCCTTCATGCACTCCCAAAGCCATTAGCACTAGAGCTGCTAAGGTGGCAAATTTTAAAGGCTGCATTAAACAAGGCCTGCTGTTTTCTCAGCCAGTGGCTATCCTGTCAGTTACACATGGACTTGGTGCTCTGATCCCAGGCTCTGTGACTAATCACATGTTCAGTTTTCTTCTTTTCTCATCTGCCTCTGCAGGCACCCTGGAGACAGAATAGTTTGGGAGATGCTGACAGGAAACCTCCAGGCACAGGGCAGGTGGTCTAGTCAACCTGCTAAGGTTAACCCACTGAACTCAGCTGCCTTGGGGACCCTGCTGGCTCTCAAATGTAGACTAAGCATCCTGTCCTTCTCATTGTCCCTTGGGTGAGGCGGCACCATCCCTCTTTCTGCCTTTCTTAAGGATCTGGAGGATCTGTATGTGGTGGCATATGCATAAAAATAGAATGTGTGTTTCAGTGCATTGGAATGCCTCAGAATCCTTATTGAAGTGCCTTTGGTTCTCGGGGCTATTTGATTTACGGTATTTGTATTGCCATTTGAGATAAATAAGACCAAATTCTAGGCAAATCCTTTGGTGATCAGAGACCACCAGAGCATCCATATCTGCACATAAAACAAAGAGGTCTTAATCAGCAGCTCACAACACATTTACAAGTGACACTTCCCAATGCTGCCTTCTGCTGGACTGGACTCTCTCCAGGCTTGCTCTGCACTCAGCTGGAAGTGCCTTATGGGGGCAAATCAAGTGGCCACTCCTTTCTGTCCAAAGTGTAGCTTTCCTTCCCCAGCTACTGCTGCTCTCCTCTGCCTCTGCACTGCTTGCCAGGAACTCCTCAGCTTGGATAAATAAGTGGAAGAGCACTAGCCATAGGGAGCCAGTAAATCAATCATTAACTGGCCTGCGAAGGGAGCAGCACCCAGATGTATTGGGAGCCTTAAACGTTCCAGTGAAAGCATTCATGAAGAGAGGGGAGGCAGTCCCACCAAGATCTCTTCGTTCTTTCCAGAAGTCCCTGATAACTCCTTGGATCTTTCCAGCCACGCTCATAAGTTACGGTGCACCCTCAGGGCTGGCTTGAATATTAACGAACCACCTCAGTAGCCTGATTGTTTGCATTTCTTTGGATAGTCTGCTTCCCTATCTCAAATTTACTCTAAAATTCATACAAGTTTTAAATTATTCTAAGAGGCCATATAATGTTATTCCAAGCAGCTCTGTTTGTTGTAGCATGAGATCATAAGTAACCTAAGTGTCGGGCAACGACCTTGAAGTCTTCATACAATGCAATTATTCTGAAGCTACTTCTTAAAAAATGATTATCTACTCTGCAAACTGATTCTTTGGGAATGATCCCAAGATCTGTTGATAATGAAACAAAATACAGAGGCAGAACAATTTGTATAAAAGTCAGGATAAGCAAAAAATTGAGAAAACAGAGAAAGGGAGGTCCAGCAATGGTTTCTTTGTGGCCTTCACTAAATATGTAGTGCAGAAACAAGTATAAACACGGCTCCTTTCCCTCCTCACCTCCATCCCCTCCGTTCTATTTTTGATAAATAGGAACCCATTGTACTTGCTGTTTTGTATCTCCTCTGTGAAATTTATCCTTACCAAGGCTCAGAGAATGTTCACAGAATTTTTTTTCTCACTGTAATAGGACACATTTTAATAAACAAATGATCAGCATTTTACACAATCCGTTTTCTTCAGAAAACCTAGAGCAAGGGATCATTTCATTATCTGCATAACACTTCAGCACTGCAGATTGAAAACAGCTGAACTTTCAGATAAAGTTGACTTCTTGATTGCAGGATTCAAGGTTTCTCAGATGTTAATACAGAGTCAAAAGCAGTGGATAAAACCTTGCAAATGGCTTGTGCTTGTTCCAGGCTGTTGCACTGATAAACCCACAGGCTGTAATCTTCATTGCTTGCATCTGTGGTCTTCAGAGCCAGTAAGCTATTCCCGCCCCCCCCCCCCGCCCCCCCACCAGACCATCATCATAACACACCATCCGGATTATTAAGTAGAGAGCATGCCTGTGCAAAACATCATATTGATCTGATGTTGATACTTTTATGCCATACTTGGAAACTCCCATAATAAATTCTTCCTCTGGAGGAACAAAAGGCAACTTTCCATCTCGGCAACGTCTATATAATTTATCAGTCTAATGGCCCTTCAAGGCCTTTTCCCTCAGAGAGTTTCAGTTTCTCAATGGCCAACATATTTTATTCGAAATTCTGCACAGGTATCTGAATTATTGTTGCTTTGTCCTGAGCTTTTGGCGGAATCTGTGTCGAGGCTGGCCAACCATATGCTTGGCCATAAAGTAATTCTTAACAAATTTTAAAAAAGCAAAATAATACCAACCACAGTCTCAGACCTCAGCACAAAAGAAATCAATACTAACAATACCTGTCAAAAATCATATAATGACACAGAAATTAAACAACTTGCTCCTGAATAACTTTTGGGCAAATAAATGAAATTTAGGCAAAAATTAAGACATTCTTTAAAACTAATGAAAACAAAGATACAACATACCAGTCTTTGGGACACAGCTAAAGGAGCTTTGAAGAAGAAAGTTTATAGTGCTGAAAATCCACATAAAAAAGAAGACCTAAAACTAGCAACCTCATATCACACCTAGAGGAACTAGAAAAATAGAAGCAACCCAACACCAAAAGATTTTTTAAAACTCAATGAAAATCTGCTGAACTGAATGAAGGATGGGAAAACCATACAAAAGATTAATAAAACCGAAGTCAGTTCTTTGAAAGAAATAAGATGGATAGACAGCTAGCTGGATTAACAAACTAAAAAAGAGAGCACAGATCCAAATAAACACATTTGAAATGACAAGAAAACATGTAAATTGATCCCACTGAAATACAAAAATAAAAATTAGAAAGGAATATAAAACAGCAGAGACTATTACAAACACCGCTACGCATACAATCTAGAAGGCCTAGAAGGAACGGATAAATTCTTGGGGTCATTCAACCTGGTAAGTCAGAACCAGGAGGAAATCGAAACCCTCTGTAGAAAAATAATGAGTTCCAGGCCGGGTGTGGTGGCTCAAGCCTGTAATCCCAGCATTTTGGGAGGCCGAGAAGGGTGGATCACGAGGTCAGGAGATCCAGATCATCCTGGTCTACACGGTGAAACCCCGTCTCTACTAAAAAATACAAAAAAATAGCCGGGCGAGATGGCGGGCGCCTGTAGTCCCAGCTACTCGGGAGGCTGAGGCAGGAGAATGGCGGGAACCCGGGAGGCGGAGCTTGCAGTGAGCCGAGATGGCGCCACTGCACTCCAGCCTGGGATACAGAGCGAGACTCCGTCTCAAAAAAAAAAAAAAAAAAAAAAAAAGAAAGAAAGAAAAATAATGAGTTCCAAAATTAAATCAATTATAAAAAGGTTTCCAATCAGAAAAAGCCCAAAACCTAACAGATTCAAGCCAATTCTACCAGATGTATACAGAAGAACTGATAGAATTCCTTCTGAATATATTTCAAAAGAAATTGAGGAGAAGGGATTCTTCCCTAACCATACTAGTTTATTCTCACATTGCTAAAAAAGAAATACCTGATACTGGGGAATTTATAAAGAAAAGAGGTTTAATTGTCTCATGGTTATGTAGCCTGTGGAGGAAACATAGTAGCCTCTACTTCTGGCAAGGCCTCAGATAACTTATGATCATGATGGAAGGTAAATGAAAGGCAGATACATCTTAGAGGGCCAGAGCAGGGGGAAGAGTGAGTGGAAAGGTTCTCCACATTTTTAAACAACCAGATCTCTTGAGAGTTTTTCGTGAGAAAGGCATTAGAGGGATGGTGCTAAACCATTATTGAGAAACCACCTCCATGATCAAATCACCTCCCACCAGGGGCCCCTCCAGCATTGGAGATTACAATTCAACATGAGATTTGAGTGCAGCATAGATCCAAAGCATATCACTAACTCATTCTATATGGCCAGTATTTTTCTAAGACCAAAACTTGACAAAAATAATTAAAGATTGAAAAAAAAAAACTTCAGGACAATAACCTGGATGAACATGGGTGGGAAAATCCTCATATCCACCATGATTAAGTAGGCTTTATTCCTGTGCTGCAAGCTAAGTTCAACATACACAAATCAATGAATGTGATTCATCATATAAACAGAATTTTTAAAAATTACATAATCATCTCAATAGATGAAGACAGAGCCGTTTAATAAAATTCACTCTCCCTCATTCAAAACCCTCAACAAACTAGGAAGTGAAGGAATATACCCAAAAATATGAGCCATCTATGACAAATTGTCAGGCAACATCATACTGAACAGGCAAAAGCTAGGAGCATTACCCTTGAGAAGTGGAAGAAAAGGTTGCCCACTCTCAACACCACTATTCAGCGTTAATAGTGGAAGTCCATAACAGTAGAAGCCAAAGCAATCAGGCAAGAGAAAATAATAACAGACATCACAATAGGAAGACAAGAAGTCAAACAATCTCTTTATTATTTTTGCACATATGTAATTTTATGCCTAGAAGATCCCAATCTCTATCCAAAAGCTCCTAGATCTGAGAAAAAAACAGCAAAGTTTCAGGTTATAAAATTAATGTACAAAATTTAGTAACATTTCCATACACCAAAAAAAAAAAAAAAAAAAAAAAAATTCCAAGCTAATTCCTAAATCAAGAATGCAATCCTGTTCACAATAGCCACACACAGACACACACAAACAATACCTAGGAATACAACTAACCAGGGAGGTGAAAGATCCTACAATAAGAATTACAAAACACTGCTGAAATAAATCAGAGATGACACAAACAAATGTAAAAACATTCCATGCTCAGGCATAGATAAAATTAATAAGATTTAGCTGTACTGCTAAAACATAGATTCAGAGAGATTCCAATCAAACTTCCAATGACCTTCTACACAGAATTAACAAGAAAAATATTCTAAAATTTATGTAAAACTAAAAAAAAAGAAACTGAATATCCAAATCATACAATTCCTACTGAAACTATTCCAAAAAATTGAGGAGAAGGGATTCCTCCCTAACCGTACTGGTCCATTCTCACATTGCCAAAAAAGAAATACCTTAGACTGGGTAATTTATCACCACAATTCAGCAGGAAAAAAAAAAAAAAAAAAAAGCTGGAAGTATTGCATTATCTGGACTTCAAAATGTGCTACAAGACTGCAGCAACCAAAACAGCATGGTACCGGTATAAGAAAAGACACAGAGACCAATGGAACAGAATACAAAACCAGAAACGAGACCACACACTTACAACTGTCTGATCTTCAACAAACCTGAATAAACAATGGGTAAATAATTCCCTATTTAATAAATGGTGCTGGAATTACTGGCTAGCCATATGCAGAAGATTGAACTGGATGCCTTTCTTGAAGCATTAAACAAAATTCAGTTCACAGTGAATTAAAGATTTAGTTGTGAAATCTAAAATTGTGAGAACACTGAAAGAAAACAGGAAATATCATTTTACCTGTAGTTCCCGACACAAATTTCATGATGAAGACACAAAAAGCAATAGTAACAAAAACAAAAATTAACAAGTGAGATCTAATTGAAGGGCTTCTGCATACCAAAAGAAAGTATCAATAGAGTAAATAACCCACAGAATGAGAGAAAATACTTGCAAACTCTGCATTTGAAAAGTAAATCAAGAATCTCTAAGAACTTAAATAAGAAAAAGCCGAGCAACTCTATTAAAAAGTGGACAAAGACTGTGAACAGAAACTTCTCAAAAGAAGAAATACATGCAGCCAACAGCATATTTGAAAAGAAACTCGCCATCAGTAATCATTAACAGAATGTCAGTCAAAACTATCATGAAATATTATCTTACACCACTCAAAGTGACTATTATTATAAAGTCAAAAGTAACAGAAGCTGACAACATTGGGGAAGAAATAAAGAGTTTATACAATGCCAGTGGGAAGACAAATTCATTCAGTCATTGTGGAAAACAGTTTCAAAATTTCTCAAAAAAAGTTAAAATCTACTGGTAGACTCACCAATCCCATTATTGGTTATATATCCAAAAGAATATATATGCATATATATTATGTATATGCCATAAAGACACATGTACATGTATGTTTATGCATCACTGTTCACAATAGCAAACACACAGAATCAACCTAGATATCCATCAACAGTGGATTGGATAAAGAAAACATGGTATATATTTACACCATGGAATCCTACAGTCATAAAAAAGAATTCTGCAACAACATGGATGGAGCTGAAGGCCAATATCTTAAATGAATTAAAACAGGGACAGACCAAATACCACATGTTCTCACTTTTAAGTGGGAGTTAAATATTGAGTACATATGCACACAAGAAAGGAATGATAGACACCCAGTATTAAGATACAAGTGGAAGAGAATAAAAATTTTAAAACTACTATCGCATACCCTCCCTCCAGGAGGTCTCTGTATCTGTTTTTACCCTCTATGTGTACATTTGTCTCATCAGTTAGTTCCTGCTTATAAGTGAGCATATACAGTGTTTGGTTCTCTGTTCCTGTGTCAGTGTGCTAAGAATAATGACTTCCAGCAAAATGTTCCTGCAAAAAAAGATCTGATTCTTTTTTATGAGTGCACAATATTCTATAGTGTATATATACCACTCTTTCCTTATCCATTCTAACAATGATGAGCATTTAGGTTGATTGAAGGTTTTTACTATTGTGAATAGTGTAGCATAGAACATATGAGTGTTTCTATTTTTAGAATAGAATAATTTATGGTCCTTGAAGTATATTCCCAGTGAATTGATTGCTGGGTAAAACAGTAGTTGTACTTTTAGGTCTTTGAGGGATTTTCACACCTTTTTCCAATTGGTTAAACTAATTTACACTCTCATTAGTGAGTAAGAATGTTTCTTTTTCTCTGCAACCTTGCCAATATCTATTATTCTCTTACTTCTTAAAAACTTTTAAGTTCAGGTGTACACATGCAGCTTTGTTACATAGGTAAACTTTTGTCATGGAGATATATTGCACAGATTATTTCATCCCCCAGATATTAAATCTAACACTCATTGGTTATTTTTCCTGATCCTCTCCTTCCTTCTAACCTCCACCCTCAGAAAAACCCGTGAGTATTGTTCCTTTCAATGTGTCTCTCTGTTCTCATCATTTAACTCCCACTTACAAGTGAGAATATGCAGTACTTGGTTTTCTGTTCCTGTGTTAGTTTGCTGACAATAATTAACCTCCAGCTCCAACCATGTTCCCACAAAGGATATTATCTCTATTTTTTGTGGCTGTATTCCATGTTGTATATGTATCATATTTTTAAAAATCCAATCTATCATTCATGGGCATTTCTGCAATGAATATACATATGCATGCATGTTTATGATGGAATGATTAATACTGGGTGCATACCTAGTCATGAGATTGCTGGGTAAAATTGTATTTTTATCTTTAGGTTTTTGAGGAATCACCACACCGTCTTCATAATGGCTAAAATAATTTACACTCCTACCAACTGTATATAAGCATTCCTTTTTCTCCAGAACCTCACCAGCATGTTATTTTTTTTACTTTTTAATAATAACCATTCTGACAGATGTTAAATGGTATCCACTGTGGTTTTGATATGCATTTGTTTCCAAAGTTGATCTTTTTTTTTTCCATATGCTTCTTGGCCACATGTATGTTTTCTTTTGAAAAGAGCCTGTCTATGTTCTTTGCCCATTTATTAACGAGTTGTTTATTTTTGCTAGTTAATTTAAGTTCCTTATATATGCTGGATATTAGACCTTTGTCAGATACATAAGTTTGCAGAAATTTTCTCCCATTCTGTGGGTTGTCCATTTGGTAGTTTCTTTTGCTTTGCAGAGAAGATCTTTAGTTTAATCAGATGCAATTTGTCCATTTTCCCTTTTGTTGCATTTGCTTTTGGCATCTTCATCTTTAAATCTTTGCCTATTCCTATGACAGAGTGATACTGCCTAGGCTGTTATCAAGATTTTTATCATTTTGGGTTTACATTTAAGCCTTTAATCCATTTTGCATTAATCTTTGTATATGGTGAAAGAAAGGGGTCCAGTGTCAATCTTCTGCATCTGACTAATCAGTTATTTTAGCACCATTTAATGAACAGGGAATCCTTTCCCCATTGCTTATTTTTTGTCAGGTTTGTTGAAGATCAGATAGTTGCAGGTATGAAGTCTGATTTCTGGGTCCTCTACTTTGTTCCATTGGTCTATGTGTCTTTTCTTGTACCACACCATGCTGTTTTCTGGACTGTAGCCTTATAGTAAAATTTGAAGTTTGTTTTGTGAGGTCTCCAATTTTGTTCTTGTTGCTTAGGATTATCTTCTGTATACAAGCTCTTTTTTGGTTCCATATGAATTTAAAATAGCTTTCTCTAATTCTGTGAAGAATTTCAGTGGTAGTTTGATGGGGATAGCACTAAATTTATAAATTACTTTGGGCAGTATGGCCATTTTCATCATATTGAATCTACCTGTCTGTGAGGATAGAATGTTTTTCACCTGTTTTGTGTCCTCTCTGATTTCCTTGAGCAGTGGTTTGTAGTTTCCTTGAAGAGGTCCTTCACGTCCTTGTTGGCTGTTCCTAGGTATTTTATTATCTTTGTAGCTATTGTGAATGGATTCATGATTGAAAAAATAAACAAAACTGACAAATCTTTACCTATACCAGAAAAAAAAAAAAAATGGGAGAAGGACTACATGACTAAAATAATAGACAAAGAGAAGTCATAACAACTGATTCTGCAGAAATTAAATGGGTCATTAAGCTATTATGACAACTATATGATAACAAATTGGAAAACCTGAAAACAATAGAAAAATTACTAGATATGTACAACCTATCAATATTGAACCATGAAGAAATCTAAAACCTGAACACATCAGTAACAAGTAATAAAATCAAAGCTGTAACAAAAACTGCTCTAGCAAAGGAAATCCCAGAACCTGATGGCTTCATAGTTGATGTTCACCAAACATGTCAAAAACAACTAATGTCAGTGCTACTCAAAGTTTTCTGAAAAACACAGACAGAGGAAATACTTCCATATTTATTATAAAAGGCCAACACCAAAACCAGCCAAAGACACATCAAATAACAAAAACTACAGGCCAATATCTCTGATGAATATTGATGCAAAAATCCACCACAAAATACTAGTAAACTGAATTCAACAACACATTAAAAAGATCATTCATCATTGTGATGCTTTAAATACTAAGTGCCACATTGATTGGATTGAAATATGTAAAGTATTGATATTGGTTGGGTCTGTGGGTATTGCCAAAGTAGATTGACATTTGAGTCAGTGGGCGAGAAAGGCACACCCTTAATTTGGTGGTCATCATCAGTTGCAGTGTATATAAAGCAGGCAGAAAAACATGAAAAGACAAAACTAGCCTAGCCTCCAAGCCTACATCTTTCTCCTGTACTGGATGCTTTCTGCTCTTGAACATCGGACTCCAAGTTCTTCATTTTTGAGACTTGGACTGGCTCTCCTTGCTCTTAAATCTTGTAGATGGCCTATTGTGGGACCCTGTGATTGTGTAAGGTAACACTACTATATATATTAATATATTACATAATATTAATATATAATTAAATTTATTATTAAAATATATATAAATTATTAAAATATATATAATATTACATACTATATATATTAATAGGATATTTTATGTATATAGCCTATTAGTTCTGTCCCTCTAAAGATCCCTGACTAATACAACCATGATCAATTGAGATGCTCCAAAAATACAGGGATAGTATATCATATGCAGATCAATCAATGTGATACATCATATCAACGAAATGAAGGTCAACACTACATGACAATTTAAGTTAGTACTGTAACAGCATTTGATAAAATTCAACATCCTTTCATAATAAAAACCCTGTCAAACAACTGGGAACATATTTAATCATAATAAAAGCCATATATGATAGGCCCTAGCTAATACTATACTGAATGGGGGAAAATGAAAGCCTCTCCTTTAAGATTTGGAATATGACAAGGATGCCCAATTTCACTACTGTTATTTGACATAGTAGTTGAAGTCCTAGTTAGGGCTATTAGACAAGAGAAAGAAATGAAGGACATCCATAATTAACAGAAAACATCAAATTATTCTCTTTTGAAGCTATAATCTTACATTTGGGAAAACCTAAGACCCATTGCCCTAAAAAATATTAGAACTGATGAACAAATTCAGTAAAGTTGCAGGATGCAAAATTAAGATACAAAAATTAGTAGCATTTGTATATGTCAACAGTGAATAATCTGAAAAAATAAAGATATTAATTTTATTTATAATAGCTACAAATAAAATAGAACACCTAGGAATTAACTTATTGGTTAACTTATTCCTAAGTAAAAAAACTGAAATGTTTCCACAATGAAAGCTGTAAAACATTGGTGCAAGTAATTGAAGAGGACACAAAAAAATGGAAAGGTAGTCTATGTTTAGAGTTTGGAAGAATCATTATAGTGAAATGTCCATACTGTCCAAAGTAATCTACAGATTCAATGCAATATCTGTCAAAATATCAATTATATTCTTTGCAGAAAAAGGAAAAAAATCTTAAAGTTTATGTGGAACTACAAAAGACCTAGAATAGCTAAAGCTATCCTGAACAAACAGAACAAAACAGGACGAATTACATTACATGTCTTCAACTATACTTAAGAAGTATAGTAATCAAAGCAGGATGTAGTGGCACAAAAACACACATATAGACCAGTGGAAAAGAATATAGATCCCAGGAACAAATCTGCAGACCTATATATAGTAAAATGATTTTTTACAAAGGTGGCAAGAACATAAGTTGGTGAAAAAGACAGTCTCTTCAATAACCGGTGTTGCAAAAACTGGATATACATATGCAGAAAAATAAAACTGGACACTATCTACCAGCATATACAAAAATCAAATCAAAATGGCTCAATCACTTAATTTTAAGCCTTCAAACTATGAAACTACTGCAAGAAACTATTGGGGAAACTCTCCAGGACAGTGGACTGGGCAAAGATTTCTTGAGTACTACCCCACAAGCACAGGCAAAAAAGCAAAATTAGACAAATAAGGTCACAGGAAGCTGAAAAGCTTTTGCACAATAGAGGAAAGCAATTAACAGAGTGAAGAAACAACATGCAGAACAGGAAAAAACTTTGCCAAATATCCATCTGACAAGGAATTAATCACCACAATATACAAGGAAGCCAACAACTGTATTTTTAAAAAATCTAATAATTCAACTTATAAATTAGCCAAAAAAATCTGAATAGACATTTTTCAAAAGAAGACCTATAGGCTTATGAAAAGGTGATCAACATCATTGATCATTAGAGAAATGAAAATCAAAACTACAATGAGATATTATCTCACCCCCATTAAAGTAACTTTTATCCAAATAGGCAGTTACAAATGCTGGCAAGAATGTGGAGAAAAGGGAACTCTCAAACAATGTTGGTGGAAATGTAAAATAGGATGATCATTATAGAAGCCATTTTGGAGATTTGTATAAAAAGCTGAAAATAGATCCAGCAATCCTGCTGCTACGTATATACGCAACAAAAACCAAATCAGTATATGGAAGAGATATCTGCATTCACATGTTTGTTGCAACACTGTACACAATAGCCAATATTTGGAAGCAATCTAAGTATCAACCAATAGAGGACTGCATGAAGAAAATGTAAATATACTCAATGGAGTATAATGCAGCCATGAAAAAGAATGACATCCTGTTATTTGCAATATCAGAGTGAACTGTAGGTCTTTAAGTCAAATACAATAATCCAGGAACAGAAAGACAAACTTAGCATGTTCTCACTTACTTGTGGGAGCTAAAAATAAAAACAATTAAACCTACAAAGATAGAGAGTAGAAGGATGGGTATGAGAACCTGGGAAGTGTAGTAGTGCATTGGAAGAAGAAGTGGAGCTAGTTAATGGAATAAAAAAGAGTGAAGACCTACTATTTGATAGCACAATGGGATGACTGTAATTAATAATGATTTAATTATACATGTAAAAATAACTATAAGTGTACAAATGGATTCTCTGTAACATAAGGGATAAATGCTTGAGACAATTGATACCTCATTTACCCAGGTGTGATTATTATACTTTGTATGCCTGCACCAAAATAGACTATATATTCCATAAACATCTATCTCTACTATGCACCATGTAAAATTAAAAAAAAATAAAAATTGAAAAAAGAAGTCTAATTTCCATATGAGAGTCATTGTAGGTGACCCCGTAGACAACTCACCTAATCCTCTAGCAACAGCTGGCATCAACTTGTGGCCATGTGAATGTGCCATTTTGGATATCCTCTGGATAACTACAACCCTAGATGATATCTGAAAGCAACCCATGTAAGTTGTCTTTACTATCGTGAAAGAGAATCACTAACCTTGGCCCTTCTAACAATTACTCACCCAATGAATTGTGAGAAAAATAAACTGTGTTTTAGTATGTGAAGTTTGGGGTAATATGTTACTCAGTATATAGTAAGTAAAACAGATCCCTGATGTCATTTTTACTTGACAGAAAGGTATCCAGAGTGCAAAAGGGTTGATAATTTGCCCATTGTTTCATACCTAAGTGTTAGTGCTAAGACTTAAACTTCAATGCTAAATCCAAATCATTTTATCACAGTACCTTCTCAACATCTCTCTTGATAATTTATTTCCATGGAGAACCTTATTTTCAGACTCAGTTGATTTCCAAGCCTGTCTGTGCATCAGAGTTAACTGTATAAAAGTTACGATAGAGATTGCCATTCCAATTCTATAGAGTCAGATTTTAAAGGCATGAGACCAGGAATCTGTACCCTAAAGTGGCACCCCAAGTGACACAGAGGCAGTCTGTGAGGCCACCAGTAGATCCCACTGCTCAGTCAGGATATTCTGGATTAATTAGAAGTGACCAGCAAGATTTCCTTTGAAATATTTTCAGCATTGGAAAATTACTCAGGTATGTGTTTATCAGGTTATATTTAGACATTATGAACCCTAACTTCTACACTATTTTCTTGACCCCTAAAACTAGAAGACAAAAGCTAATGGTATTGTAACAGGCCAAAAAGTGTTTTTTGAGCAATGCAAGTGTGGCAATACCTTCCTAGATTCTGGGGTCACTGCCTTCTAAGAATAAACCATTAGAATGAGGAACTAAATGTAAATTCACTTCAGAACAATCAAAAGACAAGTGGCTGTGACCATAAGCACAATGGAGTGGAAAGAATAATACCCAAATATGCTAAGAAGTAGCAGTTTAAATGAGGCTCAGTGGAGGAGATTGTACCTGGGGCTGGATGTCTAATGAGATCTGCAAAGTAAAAAGATTACTCCAGGTAGTTAGAGCCCAGGAGCTTAAGCTTCAAGGGCAGATAGAAGAAGAAATGTATTCAGTGGGAAGGGAACAGTTTAGAGGGTGTAATTTAATGCAGCTTTAGAAGTAGAGGAAAGAGGTAGAGCAGACTTGGGTAATGGGAAAGGCTTGAAACTGAATTCAGATTTTTATTTTTTCCCTTTCTGAATTCTACTCTTATTAAAGATCAAGTACTGAACTCTATATTTTACTGCAAATAAAAAGAAAATAATAGAATTTTCTTAGCAGATTATTTAACATTTTCCCCTGAGATATTTATATAGGAGATACTGTGAAGAATTTTTAAAGGAAAAAATAACTTATTTCTGCCATTTTGGAACTTTAAGAATCTACTAAAATGGCTAAAACATAAAAGTGAGAAAATTCTGAGGGCTGGCAGGGGAAACTCTCATACATGCCTAGTGGAAGTGAAAAAATTGATAAAATTTGTCAGACCTGTTGCACCAGCTACTCATGAGGCTGTATTTTTGCACACATGTTTTACATGTCTACATAAATAATATGTATAGCCTCCAAATATATACACATGTGCATAAATATAGATGAAAACATTATTCTTAATGACAAAACCAAAAGTAACCAATGTTCATCAACTGTAGAACAGATCATTTAATTGTGGTATAGTTACACAAGAGAATATTCAGCAATGAGCATTAATGAACTACAATCCTATACAAAAATAAATGAATTCCACAAATATAATGTTAGGCAAGACAAGCCAACCAAAACAACCTTCATTTTTGTAAAATACAAAACATATAAAGCCAATCAATGTTGTTGAAAGTTACGAGTTAACAGACATATAAGTATACACATAATTAGTGCAAACCTTGCTAAGAAACAACATCCATATAATCAGACCCCAGTTTAGGGGATAGAACATCATCACTCTGATAGTGACAGCAAGGGAATCAGGAATTTCTAGGGAGGTGGTGATTTTCTATTCCTTAAACTGGGTTCTGGTTACGTGGATGTTATTTCTCAGCAAGCTGTGAACTAATTATGTGTATACTTGTGTGTCTGTATGTTTCACTTCAATAGAGTGTTAAAAGTTAATGTAGTTGGGGATAAAGCTCAATACGATATAATACAATACAATACAAACAATACAATACAATACAATACAATACAATACAATACAATACAATACAATACAATAAAAGACAAGGCCTCAGGAAAGGTCTCTGAGACCAGAGTAGGAATCATGGGAATTTTGGCAAAGTTGCTAATAAAATCTGAGGCCATCCTGCAGTTTCTGGAATGCTCTACACCCTCCATATTGTGGTGGTCTAAAGAATAACTATTAGAAGAGCATACCAGAAGGGACCAAGACGATAAAATAAGAACAGCTCTGGTCTGCAGCTCTAAGCAAAGTCAACGCAGAAGGTGGGTGATTTCAACTGAGGTAACCAGTTCATCTAATTGGGACTATTTAAGCAGCGGGGCACAGCCCATGGAGGGCAAGCAGAAGCAGGGTGGGGCTTCACTTCATCTGGGAAATGGAAGCAGCTGAGGACCTCTCTCTCCCAGCCAAGGGAATCCATGAGGGACTGTGCTACCCATCTGAGTTACTATGCTTTTCCCACAAATTTTTCAATCTGCAGATCAGGAGATTCCCTTGTATGCCTACACCACTAGGGCCCTGGGTTACAAGGACAAAACTGGGCACTGTTTGGGCAGACATTGAGCTAGCTGCAGGAGCTTTTTGGTTTTTGTTTTTGTTTTTAATACCCCAGTTGTGCCTGGAACCCCAGTAAGACAAAACCATTCACTCCCCTGGAAAGGGGGCTGAAGTCGTGGAGTCAAGTGGTCTCGCTCAGTGGGTTCATTCCCAGAGAATCCAGCAAACTATGAATTACTGGCTTGAAATTCTCACTGCCAGCACAGCAGTCTGAAGTCTATCTGGGACAATCCAGCTTGGTTCAGGGAGGAATATCTGCCATTACTGAGTAGGTGGTTTTCCCCTGACAATGCTAAGGAGGCTGGGAGGTCTCGGCTGGGCAAAGCAAAGCAGCTGTGGCCAGACTGCTTCTCTAGATTCCTCCTCGCTGGGCAGGTCATCTCTGAAGGAAAGGAAATAGCCTCAGTTATGGGATTACAGTCAAAACCCACATCTCCTTCAGACAGAGCACCTGGGGGAAGGGTGGCTATTGGTGCAGCTTCAGTGGATTTAATCATTACTGTCTGCCTGCTCTGAAGAGAGCAGCTGATCCTGACAGAGGGATTTCTCCCAGCACAGTACACCAGCTCTGCAAAGGGACAGACTGCCTCCTCAAGGAGGTCGCAGACCCCCGTGCCTCCTGACTGGGAGAAACCTCCCAACAGAAGTTGACAGGCACGTCATACAGGAGAGCTCTGGCTGGTATCAGGCTGGTGCCCCACTGGGGCACAGCTTCCAGAGGAAGGAACAGGCAGCAATCTTTGCTGTTCTGTAGCCTGCACTGGTAATACCCAGGTGAAAAGTGTCTGAAGTAGACCTCCAGCAAACTGCAGCGGACTTGCATAAGAGGGTCCTAACTGTTAGAAGAAAAACTACCAAACAGAAATCTACAACATAAAAATCAACATAAAAACCAGAATGCCTCTTCTCCTCCACATGCTCACAACTTCTCTCCAGCAAGGGCACAAAACGGGATGGAGAATGAGATTGACAAATTGACAGAAGTAGGCTTCAGAAGGTGGGTTATAACAAAGACCTCTGAGCCAAAGGACCATGTTCTAACCCAATGCAAGCAAGCTAAGAATGTTGATAAATGGTTACAGGAACTGCTAGCCAGAATAATCCATTTAGAGAGGAACATAGATGACTTGATGGACCTGAAAAACCCAAGAACTTTGTGAAGCATATGCAAGTAGCAATAGTCAAACTGATCAAGCAGAATAAAGGATATCAAAGATTGAAGATTAACTTACTGAAATAAGATGTGAAAATAAGATTAGAGGAAAAAAAAAAAGAGAAAAGTAATGAACAAAGCCTCCCATTAATATGGGACAATGTGCAAACACCAAACCTAAGACTGATTGGTGTAACTGAAAGTGACAGGGAGAATGAAACCAAGTTGGAAAACACACTTCAAGATATTACCCAGAAAAAATTCCCCAACCTAGCAAGATAGGCCAACATGCAAATTCAGGAAATACAGAGAACATGTCTAAGATACTCTTCAAGAAGAGCAACCTCAAGAAACAAAATCATCAGATTCCTCAGGGTTAAGAAGAAAAAAATTTTAAGGGCATCCAGAGAGAAAGGTCACGTTACCTACAAAGGGAAGCCCATCAGAATAACTGGATCTCTCTGCAGAAACCTACAAGCCAGAAGAGAGTGGGGGCCAATATTCAACATTCTTAAAGAGAATAATTTTCAACCCAGAATTTAATATCCAGCCAAACTAAGCTTCATAAGGAAAAGACAAACAAAATCCTTTCCAGACAAGCAAATGCTGAATTATTTTGTCACCACCAGGCCTGCCTTACAAGAGCTCCTGAAGGAAGCACTAAATAAGGAAAGGAAAACCTGGTACCAGCCACTGAAAAAAACACAGCAAAATATAAAGACTAATGACACTGAAGAAACTGCATCAACTGGTGGTAATGTGCAAAATTACCACCTAGCATTATGATGACAGGATCAAATGCACACATAACAATACTAATGGTAAATGTAAATGGGTTAAATGCTCCAGTTAAAACACACAGACTGGAAAATTGGATAAAGAGTCAAGACCCATCAGTGTGTTGTATTCAGGAGACCCATCTCACATGCAAAGACACACATAGGCCAAAATTAAGGCATGGAAGAATATTTACCACGCAAATGGAAAGCAAAAACAAACAAACAAAAAACCAAGCATTCCAATCCTAGTCTCTGATAAAACAGATGTTAAACAAAGATCAAAAAGACAAAGAAGGGCATTACATAATGTTAAAGTTGTCAGTGCAACAAGAAGAATTAACTATCCTAAATATATATGCACCCAATACAGGAACACCTAGATTCATAAACAAGTTCTTAATGAACTACTGAGGCTTAGACTCCCACACAATAATGGTGAGAGACTTTAACATCCCACTGTCAATATTATATCAACAAGACAAAATTAACAAGGATATTCAGGACTTGAACTTAGCTCTAGACTGAGAAGACCTAATAGACATCTACAGAACTCACCACCTGACATCAAGAGAATATACATTTTTCTCAGTGCCACATGACATGTCTTCTAAAATTGACCACATAATTAGAAGTAAAACACTCCCTCAGCAAATACAAATGAAATAAAATCAATCAGAGTCAGTGAATTGAAATTAGAACTCAAGATTAAGAAACTCATTCAAAACTGAATAAGTACATGGAAATTGAAGAACCTCCTGCTCCTGATTGGATAAATAACAAAATTAAGGCAGAAATAAAGAATTTCTTTGAAACCAATGAGAATGAAGAGTCATCATATCAAGATCACTGGAATACAGCTAAAGCAGTGTTAAGTAGGAAATTTATACCACTAAATGCCTATAACAGAAAACTGGAAAGACCTAAAACTGACTCCTTAACATCACAATTAAAACAACTAGAGAAGTAAACATAAACAAATTCAAAAGCTACTGGAATACAATAAATAACTAAGATCAGAACAGAACTGAAGTAGATAGAGACACAAAAGCCCTCCAAAAAATCAGTGAATCCAGGAGCTAGTTTGTGCAAATGTTTAACAAAACTGATGAATTAGTAACTAGATTAATGAAGAAGAGAGAAGAATTAAATAGACACAATGAAAATGGGAAGGGGATATCCCAACTGATCCCAGAGAAATACAAACTACCATCAGAGAATACTACAAACACTTCTATGCAAATAAACTAGAAAATGTGGAAGAAATTGATAAAGTCCTAGACACATACACCCTCCAAAGACTAAACCATAAGGAAGACAAATCCCTGAATAGACCCATAACAAGTTCTGAAATTGAGGCAGTAATTAATAGCCTATCAACCAAAAACATCCAAGATCAGATAGATTCATAGCCAAATTCTACCAGAGGCACAAAGAGAAGCTGGTATGACTCTTTCTGAAACTATTCCAAGCAATAGTAAAAGAGTGAGATTCCTCTCTAACTCATCTTATGAGGTAGCCTCATCCTGATACCAAAACCTGGCAGAGACACATACAAAAAAAGAAAATTTCAGCCCAATATCCCTGATGAACATCGATGCAAAAATCCTCAATAAAATACTGGTAAACTGAATCCAGCAACATATCAAAATGCTATCCACCACAATCAAGTTTGTTTCATACCTGGGATGCAATGCTCATTCAACATATGCAAATTAATAAACATAATCCATCACACAAACAGAACCAATGACAAAAAGTACATGATTATCTCATAGAAGCAGAAAAGGACTTCTATAAAATTTAATATTTCTTCATGCTAAAACCTCTCAATAAATTAAATATTGATGGAAATATCTCAAAATGATAAAAGCTATTTGTGACACACCCATAGCCAATATCATACTGAATGGGTAAAAGCTGGAGGCATTCCCTTGAAAACTGGCACAAAACAAGAATGCACTCTCTCACCACTCCTATTCAACATAATATTGGAAGTTATGGCCAGGGCAATCAGGCAAGATGAAGAAATAAAGGTATTCAAATATGAAGAGAGGAAGTCAAATTGTCTCTCTTTGCAGACGACATGATTGTATATTTAGCAAACACATTGTCTTAGTCCCAAAACTCCTTAAGCTGATAGGTGACTTCAACAAAGGCTCAGGATACAAACCAATGTGAAAACATCATGAGCATTCCTATACACCAAAAATAGACATTCCGAGAGCCAAATGATGAGTGAACTCCCATTCACAATTACTACAAAGAGAATAAAATAACCAGAAATACAATTTACAAGAGACATGAAGGACCTCTTCAAGGAAAACTACAAGCCACAGCTCAAGGAAGTTAGAGAGTACACAAACAAATGGAAAAACATTCCATGCTCATGGATAGAAAGAATCAATATCGTGAAAATGGCCATACTGTCCAAAGTAATTAATAGATTCAATGTTATTACCATGAAGCCACTATGGACTTTCTTGAAGAACTGGAAAAAAAAAAACTATTTTAATTTCATATGGAACCAAAAAAGAGCCCTTATAGCCAAGACAACTAAGCAAAAAGAAGAATAAAGCTGGAGGGATCATGCTACCTGACCTCAAAATACACTACAAGGCTATGGTAACTGAAGCAGCATTGTACTGGTACCAAAACAGATGTATAGACCAATGGAACAGAACAGAAACCTCAGAAATAACACCACACATCTACAACCATCTGATCTTTGACAAATCTGACAAATAGAAGCGATGGAGAAAGGATTCCGTATTTAATAAATGGTGATGGAAGAACTGGCTAACCATATGCAGAAAACAGAAACTGAACTTTTTCCTTACACTTTATGCAAAAATTAACTCAAGATGGATTAAAGATTTAATTAAAGATTTAATGTAAAATCCAAAACCATAAAAACTCTGGGAGAAAACCCAGGCAATATCATTCAGGACATAGGCATGGGCAAAGACTTCATGACTAAAACACCAAAAGCAATGGCAACAAAAGCCAAAATTGTCAAATGGAATCTAATTGAACTAAAGACCTTCTGCACAGTGAAAGAAACTATCATCAGAGTGAACAGGCAACCTACAGAGTGGGAGAAAATTTTTACAAGCTACCCATCTGACAAAGGTCTAATATCTAGAAGCCACAAGAAACTTAAACAAATTTACAAGTAAAAATGCAGACAACCCCATCAAAAAGTGGGCAAGTGATATGAACAGCCATTTCTCAAAAGAAGACATTTATGCGCCAAAAATACATGGAAAAAGGCTCATCATCACTGGTGATTAGAGAAAGGAAAATGAAAACCACAATGAGATACCATCTCACACCAGTTAGAAAGGCGATTATTAAAAAGAGAGGAAACAACAGATGCTGGTGAGGTTGTGGGGAAAAAGAAATGCTTTTACACTGTTGGTGGAAATATAAATTAGTTCAACCATTGTGGAAGAGAGTATCGCAATTTCTCAAGGATCTAGAAGCGGAAATACTGTTTGACCTAGCAATCCCATTACTGCGTGCATACCCAAAGGATCATAAATGATCCTACTGTAAAGAAATATGCACACTTTTGTTTATTGCAGCACCATTTACAATAGCAAAGCCTTGGAACCAATCCAAATGCCCATCTGTAATAGACTGGATATAGAAAATGTGGCACATTTTCACCATGGAATACTATGCAGCTGTGAAAAAGAATGAGTTAACCTCCTTTGCAGGGACATGGATGAAGCTGGAAGCCATCATTCTTAGCAAACTAACACAGGAACAGAAAACCAAAACCACATGTTCTCACTCATAAGTGGTAGTTGAACACTGAGAACACATGAATGCAGGGAGGGAAACATCATACACTGGGGCCTGTCAGAGGACTGGGGAAAAGGAAGGGAGAGCACTGGGACAAATGCCCAATGTTTAAGGAGATTAAAACCTAGGAGATGCATTAATCAGTGCAGTAAACAACCATGGCACATGTATACCTATGTAATAAACCTGCACATTCATTCCAGAACTTAAAGTAAGTTAAAAAAGAAGAAGAAAAGAAAAAGAACAATTGTTACATCTAGCTTGTCCTACTTCCAATTCTACCCTAGTGTTATTTACAGAATTTGGGATACCTCACATACTTTTTGGACATAAACCAGAATTCTCCTACGTAAAGATGGCTTAAATTCCTATTTACCCTCACCATTTAACATACCACTCCCAGCTGGGTGCAGTGGCTCATGCCTGTAATCCCAGCACTTTGGGAGGCCGAGGCAGGTGGATGACGAGGTCACAAGATTGAGGCCAGCCTTACCAACATGGCAAAACCTTGTCTCTACTAAAAATACAAAAATTAGCTGGGCATGGTGGCATGTGCCTGTAATCCCAGCTACTTGGGAGGCTAAGGCAGGAGAATTGCTTGAACCCAGGAAGTGGAGATTGCAGTGAGCCGAGATAGTACCACTGCACTCCAGCCTGGTGACAAAGCGAGACTCCATCTCAAAAACAAACAAATAGCAACAACAACCACCACCACCTCCTGTTGTGGGCTCGGGGGAGGAGGAAGGGATAGATTAGGAGGTATATCTAATGTGAATGACAAGTTAGTGGGTACAGCACACCAACATGGCACATATACACATATGTAACAAACCTGCACGCTATACACTTGTACCCTAAAACTTTTTTTTTTTTTTTATTTTTTATTTTTTATTATACTTTAAGTTCTAGGGTACATGTGCATAACGTTTATATCATGTATAACTCCCCAATGCAATCCCTCCCTCCTCCCCCCTCCCCATGATAGGCCCCAGTGTGTGATGTTCCCCTTCCCGAGTCCAGTGATCTCATTGTTCAGTTCCCACCTATGAGTGAGAACATGCGGTGTTTAGTTTTCTGTTCTTGTGATAGTTTGCTAAGAATGATGGTTTCCAGCTGCATCCATGTCCCTACAAAGGACGCAAACTCATCCTTTTTGATGGCTGCATAGTATTCCATGGTGTATATGTGCCACATTTTCTTAATCCAGTCTGTCACAGATGGACATTTGGGTTGATTCCAAGTCTTTGCTATTGTGAATAGTGCCGCAATAAACATACATGTGCATGTGTCTTTGTAGTAGAGTAATTTATAATCCTTTGGGTATATACCCAGTAGTGGGATGGCTGGGTCATATGTGTACCCTAAAACTTAAAATATGTATATATAAAATCAGCTTTCCTAACTACAGGTATGAGCCAGGTTGTGGTACTTGGCTGACTGAAGAGCTCTGGAGAATTTACTGAAGGGCAGTCAGATTTCAGAAATCATCATTTTCTGAAAGGATTCTTAGGGGTATTTCCCATCTTGTACAACAAAATGGCCTGAAATATGTGGGACAGGACTGGGAGTAGAGAAACATGAATTTCAGAAAAAAAAAGCTGGAAATCTCACCTGCTTATCAGAGTCCAATGTCTTTACACATCAGATGACAGCTCCTCAGATTCACTAAAGGTGTAGTTGTTAGCACAGTGAGACCAAGTGATGACTCTTTGGGCTATACACTATGGACCATACTTCAGGTTTGTGCCACTCAAAGGAAACGATGTTTCTGGTGATTTTTCTCACATTCCCTACCTGTGTCTTTCACTTCCTGGCAAGCCCAGGTAGGAAAAACATTTTTCAAACAATTTTTTTTAGTATTAGCATTGGTATGGCATATGGCTCATCTCCCTAGCTCATCCCATCTTGTCTCCACATCCTTTGACAAGAGAATTTGCAGTTCATCTTATAAGCATACCGTCCTACTCTTGAGATCAGGCTACAGGATTGCCTTGGAAAATAAAATGCCATCAGAAGTAGCAATGTGTCACTTCTGTGTTTACCTCTTAAGAATCATTGCATTTTCATTATATCCTCTTGAATGTTTACTATTGCCATGAGAATAGTATGTCCTACATATTCAACTCATTCGCAAAAGGTAGCAGACGTGAAGCAGACCTGGGCTCCAGCCTACATTTGCAGTTGAGTTCAGTTGTGCATAGTGTAGATTAGCGCACTATAGCTCACCCAAAGATATGTGAGTCATAGACAATTGAGAAATAAATGTTTACTGATACATAGTACTAAGTTTTAAGGTAGTTTTTAAAATAGCAGTATTGTGAAAGAGCTAACTGATTCACGACTTAAGCATATTATTCTGTCAATGCAAGATTTGTAATGAATAATTTATCATTTAAACTAACATCCTCTCTCTGTCCCCTTTATCATCTTAATTTTTTAAGAGTATTCGTCATGAACTAGAATATCATATATTTTAATATATGTATACTTGTTCTCTTCCCAAGAGTTTCACTGTGCCTGAAATAATGTTTATTTCCTGCTATAAATGCTCAACATCTTGGTAGGCACATAGTGGTTGTTAAATAATTATGCATGGGATAAATACATTACATAGTCCTTTTTTCTCATTATTTCAACATCTGTTATCTAATTTTGTTTCTGTGTATAATTCAATAAGTTCAGAAGCAGCAAAGATAATAGAGAAGACTTGTGGAGAAAAATACAAGAACAGGAAATGTCCAAATATTGTCCCTGAGGAGATATGAGTTATTCTTCTCCAAGACTGCATCCCTATGGTTGGAAAATATCAAAACTGTGATAACAAAAATGCCAGCAAGTAGCTTGTACAGTGTCATCTAATGTCACTTCCATGCCTCTAAGTTTCTGTACCTTATAATAAGGGTTTCTGTTAACCTTATCTGTGAGTCACTGCATGGATGGAAATTTTAAGGGGACTTATATGTCTTCAGAGAGCTGTCAGAATCTTTGACTTTGGTATTGTTCCAACAGTATGTATCAGTTAAATTATATAGTAGAAACACCACAATGTCAAGGTCAGACATTATGGTCACTAAAGCCTAAAATTAGATGCAATATTTTGTAGCATAGAGAAAAGTACATCTTTAAACAGACTTCTTTATTTCCCAGTACTCTGTTTCCTGCAAGTTTTTAAGATATCCACCAATAAGCACTTTGTATATGCAAAACATCTAAGACAACTTTGTCCAGCTTTTTTTCTCAGACTTAAGATATTATGTTATTCCTTAATTTGTATTAAAATAATTTCCCCAGCCTATGTTAGAAAATGAGGTCTAACCCTTCAAGGATGGTGAAAGGATGCCTCTCCCACCTCCACTCCTATTGACAGGAGAACAATCTGATATCTTTATTTCAGGTTGGATACAGGAGAGTGATTTGATGACCTTCTGTAAACTCCACTGTAGTGTGCATTTCAAAGTGGGACCTTAGAAATCATTGATTTTGTTTTCTCTTTCTATAGGCTCGCTGTATTTCATAGCTTTCCTTGCTAGGCACAAAAAAGACTGTTTCTCTGCTTGATGTTTTGAGGGTTTACAACACTGTGGCCCCCATATTCCCAGCATGTTGCTTTGTACACAGTAAATACTTAGTAGATCCTTGACAAGTGACTGAAATGTCAAGTCTCTTGGTAATTATGAGTATCTTGGATTTCTCCCTACCTGGAAGTTGCTTTTGTTTTCTGACTCTGTTTCCTGAAGTAGTGAGATCTAGGTTCTCGCCTGGTTTGTTCTGTGACCCTGAACTAGTGCTTCTACCACTCTAAAACACTTCACTCAGAAAGATGAAATATGGATGTGACTAAACCTATGTCCAATGAACTACTGTGTACTCCTCTCACTGGCTGGAAAAATTACTCCCTGGTGAAGCCATTATGCTCCTTCCTGGGTCTATGTCTTACTGAGGTTACTTGTCTACCCTTCTGCTCATAGGCAGAGGTAAAAGCTGAGGATTCTGTCCTGGTTCCTCTTAGTTCTGTTTAGCTTCATGATACTAAGTTGGATTCTTTTTGTCCCAATAGTCATTCTTCCCCTGTTCCTATATGCTATGGAATCATGGCACAAAAGCAATAATTGTTTCAGTACCTCAAGGATGCCTGAGTTATTTATCTGCTGCCAGCATTGTTGTTTAGATCTAATGTAAACTGACTTATCTCTTGCCTAGTGATGATACAGTTCCTGCTTAAATATGTATGAGCTATGGATTTTTCCCATTGATATCCTTATCTCCTTCATTTCAGCAAGAGTATTAACATGCACTCAAAATCTCTGCTGAGGGAAACAGAAAGTGCCATCACAGATCGCACATCACTTACTCCTCTGTTTCAGAAGGTTCACTTTCTCTGCCTAAGTAATGACTGACTTTTCCATAGTGTCCTCTTTATCCTCTCAGCATGGGTACATTCGGTGCAACTTGTCCTGAACATAGTTTAATTACACAATGTACCAAAGGCAAAGTCAAAGACTCCTCCTCTCCGGTTGGGCAGTGAGGCCTAAGTAAGCCCCATGCAGGAACCTGCAGCCAGCCTCCCACAGCTGGTTAAGTGCTGGGCTGCTAGCAGATAGAGAGGCCTATTCTTAGCTAATGACTGATTGAAGCAGGAAGTGATAGAAAATCCATGTGGGCTGAGGACCTGCAGGGCAAAACCAGAGACAAATGTATGAACCAGTGTAATCATGTTGTGGGAGGGATGGCAGAAGGAATTATGTGTATGTGCATGTGTGGGTGTACACATGCTCATTGGTCTCCTCTTCCCTCTCCATTCTTTCCTTTTTTTTTCTCATTTTCTCTTCCTGTCTTCTGTTATTAGACCACCAGAGTTGAAATTAGTATTTTAATAAATATATTTGTTTTAATGAATAAAGCGTTTCAAAACAACATAATTACAAGAACTGAGTATTAAACTAAACAGCAACCTAATTAATGCAATAGGAATATATAACTCCATTGATTAGACATATAATTAGCACACTCTTTAAGTCCCCTTGAGCCTTTGTCTTTCTGGAGATAAGACAGAGGAATCATAACCAACTTTAATAAAATGAAAGAGGATGTAAAGGCAAAAAGTGAATAAAACTATTTGGTGAAGATACAAAGTTCAAAGAGAATCTTCTTCTTCCAAAAGTAATGTGACAAAATATATTCAACATAAGATTTATTATGCTAGTCGTTTTCCATTGTATGAATTAAGTACATTCTTGTGTGTAACCAGTCTCCAGAATTCTTTTCCTTCCAAAGTTGAAGCTGTGTATGCATTAAATAACATTAAACTCTGTATGCATTCCTATTGACAGGAAGGTGATGCTTGAGTTTTACAAATACATTTATTGTTAAAAACATACCATTTTCTACAATTTATTTCCGAAAATAAAAGCAGAGAGATATTTCCTGACTCATTGTATGAAGTCAGCATTACTCTAATATCAAATTCAAATAGACATTATGAGAAAATAAAACAATAGACCAATGTACATGGATGCAAAAATCTTCAACAAAATATTAGCAAATTGATTCCAACAGTGTATAAAAAGTAATGCACCATGCCAAAGTGGGATGGATTCTAGGCATGCAAAGCCTATTCCACATTAAAAAATCAGTAATATATCGCAGCAACATATTTTTTTTATAAAACCATATGATGATTTCTATAGAAATACAAAAGCATTTGATAAAATTTAACATCCATTCATAAAAATAAAATTAAAACTCTTAGCAAACTGGGAATAGAGCGGTAAAATCCTCAAGTTGAAAAATAACATCTAGAAAAACATACAGCTAACATCATATTTAATGTGTGAAACTAGAAGCTTCCCCTCTAATATCAGGAGGAAGAAAATAACATTGTCTCTCATTACTCCTACTAAACACTATAGGAGAAATCCTAGCTGATGTAGTAAGACAAGGAAGGAAAATAAAAGGTACACAGACTGGAAGGAAGAAATAAAACGATGTTCAAAAATAAAATGAAAATCTAAAAAAAAAAAGTCAACAATGACACTAAACTACTGTACCTAAGTAATCATAGCAACATTACAGAGTACAAAGATATAGAAAAGTTAATCATTTTGCTATATACAGGTGAAACATCAATAAGCTAAAAATATGAAATCCAAAATGCTCCAAAATCTGACTTTTTGAGTACCAATGTAAAACACAAAGGAAAACCTCATTGGTGCATTTTGGATTCACATTTGAATTATGGGTGCTCAGCTGGTTAAATATAAGCAAATATTCCAATAAAAAAAGCCATAGAAATCTGAAACACTTTTGGTCCCAAACATTTTACATAAGGGATACTCAATTTTTATCAGCAGTGAATAATTAGAACTTAAAACAAAAAAACATTTATTTAACAACTCTCCTAGTTTGTTTTCGATTGCTATAACTTAATACCTGAGACAGGATAATTTATTTTTAATAAATTTATTTCTTATATTTTTGGAGGCTGGGAAATCCAAGACTGAGAGTCTGCACCTGAAGAGGGTCCTCTTGCTGGCGCAGATTCTGAATAGTCTTAAGACGTCACAGGACGTTACATGGCAAGGAAGCTGACTGTGCTGGGTTTTGTCTCTTCTTCTCTTTTTTTTTTTTTTTTTGAGACGGAGTCTCGCTGTGTCGCCCAGGCTGGAGTGCAGTGGCGCGATCTGGGCTCACTGCAAGCTCCGCCTCCCGGGTTCCCGCCATTCTCCCGCCTCAGCCTCCGAGTAGCTGGGACTACAGGCGCCCGCCACTGCGCCCGGCTAGTTTTTTGTATTTTTTAGTAGAGACGGGATTTCACCGTGTTAGCCAGGAGGGTCTCGATCTCCTGACCTCGTGATCCGCCCGCCTCGGCCTCCCAATCTTCTTCTCTTATAAAGCCACTAAGACCTCATTGTCATAATTCATTTAATGCTAGGGAAATTAGACCTTTTTCACGCATGTTGGAAGAGAGAAATATTCAAACTATCAAAAGAGAGAGAGAGAGGAGAGAGAGAGAGAGAGAGAGAGAGAGAGAGAGAGAGAGAGAGGAGAGGAGAGAGAGAGACTTTTTTTTTTTTTTTTTTGAGACGGAGTCTCGCTCTGTGGCCAGGCTGGAGTGCAGTGGCCGGATCTCAGCTCACTGCAAGCTCCGCCTCCCGGGTTCACGCCATTCTCCTGCCTCAGCCTCCCGAGTAGCTGGGACTACAGGCGCCCGCCACCTCGCCCGGCTAGTTTTTTATATTTTTTAGTAGAGACGGGGTTTCACTGTGTTAGCCAGGATGGTCTCGATCTCCTGACCTCGTGATCCGCCCGTCTCAGCCTCCCAAAGTGCTGGGATTACAGGCTTGAGCCACCGCGCCCAGCCAAGACTTCTTGACTGAAATTCTAACAAAGCGTGTACAACAATACTTGAGGAGGGTAGGGGCTTCAAGATGACTAACTAGAGGCACTAAGAATTATCTTTCTCTATGAAGAAGGACCAAACAGCCAGCAGATACACACATAGAAAAAAAGATTTAAGTAAGAACACTGGAATTCAATAGAAAGTGACAGGGAACCTCTGAAGCACAAAACGATAAAGCAGTAAGCCAGCCAGATTGACCAGGATTGGGTTGCAGTTATGAGAAACTGCAATGCGGATAAAAGGTAGCAAGAGATTCCCAGGAGTCCACGTTTCCACTGGTGTACTCCTGCAGTTCCAAACATACAAGATCCCCTCAGCCCTTGAGGGCCTCAGAGTGGAATAGGGAGCTGCCTGGGAACTGAGCACAGCTCCAGAGAGGGAGTTCACACAAGATTATTCACACCCCCTGAGACCCATGGCAACATTTTGAGACCCCATTCCCCACCACACTGCATTGTACCAAGGTTCCAACAGTCCCTGAACCTCCACATCCCTGGAATCCACTGACATTCCTTCCACACTCACCCACAGGGATAGACACTAGGAAGGTCCAGTGGTACAGAGAAGTCACTAGCGCTGTAGCGCTCTGTGGCCTAAACTTAGAGAACAGCAATACAGTGTACCACGGAGGTTTCCTCCAGAGACAAACTGAGCCAAATCACACATTCCAAAAACCTGAGTCATGTTCCTGAGGCTGCTAATTCTGACAGCAACCGCACTCATTCCAGCAAGTACTGCCATGCACCTATACACATCATAAGACAGACTGGGGACTGCCCACTTGGGTGTCATCCTGGGGACACCTTCCTGGAGGCATGAATTGACGGTAAGCCCACTGCCTCCAGCAAAAGTTACTATGCACCTCACATACCTTAAGAGGGACTGGGAACAGGCCCACCTGGGGACTGGGGATTGGCCCATCTTAGAGTCTCAGAATAGACACATCATAAAAACTGTTACCACCTGAGTGTGCTGTCCAGTGACCTACTAATAACCTGCCCAGTCACTACAGCCAGCACTCATGTGCACCGCTGGGCAGGTCAGACTCACCTGCCCACTGCTGTCACCAGTGCCCATGCATTGTTCAAGAGTCTGGAGATCAAACTATGCCACCTGCTACAGGTAGCCCCATGGCTAACGGTAGGCAACAACAATAGGTTGAAAAAGAGGATCAGCTTCCCACAATCACCAGTGCCTGTTTATGCTTTCTGAGGTCCTAAGAATGAGTGCACTTAGCATGCTGGTACAAACAGCATGCTGGGTGTCTAGGGATTGAACCCTCCCATCTGCGTTTTGGGAGCCTGAGGATAAGTCTGCCCAGACTGCCATCACCACCACCAACTATGTCCACTAACTTTTTCCACCCACATATGCTATATGGAGGCCTTAGAACGGACCTTCCATGACTACCAACACCATTGTAAGACACTTGAGAACCCAAGGGTTGGACCAGTGCCATTACTGCCATTGGTGATGTCATCTATGCTGCACTGAAAGCCTGATGTCAAGTTACCAGTCTAACCAACTGCTGCCACTGCTGGCATCCAAGTAAGCCCCCTGAAGACCTATGGATTGGATATGTTGATCCCACTAAAATTGATGCCCATATACAACCCCCAGAGGTTCCAGGGCAGGCATACCTATATCACTGCTGCCACAACTGGGGCCCAAGGATGAACTAACTTGGTATTCCCTCTCCAGGAAAGTTTCACCACAGGTTTCACAAACAACTATAGCCTAAGCCAATGAGAAACTCACAGACACCACTGATACTGATTATAGATAAATCATATGGAGACTATACTACTGCATGCACTTAGAATGAAAGCCAAAGCACCTGAATCAACAAACAACATATATGTATCTACAGCAAAAGTTTTTTTCTATAAAAGACAACTATAAATTTGGAGGATGTGATTGTTACACCAGGTATATAGATATCAATGTAAGGACACACAAAAAAAAATTTAAAAATCAAGGAAACTTGATACTCCAAAAGAACACAATGATTCTTCATGAACAGATTCTAATGAGAAAAAAATCTATAAAATGCTAAAAATGAATTGAGAATAATAATATCAAGAAGATTCAGTGAGATACAGAAGAACACTCATAATAAAAAAACAAGAAAATAATTAATGATCTGAATCAGAAATTCAACAATGAGGTAGCTTTAAAATAACTAAATAGAAATTCTACAACTGAAAATTTTGAATGAAAATTCAAAATACTATCAGATGCTTCAAAAATAGACTAGATCAAGGAGAATCTTAAAAATTGAACTTTGAGACACATCTTTTAAACTCATCTAGTCAGGAGAAAATAAAAATGAAAGAGAATAAAGAAAAAATAAGTGATCTATGAGACCCTATAAAATGAACACATTTCTGAATTCAGGAGTTCTGATAAGAGAGGGACACAGACATACAACAACTATCTAACAAAATAATAGCTGAGAATTCCAATGTATTGTAGGAGATAGGTATATACAGATACAGAAAACAAAAAATTTCCCCAAATACGTTTAAGCCATAATGGTCTTTCTGATGGCACATTAGAGCCAAACTGTCAAGCGTCAAAGACAAAGGGAAAATTCTAAAAACAACAAGAGAAAAGTGTCAAGTCACATGTAAGGAGATCCCCATCAGACTCACAGCACGTTATTCAACAGAATAATGAATGCCATTACAGGCAAGGAGAGAATGGGATGATACATACTAAGATGCTAAAAGAGAAAAAACTTCCCACCCTAAAATACTACAATCAGAAAAACTACCTTTCAAAAATGAAAGAGAAATGAAGTTCTTAACACCTAAGCAAAAACAGCAAATGATACAGAATATCCTGTACAACACTAAAAAAGAATGAAGTCAGAAGACTGACAATGTCAGACTTCAAGGTTTACTATAAAGCTACAGTATTCAAGACTATGTGACATTGGTAAAATAATAAATAGATCAAAGAAACAAAATAATGTCAGAAATGGACATATATAAATAAAGTCAACTTGTCTTTGAGAAACAAGCAAAGGCAATAGAAGTAATAGAGAAAGAATAGTGTTTTCTTTTTTTTTTGAGATGGAGTCTCGCTCTGCCACCCAGGCTGGAGTGCTGTGGCCGGATCTCAGCTCACTGCAAGCTCCGCCTCCCGGGTTCACGCCATTCTCCTGCCTCAGCCTCCCGAGTAGCTGGGACTACAGGCGCCCACCACCTCGCCCGGCTAATTTTTTTGTATTTTTTAGTAGAGACGGGGTTTCACCATGTTAGCCAGGATGGTCTGGATCTCCTGACCTCGTGATCTGCCCGTCTCGGCCTCCCAAAGTGCTGGGATTACAGGCTTGAGCCACCGCGCCCGGCCAAGAATAGTGTTTTTAACAAATGGTCCTAGATGCATAAGCACTTAAAAAATAAATTTTTTTCACAAAATATTTTTTCACAAAAATTAACACAATGAATTACATGCCTAAATATAAAACAGAACCATAAAATTCTAGGATTTTTAAAAAATGTGTATATTATATATAGAGAGAGAGAATATATATAGTATATATAGTATATGTATAGTATATATAGAATACATAGTATATATAGTATATATAGTATATGTATAGTATATAAACACACATAGACTTAATGTAAGTTATTATATATACAACTTAAAATTTTTATATGTAAACATACGTATAATATATATTTTTACTTTATATACAAACATATAAATTTTATAAATAAACTTATACAGTACATAAAAATTCAAAAAGATAACACAGGATTAAATGTAAATGACCTTGGGGATGACAACTGACTTTTTTCTTTTTTTTTTTTTTTGGATATAGAGCTTCACTCTGTTGCCAGGCTGGAGTGCAGTGGCATGATCTTGACTCACTGAAACCTCTGCTTCCTGGGTTCAAGTGATTCTCCTGGCTTAGCTCCCAGTATCTGGGACTGCCTGCCTCAGCATCCCAAGTAGCTGGGACTACAGGTGCAGACAACTGCGTCCAACGAATTTTTGTATTTTTAGTAGAGATGGGGTTTCACTATGTTAGCTATGAGATCTCAATATCTTGACATCATGATCCACTCACTTTGGCCTTCCAAAGTGCTGGGATTACAGGAGTGACCCACCACGCCCAGCCAACAGTTGACTTTTTTGATACAATACCTAAGACATTTTAGATACAACACCTAAGACATGCTGCAATTAAAATTAGTAATAATAAGTTGGACTTAGTTATAATTTTAAAACTTCTGCTATGCACTGCTAACAGAATTTAAAGATAAACTACATTCTGCAAAAATATTTGCAAACACATGAGTGATAAAGGATTAGTATTTAAAATATACAAAGAATCCTTAAAACTTAACATAAGGAAACAAATAATCGTATTAAAAATAGCTAAAATCCTCACATGGAGCACTAAACAACAACAGCAAAGTAAAAGAACTGAAGAATTGAAGAGATAACTCACCAAAAAAGATATATTTATTACAAATGGGCATATAAAAAATACTTTATGTCATATGTCATCAGAAAATTACACATTTAAAAAATGAGATATAGCTACATATATGTTGGAATGTAGATAAACAATGGCAATACCAAACGTCAGTAAGGATGCTCCAAATGGAGCAACAGAAACGTTCATTCATTTCTAGTGGGAATGCTTTTATAAAGAGACTTTGAAAGAAAGTTTGGCAGTTTCTCAGAAAACTAAATATAATATCACCATCTAATTCAACAAGTACACTTTTTGGTATGTACCCAAAGAAGCTGAAAAGTCCTGTTCATATAAAATCCTGCATTCGAATACCTACTGCAGCTATATTCATAATTGCCAAAACTTGGAAGCAACCAAGATGTTTTTCAATAGGTGAATTATTAATAAACTGTGGTCCACCCATACATTGAATATTTTTTAGCAATAAAAATAAATGAGCTACCAAGCCACAAAAAACACATGGCTAAATGAAAGAAGCCAATCTGAAAAGGCTGCATACTGTTTGATTACAACTATATAACCATTTGGAAAAGACAAAACTATAGAGAAAGTAAACGTATCAGAAGTTGCCACGTGAGGGAAGAAGGAATGAATAGTCAGAGCACAGAATATTCTTAGGCCAGTGAAAGTATTCTGTATAATATAGTACTAATGAATACATATCATTACACATGTGTGAACAAATGTAGAACGTATGATGCAAAGAGTGAATCCTGGCCTGGCGCAGTGGCTCATGCCAGTAATCCCAGCACTTTGGGAGGCCAAGCTGGGCAGATCACAAGGTCAGGAGATCGAGAGCATCCTGGCAAACACAGTGAAACACTGTCTCTACTAAATATACAAAAAATTAGCTGGGCATGGTGGCGGGGACCTGTAGTCCCAGCTACTGAGGAGGCTGAGGCAGGAGAATGGTGTGAACTTGGGAGGTAGAGCTAATGGTGTGAACCTGGGGGGTGGAGGTTTCAGTGAGCTGAGATCACACCACTGCACTCCATCCTGGTTGACACAGTGAGACTCCATCTCCAAAAAAAAAAAAAAAAACGGATGAATCCTTATGTACATTATGGACTTGGGTTTATAGTAATGTATCAATATGGTTCATCAATTGGAACAAATGTACTATACTAAAGCAAGATCAGCAACTCTGTAAGTCCTTCAGTGCCTAAATGGATTTCGAACTTCGCTTGCATGCTGCTCTGCTCCAAAAGCTCTCCTAATTCCCCACCTCTAACTTGTCCCAGTCCGCATGCTGCTTCCCTGGGTAGGAGCCAGCGCCTTGCATCTGGGGCTTCCCTAGCGAAGCCTAGGAAGCGGCCATTTACATCCATCTTGGCAGTTGCAATTCCCAAAGCCTTTGCAATTTGCCACTCTGTCACAGGTGACTGAAACTTCACATTAGCCTTCCTTACCTTCATGATACTCTCCCAAACCCGCTTACTTTGCTTTCCTTGCCACTTGCAGTGAGTTTTCTTTCAGCGTGGAACCCAGATTCCAACTCGAAGTTTTGTAATTTGCAACATCATAAAGGGAATTAAAGAACTTTATGTTAAATGAAATACCTCAGACAGGGAAAGGCGGACTTTTAAGTCAGCAGCCGAACTTTGTGCCTACATTCTTCTCTGCCCAAGCTATGGGACATCATGCCATGAATTGCTCACAGGCAATACAGACACAAAGTGGGAGAAGCAAAGAAAAGCACGTCAGATCAACCAAAAAGACTAGCAAGCACAGGTGAAAGGCTGGAACCAATACTGGAGATCAGAAAGTGTGTGCACAAGCCCCTGACGCTATAGGAGTAGCCAAGCCTTGAATCTCATACCACATTTAGCCCACCCAGGCACCAGCACTGGGATCTGCAGCCTCTATTTGTCTGTCTGTTTAAGCCCCATCAGTGACTAGTAGAGCCCACAGCATGGTCTTCACTGATCTGTACCCCTTGGTGCCTGCCATTTCCTGGACCGAGGACACAAGTAGTGGCACTTTCTCAGGACATGAGCACAGCAGTTGCTTAGCTTCTATCTCAGTCCTCGTGGCTAAAGTCAAAAGTAATCTTTAAGTCCATAATGCAATAGGGACTGGCAACTTCTCTGTATGCATTTTCCACTCCTAGTCATCAATAGAAAGAAACTTATAGTACAGCCTACAGAAAAAGAAACAGTACAATGTAAGAACAAATCCCCAACCTGAGGTTCTCTGGTACTTTTCTGGCTCAATCACAGTCACTCCCTTTCTCACTATTTCTTTTTCAGCAGGCTGCCCAAACTTTTCTAGACACTCCTGCAAGAACCAGAATTCAGAAGAAGAGGGAGTTCCCAAGGTAATGGTTGCTTTTTCAGATAATTGTGTATCCAGAAAAAAAAATACTTTCTTCTTGATCAAGACATAAAAACACAATTTGTCCTATCCTTACAGAGAAGGAAAATTATGATAAATGAATAGAGTAGGGACAAAAGAGATTAAGTACACATGTCTGAAATACTCAGTTGGTTTTTCTTTTCTTTTTTTTTTCCCCCAGTACAGAAACATGAAAGAAATGAGTTGAAGGATTTTGTATCGTAATCAAGTTAAATTATGTTAAGTTGACATATTGAAGTGCCTTTCTACCCATTATGCTGAGTTATTATTATCTATTTTACATCATATTTTTATTATATCTTAAAATCAGTATGAACTAAGTTGGAGATCTTGCTGTCATTATGACCTATTGAGTAATCATTTCAGAAAAAGCATCATGTAATAGTGTTTCTAGTAAGAGATACACTGCAAAGGAAGAACTGTTGGAAGATGACAGTTAATAATATCTGGGCCTCAGTTCTTTGTAAACCTAATAGCTGTTAGAGAGCCATTAGAGAGAAAAAAATATTCCACTCTTCTCAGAACTAACATATAGAAATAAAGTTGATAACTAAACATGCTACAGATTCACCCTGGCTTATAATATTAGTCTAGTAGCCTGAAAGAGTGTAATGTAGGCTTTTTAAGGCCAGCATTTACCTATTTTTATGAAGTTTAGCTCTAAGGTTCATAGGAAACTCTAAAAAACCAAAAAGGACCCCTCAAAGAAAATGACATTCTATAAGCAGATATTGCTATACAGTGGCTGCACTTTTATCACTAGAACTCTTGAGCAGGTATCACTATCAGACTCCTTGAACACTTCCTACAGGTTTTGTCCTCCACATGCCACCATTTGCAGCAAAGGCAATAGTTGTACCAAGAAAAACGTACCCTCCAATATCTGCCCTAAAGTATTAGTTTGTCTAAAATATAAAGTACTTGATATAAAAAGAAAAAAACTCTAAAAAATAAATTGTTTTCATATTTGAGTCTGAAAAGCTATGAAATGTATTTTAAGATACTACATTGGCAAGATTTGATCAGTTTTGATGAACACATTTCCTTTGTTTCTTATTCGCCTTCCCCTGCAATGTGAAGGATTATTCTTTTTTTTCTTATTGCTTAGATAAAAAAGAGTCCGTGCCTTAGTAGAATAATTTTCTCCTCATTATCTGTCTTCATTTTTTGAAGGAAAAAAATACAAAAAATTTTTCCACTTATGAATGTAATATTCTTCAAAATCTTGTATTAACTTCTTAACTTCTGTATTTATTTTTACATGTTTTATTATCTGCTTTAAGTGGATAACCAAATATTATTTCTCAGACACCAAAGATCCTGTCTTAATGAAATGTTCACATAGCCTTTGACCATTTTTTTCCCCTTTCCAACTCAGATTAAATATAAAATGGAATAAAATAAAACTTTCAGGGTGTATTTTTTACCTAAAATGATTTTTGAGATTTTGACTCTTAGAAAAATCACAAATATGTGTTATTTCATATTAAGAAGAAAACTGATGATAATAAAATTTATTTGATATGATACATTAAAGTGTTTTAAAAAGCTATCAAATCAGAAGGCATATACAGACTACCCTGTGTTACATCTGAATAAACAAAACCTTCTTTACACACATAGTTCAGAAATCGTATGCTATATCTGAAGTTCCTACAGATTTATCAATATACTTGCTCTCTCTTTTTTTTTTTTAAATCAGAATACTGTGGTTACTTAGCCTGATACTAAGCCAAAACAATATGGCATTATCAGTAATAATTTTTTAAGATATTAACTTTATCACAACTTTACTTCTATAGTTTAATACACCATCTTCTGGCCCACTGGTTTCTATTGGGAAACCTATTAAGTTTTATTAAAATATAGAGGGTGTATTAAATTACTGGGTGAGCATGGTTGGCTCATAACTGTAATCCCAGCACTTTAGGAGGCCAAGGCAGGAGCACTCCTTGAGTCCAGAAGTTGGAGACCAGCCTGGGCAATGTAGTGAGATCCTGTCTTTCCAACAACAAAAACAAAATACATACATGGTTAGGATATTCTGCAGATTCACTAAATTTCTTCACTTAATATTCTTGGTATATTCTTAATATATTCTTTCTATGTTCTTAACACATTTCACTATATTCATTACAAGTATGCACATTCTCCTAAAACAGTAGAAAATTTCAAGATAGTTTCCCCTCTGGAAAAAATTTACCTATCTTTGTATCAGGTATATTATTCAGTACATTTTTTGAAAATAGTCATTCTTATCTCTATAGACATTGTTTTTAAACTTTTTTGAATTAGCTTTGTTTTGGGAACCACAAATGCAATGAAATTTCCCTGTCAGTTCCAATACTTTTTATTAACTTATCAAATATTTTATGTTTAAAGTGATTAGTAATAAGTTAACTATGCAAACATTTTAAGCATTGTTTATCTAAAGATAGCTTCTTTAAAGCTATCTTTAGCTAAAGCTCAAGCTCTTGCAGTGAGCTACAGGCCAGAGTACTTCATCTTCAACAAGGAAGTTCTCTTTCAGAATTCCATAGTTCTTTACATTATTGACACTTCAAATAAAGCTTTGGGTACATTCTTCTGATGACATAGCTTAGAAAATCTGGAGACAGAGTCAGGATTTCTTGTCTCCTCTTTGGTTTTTATTCTTTAGAGATGGGGTCTCGCAATATGGCATAGGCTGGTTCAAACCCCTATTTCAGGGCATCTGCTCACTTCAGTCTCCTGAGTAGCTGAAACTTCAGGTATGTATCTCACTGAACACCTGGCTCAAAACTATTTTTAGCAGAAAAGTAATTGGGTTCATGACACTCTTAATTCAAGATATAGCAATATAAGTGTTAGTTACAAATATCTGAATGAACAAGTAAGGAAACATTCTTTGAAATATTCTTGACATTATTTTAAGTCCTTATTTCCTGGACACATAGGAAGCCCTTTCTCTTTCTTTTTAAGCTATCTGTATTTATAACAATCTAGTAGATTCATTCTGCCTTTTAAAATGGAAATTAAGCATTTGTAAATAAAATCTTACCCTCCTTGCCTGATGGCTTCAGAAATTGAAAACTCCTTTTTTTCTTAATTATACTTTAGGTTCTAGGGTACATGTGCACAACAAGCAGGTTTGTTACATAGGTATACACGTGCCATGTTGGTTTGCTGCACCCATCAACTCATCATTTACATTAGGTGTTTCTCCTAACGGTATCCCTCCCCCAGCCCGCCACTCCCCAACAGGCCCCATTGTGTGATGTTCCCCACCCGGTGTCCAAGTGTTCTCATTGTTCAATTCCCACCTATGAGTGAGAACATACAGTGTTTGGTTTTCTGTCCTTGTGATACTTTGCTGAGAATGATGGTTTCCAGCCTCATCCGTATCTTTGCAAAGGACATGAACTCATCCTTTTTTATGACTGCGTAGTATTGCATGGTATATATGTGCCACATTTTCTTAATCCAGTCTATCATTGATGGACATTTGGGTTAGTTCAAGTCTTTGCTATTGTGAATAGTGCCGCAATAAATATACATGTGCATGTGTCTTTATAGTAGCATGATTTATAATACTTTGGGTATATATCCAGTAATGGGATCACTAGGTCAAATGGTATTTCTAGTTCTAAATCCTTAAGGACTTCCATACTAACTTCCACAATGGTTGAACTAATTTACACTCTTATTAAGAGTTTCTTGGCTGGGCATGGTGGCTTATGCCTGTAATCCCAGCATTTTGGGAGGCAGAGGCATGCAAATCACTGCAGGTCAAGTTCAAGACCTGCCCGGCCAACCTGGCAAAACACTGTCTCTACCAAAAATGCAAAAATTAGCCTGCGTGGTCACACATGTTTGCAATTCCAGCTATTTGGGAGGGTGAGGCAGGAGAATCACTTGAACCTAAGAGGCAGAGGTTGAAGTGAGCCAAGATCATGCCACTGCACTTCAGCCTGGGGACAGAGTGAGGCTCTGTCTCAAAAAAAATTTTTAAAAAGTATTATTTTACTCTTGTCTATACAGTATTTCCTCAGGTTTAACAATAACCCATTATTCTTGTTAAGAGAACATAATGGGAAACATTGATAATACAACAATTTTTTTAAATACTGTGGGATTTTTTCTTTGTTGTTGTTGTTTTTTGAGATGATGTCTTTCTCTGTCACCCATGATGAAGTGCAATGAGTTCAAGCGATTCTCCTGCTTCAGCCTTTCAAGTGGCTGCGATTACGTCACCACACCTGGCTAATTTTTGTATTTTTAGTATAGATGGGGTTTCACCATGTTGGCCAGGGCTGTTGAATACTGTGTTTTAAAATCATGTTCATTTACTTAGATATGATCAGATCCTTTCAAGGTGTGAAGGCTGACAGCAGGAAGCCAATGATTACAGAACTCTCTTGGAAAAACTGATATGGTATCAGGCTTAAGGATCTAGCTATACAGTTAGTAAGAAGGGTTGCTTCCTGGGAGACATGGTATTTTAAGAACTTCAAAAATAGAGGGATTCCCCTGATACAGTGTGGAAGTTTGTCCCCCCCAAATCTCATGTTGAAATGTTATCCCAGTGTTGAAGGTGGGACTTAGTGGCAGTGTTTTGCAGGGCAGGGCAGATCTCTTATCTATTAGTTACAGAAAGATCTAGTTATTAAAATAGTCTGGCACTTCCCCTCACCTATTCTTTGTCTTGTTCCCTCTCTCACTACAATGGCATGCCTTCTGCCATGAGTAAAAGCTTCCCAAGTCTTCACCAGAAAAAGATGTTGGCACTATGCTGCTGGTACAGTATGTAGAACTACAAGGCAAAATAAACCAATTTTGTTTATAAATTGCCTAGCCTTATGTATTTCTTCATAGTCAAAATGGACTAATATATCACCCCAATATAGAGATGCGGCGAGTAAAATCTGATGCAGAGGTCTTGGCCTCGTCTTCCTAGGCTTAGAAGCTTTAAAAAGTCCAGTATGAGAGTCTTTATAAAACCTCCAGGAATATCAACTTTGACATGTCTGTATCATAAATTGCCACTAATGTTAAACTTAGGAATATAGTCATAGTGAAGCTAATGAAACTAGCCTTGTTTTATGATCAGGAATTATTTTTCTCTAAAAGTTAAAAAACTCAATAGGAAAGACTATATGAAAACTGCATGTTTACATACAACACACACTTCTTACAATCTGCAGATCTGAGCTTCTTTCCTTCTTTCCTTCCTTCCTTCTTTCCTTCCTCCTCTCTTCCTTCTTTCCTCCCTCCTCTCTTCCTCCTTTCCTTCCTTCCTCTCTTCCTTTCTTCCACCCTTCCTCTCTTCCTTTCTTCCACTCTTCCTCCTTTCCTTCCTTCCTTCTTCCTTCCTTCCTCCTTCCTTCCTTCCTCCTTTCCTCCCTTCCTCCCTTCCTTTCTTCCTTCCTCTCTTCCTCTCTTCTTCCCTCCCTCCCTCCTTCCCTCCCTCCTTCCCTCCCTCCCTCCCCCCTCCCTCCCTCCCTCCCTTCCTTCCTTCCTTCCTTCCTCCTTCCTTCCTTCCTTCCTTCCTACCTTCCCTATCTTTCATTTTTCAGACAGGATCTCACTCTGTTATGTGATCATGGTTCAATGCAGCTTCAATCTTGTGGACTAAAGTGATCCTCCCACCTCAGCCTTCTGAGTAGCTAGGACTACAGTGCATGCCACCATGCCCAGAATTTTTTGTATTTTTTATACAGACATGGTTTTGCCATTTTGTCCATGCTGGTTTCAAACTCCTGGGCTGAAGCAATCTGCCCACCTCAGCCTCCCAAAATGCTCGGACTACAGTTGTGCACTACCGCACCCAGCTAGAAGGTATTTCACATCTGAGTTCGTATTATTTCATTGTCTTCCTCCATATAATTTATTTTTCCAGGAAACTTGCCTGAAAAGATAAATCTGGCAAATTAACTTGATTATAGACAGTCACTGAAAGATGCTTCCATTGAAAGCATCAGATCAGTTTATTTGTGCATTTGCCTCTTAGGCAACTATAACAAAACACATAGAGTGAATGATCTATAAACAATGGGCATTTATTTCTCAAAGTTCTGGAAGGTGAAAGTACAAGATTAAGGGGCCTGCTAATTTAGTTTCTGGTGAGGGTAGATTTCTGGCTTGCAACTGGCCCAGTAATCTTCCTGTGTGTTCACTTGGCCTTTCTTTAGGGCTTCAGGTGGAGATAGATCTTCCTTCTTCTTCTTACAGGAGACTAATACCATGAGGTCCCCCCTTCATGACCTAATCTATACCTAACCACCTATCAAAAACCTCATCTCTAGTGAGTAGTGGGGTTGGGGGACTTCACCATATGAATTTGGAGAAAGAGGATAGGCTGATCTAGCCTTGTGGCCGACAGCAGGGAAGCTAGTGAGCTGGGGCAAAATACCCTGTGGTCAGCCTTCCCTTCTCCAACTGGTCTTCCAACTGCAGATGTACTCTTCCATCTTTCTTAATTTTCTAAACCAGAAAACATCATGAACATTGAAGTCCACTGCATTGTTAGTGTTTGGGGACCTTTCAAGCTTTCCTAGTACAGTCCCTATGTCCGTGTCCGTCTGTGCGTGAGGAGAAAAGTAGCTCAGGTATCAAGGAAAGAATCCAGGGCTCTGGCAGAACAGTTGGGAGTAGAGATCACCAGGCCCCACCCCACCCTGTGCCTCAAACCCCGCTCCCTGCCTACCACCAACACACATCATCGGCCACCCTCAACCCCAGGGCAGCATCATTGAAGTACTCTGGTCAAGCTTTCAGTTTACCTATTAAGGAAAGTTAACCCTTTTATTCCAGTTTTGACCCCTGAAGATTAAACCAGCAGCTTCAGGCCTTGAAATGACTGATGGGTGTGTAAATGGTCGATGTGCCTCAGGTATTACATCACTCAAATCTCCAGGTTGCATGTGGAGCAGTAGGTGGGGAAGGAGGTGGGCCAAGGGTAGGCGAAGTGGGAAGAAAAGGTAAAGCATCTTTGGTTTCTTTTCAGCTTTCTAGATTTTGCAGAGTTATAAAATATTTCAACCACAATGAGGGGTGGAAACTCAGATGATTAAAACTAGAGTGGGAACTCACTAATTTTACATGTTTTCCTTACAGACTTCAAGCTGTGGGGACAATGTCTTCAAACATATTAACAGCCCCTTATTATAATGGGTACAGAAATTATCTATTTGCCCAAGTCTTCACCTGAAAGTCACTGTTACAGCCTTTTAAAAACAATCTTTTCACATTTTGGAGGTTCCTAACAGATATTTAATGGATTCAAACTTGACAGAACAAGGTAAATTTCTACTTGGAAGGGTGAGATAGGAGGGTAGCTACAGCACATGAGTTCAAGGCTGCAGTGACCTATGATTCAACTACTGCCCTCAGTCCTAGGTGACAGTAAAACAACAAAACAAAACAAAACAAAAGGTAGCCTGGTAGCAGTGGCTCACGCCTGTAATTGCGGCACTATGGGAGGGCCAGGTAGGCCTATTGCGAGGTCAGGAGATGGAGACCATCCTGGCTAACATGGTGAAACTCCATCTCTACTAAAAATACAAAAAAAAAAAAAAATTTCTGAGCATGCTGGCAGGTGCCTGTAGTCCCAGCTATTCTGGAGGCTGAGGCAGGAGAATGGCGTGAACCCAGGAGCTGTGAGCCGAGATCGCGCCACTACACTCCAGCCTGGTTGACAGAGAGAGACTCTATCTGAAAAAAATAAATAAATACATAGGTACATTTTGTTTCCAAGGGTGGACGGCTTCACCCCTGGGACCATTCTTGGCTTCCCCAGATGCATCTCCAGCCACACAAGAGATTCACCTTTATTGCCCAAAGTTTCTCTATTGTTCATTTTTCCTCCTTACTAATTTTATATTTTGTTTTAGATTAGTTTTTGTTTGTTTATGGCTCCTGGAATTATTTTCCATTAGCCATGGCAATGATGGGAAATCTAGTTTATAACCTCACTGTCTCATGACAATCCTTTCTTACAAATTGAATCAAAGCTTTTTGGAGATCTTATCAGATGGAAAATAGTCTCATTTGTTAATCTGTGTTCTTTTGTCTATTTTGAGCTTAAATTAGTTGAATTTTCTGCACAGTAAACAAAGAGAATAACTATCTGAAATGTCATATAGTCGGGGGTGGTGTGTTTCTGTATTTGACTGGTGGCTGCAATGCTTTAACCAAAGGTAAGAAATTTTGCTCTCTGTGTTTCTACCTGTGTCTGCAATTCAGAATTTACTTCTCAGTTTGTGTGTGTGTGTTTTTAATATTTCAGAAATATATAATAAATTTGATTTACTATAAAGCTCTACATTAAATATTTCTAAAATATCCAGAAAATAATAAAATTAAATTTTATTTACATAAAATTTAAATTAAATTTTAAATACACTTTAAAAACTATTTTTCAGAAACTAACTCAATGTTGGATTTTTTGAAATAAAAGTTAATATTTGGGTTTAATGAAAATAACTTTATCTCTCATTAATTACTGCAAAGTATAATACAAACATACTTTTTATTCTACAAGTGTACATTTTCTCAGATTTACTCATAAGCTAAAATTACTTCTACCTAAGGTATAAGATTATTTAAAAAGTCAATTTGTGTTTAACCAAATTGAATTATTATTATTATAGCAAATGTTTATTTCAATGATAATCACATTTTATCTTACTAATGCCTTTTCTTATTTAAAATGTTATTTTTCACTTTCTGTGTAATTTGCCTGAACAGGAAACATTTGTAATTTAAAAGAATAGTTTCTCTGCTCTAAATTGACATTCATTATGTTTTTAAAATTATGTAAACACACACACACACAAAACAAAGAGACGGGCAGTGAGATTATAACATGAAATATGGACTCTGAAAGCAAGATGGTGTAACTATCAGAGAGGTGCTTTTGAATATCTTCATCACCGTTTCCTTATATTTAGGCTATTTTCTTAGCCTCTCTGGTTTCTTTTTCAGTTTGCTATTCTTGTCTTTCCACAGGCACTGTATGCTGGCTTTCCTCCTGAGTTTGTATGTGTGTTTTTGGGGAGGGAGGGGTTGTTTTTGTGTTTGTTTGTTTGTAAGTCAGTCAGGACTGAGCCATGTACTTGACAGGAATCCTGGCATCCTACTTGCCTTGAACAGTTGCCTTGACTGGATAAGCATGAACTCTGGAGTCTCAGGGAGGAGGTAGGCCCTGACTGCTGTCCAAGGAGCAGTTATCAAGCTTTTAAGCTTGTTATTACTTCCCAAAAAACGGACATTGTTAAGAACATTCCATAGTAGTAGTACTAAAACTATGTTAAATAAGAACAAAATTAATATTAAAATAATGTGGCTGTCCCCAAAACATCCTCAGCCAACCCAAGACTGTATTTATCTCTGCATGAGACTCCATGTCTCATGGAAACAAAATCTGGAAGAATCAGATAGGCAAAATACAATTCTGGATTTTAGAAATAATTGTATGTTACTTTAACTTAATCCTATTGCATATCTTCATCTATGTTTGTCAGTACATTTGTTTCTGAAACAAATGTAAGTTTGTGGAGTCTTCGTCTACTTACTGGCTTTCATTGTGCGTGCAACCTACACATTCTTCCAGTATTTCTGGAAGCTTTGGAAGGAAATGTCTTGAGATGGGCATTTCAAGAGCTGGGTGCTTAGTCTCAGCAGGGTACTACAACTACCACTAATAATAATGATAATGATAACAAAGGGTACAAAACTCAAGTCCTCTTTTCTAAGTCAAACCAAATTTCCTTCAAACCCTTTTCTAGAAATAATCTTTACAAAGACCATTAAATATGGCAATGTGAGAGAAAATAGCGCTTTATTGGAAAACCTTGCTTGGTTAGGGAATATATCTTTCTGGGTTATATGATTTTGATTGTGTGGGAGTTATTTTATAACAGTGTCAGTTGTAGATAGTGATACAAGTGCAAAATAATTCATGTGTATAGATACACAAACAAATTATGTACCACATAGAACATATCCTATTAAGAGTCAGTTTTGCCATATTCCTTTCAATATTTCTTTACAGCATATAAATTTCCCCTCCTTGGCTTCTTTTTGCATATATATATGTTTTTTTTTCAAGCAGATGTTTGCTTCACAAAGCCCCAACTTGCCTTCCAAGAGGGATAGGCAGTCTTATGTATTTTGAACTTTGAGGAAACTGAGTTCCTTGATTTCCATTTCAAAGAAACTGAATTTCTTGATTTCTTTTTATCACTCCTCCCTCTCCCTCTATGTGCAGGTAGCTGAGAAAGCTCTGGTGGTCCCAATGCTCTGCCATTGGAGCGTAGCACACAGACACACACAGGTACTAAAGTACATGACTGTTTGAGACCTGATGTATAATGGTATAGTGTTTGTATATAACCTATGTACATCCTCCCATATATCACCATCTTGATTATTTAAATCATTCCTAGATTATCTAAATAAATCATTCCTAGATTATTTATAACTCCTAAAACAGTGTAAATGCTATGTAAATAGTGTCATACTGTGTTATTTAAGTAACAATGACAAGAAAATGTTGGAACATGTTCAGTACAGATGTACCCTTCCATTTTTCCCAAAATATTTTCAATCTAAACTTGGTTGAATACGTAAAGACAGAACTCCCAGATAGGCAGGGCTCATTGTATCTCTTCCTCAGTGATCACAAGGTTCATGACCGACACCACTATGAATAAAGACAAATTAACAAGAGAAAAACATAAATTGATTCAACAAAGATTCAGATGACATAACAGCCTTAAGAAATAAAGACCCGGTCAGGCGCAGTGTCTCACGCCAGTAATCGCAGCACTTTGGGAGGCCGAGGTGGGCGGATCACGAAATCAGGACATTGAGACCATCGTGGCTAATACAGTGAAACCCCATCTCTACTAAAAATACAAAAAAATTAGCTGGGTGTGGTGGCAGGCACCTATAATCCCAGCTACTAGAGAGGCTGAGGCAGGAGAATGGCATGAACTCGGAAGGCAGAGCTTGCAGTGAGCCAAAATTTCACCACTGCACTCCAGCCTGAGTAGCAAAGCAAGACTGTGTCTCAAAAAAGAATTAAAGACCCAGAGAACCAGTAAAAATTGTGTATTTTAGTGTTTCAGTGCTGTCAAACAAAAACTATGGGGCATTGGTTTTGTATTGAGCTCCAAAACTAGGTTGCAACAGACCAGGTCAAACTAAAATGGAGTCACTCATGCTAAGTTTCACATAATTTTACATTAACTAATCTGAAAGAGGAGGGAAGCAGACAGATCCTGAAAACTATCAGTTTTTTTTTTTTTTTTTTTTCCTGAAAACAACAGATTACCCAACTCAGTGTAATAAGGAACTATCCTCTGCTTTATCCCTTTCAATAAGTAACCTCATGTCAACTAGTCATTTTATATTGTTTCATATCTTTGCTCTCATCATGCAAAATCCATTGTTCTACAACTTGCCAGTGGGAGCTATCACTCCATTTTGTAGAAGGGAGGCTGTTCCTTCATGAATTGCAAATAAAAGCCAATTAAACATACAAGTAAGTGTGTTATAATTTTGTCTTTTGACAGTTTTGGTGGTTCACACCTGTATCTTTACCTCAGTATGTAGGGGAAGGATGGGAGGCTGAGGCAGAAGGATTGCCTGAGGCCAGGGGTTTGAGATCATCTTGAGCAACATGGCAAAATCCTGTTTCTACAAAAAATTAAAAGTTAGCTGGGCACGGTGGCACATACCTATAATCCCACATACCTGGGAGGCTGTGGTAGGATGATGACAAGAGCCAGCGTGGTTGAAGCTACAGTGAGCTGTGATTGCACCACTGCAGTCCATCATGGGTGACAGCATGAGACCTTGTATAAAAAAAAAAAAGAAAAAGAAAGAGACAGAAGAAAGAAAAAATTAGAATGGACAGCTATCATAGAAGTATTATAGGAGAAATTAATTTGTGATATAATGATAATAAACTGGGTAAACTTTAAGGTCTGTGAGTTCAGATTCTTTCCAGCCTCTCTCTATTGTATTCTTTCCCTTTGTGTACCGTGCAGGATATATGCCACATGAGAACTACTTTTGGGAAATATATGTCAGACAATAATTTTATGGACAGCTCTCACACAGAAAGGTTAGAAAAAGTCAGTGATGGCTCATGCCTATACTCCCAGCACTTTGGGAGGCTGAGGCAGGGAGATCATCTGAGGTCAGGAGTTAAAGACCAGCCTGAACAATATGGTGAAACCCCATCTCTACTAAAAACACAAAATTAGCTAGGGGTTGTGGTGCCTGCCTGCCTCTAATCTCAGGTACTCAGGAGGCTGAGGCAGGAGAATCGCTTGAACATGGGAGGTGGAGGTTGCAGTGAGTCAAGATTGTGCCATTGTACTCCAGCCTGGACAACAAGAGCAAAACGTCATCGAAAGGAGAAAGAAAGAAGGGAAAAAAGACGGAAAGGAAGAAAGGGAGGGAGGGAGGGAGGGATGAAATGAAGGAAGGAAGGGAGAAAAAAAATGTCAAATGTCAGTGAGTGACCTCCATGATGCCATATTTTTGGCATAGTATGTCCTAAGCCCCAACACCAGTGACAGCAGTGATTCTATCCCTGGGCAGAGAATTCCCAAGGTCAGGGACAGGAGACAAAGGCCAGTACCCAGTTCTAACATACGCTGGTCTCAAAATCTTGCACCCCTGTATCCCAGTTTTAACATCTGTGGATCTTCAGAGAGAGAAGCAAGCACAGGTCTTTTTTCTAAAGTTCATTTAAGACAAAGTATTGGCTGGGTGCTGTGGCTCACACTTGTAATCCCAGCGCTTTGAGAGGCCGACGTGGATGGATCGCTTGAGGTCAGGTATTTGAGACTAGCCTGGCCAACAAGGTGAAACCCTGTCTCTACTAAAAATACGAAACTTAGCCGGGCATGGTGGTGGACACCTGTAATCCCAGCTATTTGGGAGACTGAAGCAGGAGAATTGCTTGAACCCAGGAGGTGGAGGTTGCAGCCACTGCCCTCCAGCTTGGGCAACACAGTGAAACTCCGTCTCAAAAAAAAAAAAGACAAAATATTACCCTTTTTCACCATCCTTGCACTACATGCCAATGTTACCTCATACTTAGCTGATCAAGAATGAGTCAGAGATACTTCAGGGATCCAGAGCAGGAAATAGTGGACACACACACACACACACATACATACACACACCAGCATCTGATCTCCAGAATAACAGTACATAATCAGAAAGTTACATTACATTAATATTCTTCATAAGAGTTTCTTTCAAAAATGAGTTTTGACAACACTGAGATGCCCTTTTTTCTTTCTTTTAACCTCTAACTCTTGATGTAGCCAACCAGTGGGTTCATCTTGCCCACATCCCAGACAGAGCTGATTTATCAATACAGGGGGATTGCGATAGAGGAAGAGATTAAATACACATAGAGCTGGCTAAATAGGAGCCTGGAGTTCTATTATTACTCAGTCTTCCTAACAACTTGGAGGCTAGGGTTTATCAAAGATAGTTTAGCAGGTGGGGGCTAGGGAATGGGTGCTTTCTGATAGGTTGGCTGTGGAATCACAGGGATGTGGAAAGTGGTCCCCTTCTGCCACTTACGGGAGGCAGAAACAGGAGTGGCTGAGTCTAGAATTGCCTGTCTAGTTGGGCCATCTGGTAGTTAAAAATGACAAAAACTTGAATCAAAAGGCCAGTCTTAAGTTCTACAAAAGTTATGTTAATTACAGGAGTAATTGGGGAATTTGCAGCTCTAGAATAATGACTAGTAATTATTTAACTACACCTACATCTTAGAAGGATCAGCCCCTTTCATCCTCCTAACCTGGTGGTCTGTTCTTTGTTTTACAAAGGTGATTTAGTTTTGGGGAGGGCTATTATCCTTTAAACTATAGACTAAATTTTTCTCAAAGTTAGGTTAGGTTATGCTCAGCAATGAACAAGGGCAGTAGGTAGGTTAAAGGCAAGATGTTTAGATCAGCTCTCTTTTACTGTTATAATTTTCTCATTGTTATATTTCCTGCAAATGGGGTTGGATAAAATCCTGGCTCATAAAAATATACAAAAAATACATATTAAAATTTTATTTAACATAAAACACATATCAAACATCTATTTAATGAATTATAAATGAAAAATCAGTTACATGTTATAAGCAGTTTAAAAAAGTTAATGAAGCTAAGTTTTAACTTGAAGTACAGGAGTGCTGAAATGATATGAATGAAATTTGTAAATGATGTCAATATGCTTTTATCTAGAGCTGCTATAGGAAATCACCATAAACTGGGTGGCTTAATATAACAAAACTTTCTTGTCTCACAGTCCTAGAGGTTAGAATTCTGAAGTCAAAGTGTTGCCAAGTTATTTCCTCTGGGAGTTCTGAGAAAAATCTGTTTCATATCTCTCCAAATTTCTGCTGTTTGCAGGTAGTCTTTAGTATTTTTGTTTAAACTTGAAGCTGCATCACTACAATGTATGCTCTGATTTTTACATGACTTTCTTATTGAGAACAACAGTCTTTGGACTTAGGGACCTCCTTACTCCAGGATGACCTCATTTTCACTAATTACATTTGCCATCACTTTATTTCTAAACAAGAGCACATTCGGAGATTCTGGGTAGATATGAAGTTTTCAGAAACATTAAACCAAATGCAGTGGGGAGAAGAAGTCCCAGGAAATGTCACTGCACATAATTCATTTGTATATCAGTACACAAGAATGATTTTGCATTGCTATAATTTACCTGCAATTTATAGAGTTGTGAAATAGTTCAAAACAATGAACAGTGAGACTCTGGTAACTTCGAAGAGTATAAGCTCATCACTGCTTAATTTCTACCAGAGGCATCCCTGAAATTTTTTTATTTCCAATGATCTTATAGCACTTGTAAAGTTTTTGCATTAGTTAAAAAATACAATTTGAAGTGAAACAGAAATAGAAAATATTAGTTTCTCTTTTAATCCTACATTACTATATGGATTTGTAGAAAAGCTGAACTTTACTTATAAAATAAATCAGCAAATGAGTGTTTTTTCTAGAATAAGGGTGACACAATATTTATTAGAGTGAAGTGCAGAGATTAGGACACATATACACAGCACTTGAACATGTTCTATCTTCTGAAACTCGTATGAAGTACACAAGCTGGTGTTATTGTTCTCACATTACAGATTAGGAGATTTCTCATATAAATTTCAGTTTGCTAATAAATATTTCATACTGAATTGGGGCTAGCAGCCAAGTGAAACTACCTCCTTTTGCTCCCACCTATGCTGTAGGTCAGTGTCATTTATCAAATGCTAAAGTGAGATCTTCTGAAATCTTCCTACTGAGGTTGAAGTAACACTAGTACCTCAAGCAGATCACATTTTAGGCAGCTCCTTTGCACAGCACAATATTTCATCTGAAGGAATTGACTCTCAAAATCTTCTGTTCTCTCATTTTACATTATTAATTTCATTTATAAACCTTAAGAACAATTTTAAAGCATTTCTGCAGGCTGACCTCTGCTTAAGCTGGAAGAATTTTAGGAATGTGTGAGCCTAGTTAAACCTAGGAGGGTCAGTAAGATTAGTCACCAAGCAGGAAGGGTCCTATGTTTAGATATTATTCCTGTGGAGAATAAGATGAGGACTGTTGGTCATTTAGGTGACAATACTTTTCACCTTAAAAAAAAAAAAAAAAGTTTCTCTACTGTTTTATTTTGTATTTTATTTTTTATTTATTTATTTATTTATTTTTGTTTACCTACCTAAGCCTCCTGTATTTTATTTTTTATTTTCGATTTTCTGAGATTTTTGCTTGGACTGGGTAAACTCAGCTGTATAGTGCTCAATGTCAGTCTACCATCAGAGTAGGAGCACCATACTGCGAGACAGAGGACATCCACACTGCACAGTCCTGAGATATCAAATTCTCAGTTTTTCTGCATTAGTGGAATGAAGAACTATAACTATGGATAGACATCATAAAAACAAAAACCTTATGTAGTCACTAGTTAAGATTATAGTGCCAGTTGTGGGATTTCAGGTTGCAGAAAACTGGTAGGTTGTATGTATGGGAACCCAGAGCATCTCTCAACATAGGCAATCATGGCTCTGTTGTCCTTTCTCTTCAGCAGCTTTCCTCTATAGGTCCCAGTAGAAATCCATCCTTTCAAGTTCTGGGATTTTAGAAGTGAACTGCAGAGATGGTATGCGAGTCTATCTTACCTGAAACCAATGCAAATTAGTAAATATTTGGGAACCAATTTACTTTTGGAGAGTTGAAGGGTGAAAGGCCATCTCCTATACTGACTATGAAGGATCTAGAGGCTGAGGAAAGCATTAGATAATGCTCACAGGGTAAACTCAGGCACTGAAGAGCAAAGACTGCCATATTGTTAAAAAGAGGTTGAAGGGGTATTCTCAGAAGAAGAAATTTACTGTCATATCCATCCCCATCCATCTGCAGGCTCCAATACACAGCTCTTTCATCTGTTCTCAGTAGTACGATGAAACACCAAGCACACACATAAAACCTGAACAATCGCCATCACCTCATTTGTGTACCCATAGGCCTAGTTTCTGATCTGGTTGCATGTCCAAAGGGTCTGCTGACCCACTGCACTTAGGGAGATAGGAATTGTACCACCCTTTCTCTACTCTTCCCAGACTCAACACATTTGATTGTATATGTACATGGGGTAGAAATACAAGGTGAAGCAGAACCAGAGTCAATAAGTCAGAACCAGATGCTTGTACCTGGACAGAAGACCTAGACTTCTTTTTTGGATCCTGAATTCATCAGGAAATTTTAGCCACATTCATTCAGAGATGCTGTGTAGATATGGTCAATGTCAGGTGGCAGTGTACCCAGTGCACCAGTGTCCCCCTCCTTGTGGTCACTAGCAATTGGAATTCCTCAGCAATCTGGCTAGACCTTTGGAAGCCTTTCCCTTACTTCTCCTTCACCCAGCAAAGGGCTATGCAAATATCCTTTTACAAATTAAGGACTGAATATCCAGCCCTGAGGTTTCTTCAGTTAGTAGATTACTTTTACTTTGGAAAGTTGGGCCCAAGTTATTTGACTCAAAACATCCTCCCAACACTGAGGACATAGCAGTTGAGAAACAGGACAACTGTTGGTATCCAGATTGCAAAGGAAGATGTAATAGTATTCATGTGTCACTTAAGAAGAGAGATACATTCTGAGAATGGCATGTGTAGATGATTTTGTCACTGTGCAAATATCATAGACTGTACCTATGGAAACCTAGATAGTTTAGCTTACCACACATCTAGGCTATACGATATGGCCTATTGCTCTCAGGCTACAAACCTGTGCAGCATGTTGCCAAACCAAATATTGTAGGTAACTAGGACACAATGGTAAATATTTGTTTACTTAAACACACTTACACATAAAAAGGTGCACTAAAATTATCATATTATAATATGATGAGGCCACCATTGTCTATGTAGTCCTGTTGTTTACTGAAGTGTTATGAGGAAGATGGCTGTATTTGTAAGACATGATCTTGCATATAGCAAATACTAGGAAACACATACACCACATATCTATCAAAGCTAATAAGTCAATTCTGAAATGTTGAGGTAAATAATATCAACATACAAAATCCACTTGTATTTCCACACATTAGTAATGAATAATTCAAAAGTGAAAGGAAGATAACAATTTATATCATTAAAATAATAAAATACATATAACAAATCTAACAAAAGAAGTACAGGATTTGTGCAAGAAAACTACAAAACAATGTTAAAAGAAATTAAAGAACCTAAGGAAAAGTGGAAAGGTGTATGTATGTGTGGACTGGAAAACTCAATAACATTAGAATGCCAATTCTCTCCACATTAATCTAGACCTTCAATGAGATCTCTGTCAATATTGTAACCAGCTTTTGGTTTGTCTTATTTTCCTAGAAATGAACAGATAACCTGAAAATTCGTAATTTTTTTTTTTTTTTTTTGAGATGGCATCTCATTCCATCACTAGACTAGAGTGCAGTGGCAGGAACTCAGCTCACTGCAAACTCCGCCTTCTGGGTTCAAGTGATTCTCCTGCCTCAGCCTTCTGAGTAGCTGTGATTGCCATCATGCCCAGCTAATTTTTGTATTTTTAGTAGTGATGGAGTTTCATCATGTTGGTCAGACTGGTCTCAAACTACTGACCTTGTGATCTGCCCCCCTCAGCCTCCCAATATATGAAGTTTTAAAAAAACCAGAAAGCAAAATCAACCTTGAAAATATAGTTGTACAGGGGGTGGGCCCAAGATGGCCGAATAGGAACAGCTCCAGCCTCCAGCTCCCAGCGTGAGTGACACAGAGACGAGTGATTTCTGCATTTTCAACTGAGGTACGAGGTTCATCTCACTAGGGAGTGCTGGACAATTGGTTCTGGTCAGCTGGTGCAGCCCAACCAGTGACAGCCGAAGCAGGGCGAAGGGCATCGCCTCACCTGGGAAGCGCAAAGGGGAAGGGAATCCCTTTTCCTAGCCAAGGGAAACTGAGACAGATAACACTTGGAAAATCGGGTAACTCCCACCCTAATACTGCACTTTACCAATGGTCTTAGCAAAGGGCATACCAGGAGATTACATCCCACACCTGGCCCAGAGGGTCCCATGCCCACGGAGCCTCCCTCATTGCTAGCACAGCAGTCTGAGATCTAACTGCAAGGCGGCAGCGAGGCTGGGGGAGGGGTGCCCTCCATTGCTGAGGCTTAAGTGGGTTAACAAAGCCACCGGGAAGATCGAATTGGGTGAAGCCCACTGCAGCTCAAGGAGGCCAGCCTGTCTCTGTAGACTCCTCTTCTGGGGACACGGCATAGCTAAACAAAAAGCAGCAGAAATCTTGGCAGAGGTAAATGCCCCTGTCTGATAGCTTTGAAGAGAGCAGTGGATCTCACAGCATGGAGGCTGAGATCTAAGAACAGACAGCCTGTTCAAGTGGGTCCCTGACCCCTGAGTAGCCTAACTGGGAGACAATCCCCACTAGGTGCAGACCGACACCTCACACCTCACATGGCGGGTACACCCCTGAGATGAAGCTTCCAGAGCAAGAATCAGACAGCAACACTCGCTGTTCAGCAATACTCTATCTTCTGCAGCCTCTGCTGCTGAAACCCAGCCTAACAAGGTCTGGAGTGGACCTCAGGCAAACTCCAACAGACCTACAGCTGAGGGTCTGGACTGTTAGAAGGAAAACTAACAAACAGAAAGGACACCCACACCAAAACCCCATGAGTACATCACCATCATCAAGACCAAAGGCAGATAATATCACAAAGATGGGGAAAAAGCAGTGCAGAAAAGCTGGAAATTAAAAAAATCAGAGCACATCGACCCCTCCAAAGAAACACAGCTCATCACCAGGAACAGAAGAAAGCTTCACGGAGAATGACTTTGACAAGTTGAGAAAAGGCTTCAGTCAATCAAACTTCTCAGAGCTAAAAGAGGAACTATGTAACCAGTGCAAAGAAACTAAAAACCTTGAAAAAAGAATGGATGAATGGATAACTAGAATAATCAATGCAGAGAAGACCTTAAAAGAACTGATAGAGATGAAAATCATAACAAGAGAAATACGTGACAAATGCACAAGCTTCAGTAACTGATTCAATCAACTGGAAGAAAGAGTATCAGCAATTGAAGATCAGATGAATGGAATGAAGCAAGAAGAGAAGTGTGGAGAAAAAAGAGTAAAAAGAAATGAACAAAGCCTCCAAGAAGTATGGGATTAGGTGAAGAGGCCAAATCTACGTCTGATTGGTGTGCCTGAAAGTGATAGGGAAAATGGAACACTCTGCAGGATATCATCCAGGAGAATTTCCCCAACCTGGTAAGGCAGGCCAACACTCAAATTCAGGAAATACAGATAATGCCACAAAGATACTCCTTGAGAAGAGCAACTCCAAGGCACGTAATTATCAGATTCACCAAAGTTGAAATGAAGGAAAAAACGTTAAGGGCAGCCAGAAAGAAAGGTCAGGTTACACACAAAGGGAAGCTCATCAGACTAACAGCAGATCTCTCGGCAGAAACTCTCCAAGCCAGAAGACAGTGGGGGCCATATTCAACATTCGTAAAGAAAATAATTTTCAAACTAGAATTTCATATCCAGCCAAACTACATTTCATAAATGAAGGAGAAATAACATCCTTTACAGACAAGCAAATGCTGAGAGATTTTGTCACCACCAGGCCTGCCCTACAAGAGATGCTGAAGGAAGCACTAAACATGGAAAGGAACAACTGGTACCAGCCATTGCAAAAACATGCCAAAATGTAAAGTCCATTGATGCTAGAAAGAAACTGCATCAACTAGCAAACAAAATAACCAGCTAATATCATAATGACAGGATCAAGTTCACACATAACAATATTAACCTTAAATGTAAATGGACTAACTGGTCCAATTAAAAGACACAGACTGGCAAGTTGGATAAAGAGTCAAGACCCATCAGTCTGCTATATTCAGGAGACACATCTCACATGCAGTGACACACATAGGCTCAAAATAAAGGGATGGAGGAAGATCTACCAAGAAAATGGAAAACAAAAAAAAGGAGAGGTTGCAATCCTAGTGTCTGATAAAACAGACTTTAAACCTTCAAAGATCAAAAGAGTCAAAGAAGGCCATTACATAGTGGTAAAGGGATCAATTCATCAGGAAGAGCTAACTATCCTAAATATATATCTACCCAATACAGGAGCACTCAGATTCACAAAGCAAGTCCTAGTGACTTACAAAGACACTTTGACTCCCAAACAATAATAATGGGAGACTTTAATACCCCACTGTTAACATTAGACAGATCAACGAGACAGAAAGTTAACAAGGATATCCAGGAATTGAACTCAACTCTGCACCAAGCGGACCTAATAGACATCTACAGAACCCTCCATCCCAAATCAACAGAATACACATTCTTCTCAGCACCGCATAGCACTTATTCCAAAAAAGACCACATAGTTGGAAGTAAAGCACTCCACAGCAAATGTAAAAGAACAGAAATTATAACAAACTGTCTCTCAGACCACAGTGCAATTAAACTAGAACTCAGGACTAAGAAACTCTATCAAGATTGCCCAACCACATGGAAACTGAACAACCTGCTCCTGAATGACTACTGGGTACACAACAAAATGAAGGCAGAAAAAAAGAGGTTCTTTGAAACCAAAGAGAACAAAGATACAACATACCAGAATCTCTGGGACAAAATTAAACCAGTGTGTAGAGGGAAATTTATAGCACTAAATGCCCACAAGAGAAAGCAGGAAATATCTAAAATTGACACCCTAACATCACAATTAAAAGAACTAGAGAAGCAAGAGCAAACACATTCAAAAGCTAGAAGAAAGCAAGAAACGAGTAAGATCAGAGCAGACTGAAGAAGATAGAGACACAAAAAACCATCCAAAAAATCAATGAATCCAGGAGCTGTTTTTTTTTTGAAAAGATCGACAAAATCGATAGACCACTAGCAAGACTAATAAAGAAGAAAAGAGAGAAGAATCAAATAGATGCAATAAAAAATGATAAAGGTGATATCACTACCGACCCCACAGAAATACAAACTACCATCAGAGAATACTATAAATACCTCTACGCAAATAAACTAGAAAACCTAGAAGAAATGGATAATCTCCTGGACACTTACATTCTCCCAAGACTAAACTAGGAAGAAGTTGAAGCTCTGAATAGACTAATAGTAGGCTCAGAAATTGAGGCAATAATTAATAGCCTATCAACCAAAAAAAGTCCAGGACCAGACGGATTCAAAGCCAAATTCTACCAGAGGTATAAGGAGGAGTTGGTACCATTCCTTCTGAAACTATTCCGATCAATAGAAAAAGAGGGAATCCTCCCTAACTCATTTTATGAGGCCAACATCAACCTGATGCCAAAGACTGACAAAGGTACAACCAAAAAATAGAATTTTAGACCAATATCCCTGATGAACATCGATGCAAAAATCCTCAATAAAATACTGGCAAACCGAATCCAGCAGCACATCAAAAAGCTATCCACCATGATCAAGTGGGCTTCATCCCTGGGATGCAAGACTGGTTCAACATATGCAAATCAATAAACGTAATCTAGCATATAAAAAGAACCAAAGACAAAAACCACGTGATTATCTGAATAGATTCAGAAACGGCCTCTGAAAAAATTCAACAGCCCTTCACGTTAAAAACTCTCAATAAATTTGGTATTGATGGAACGTATCTCAAAATAATAAGAGCTATTTATGACAAACCCACAGCCAATATCATACTGACTGGGCAAAAACTGGAAGCATGCCCTTGAAAACTGGCACAAGACAGGGATGCCCTCTCCCACCACTCCTATTCAACATAGTATTAGAAGTTCTGACTAGGGCAATCAGGCAAGAGAAAGAAAGAAAGGGTATTCAGTTAGGAAAAGAAGAAGTCAAATTGTCCCTGTTTGCAGATGACATGATTGTATATTTAGAAATCCCCATTGTCTCAGCCCAAAATCTCCTTAAGCTGATAACTTAAGCAAAGTCTCAGGATACAAAATCAATGTGCAAAAATCACAAGCATTCTTATACACCAGTAACAGACAGAGAACCAAATCATGAATTAAATCCCATTCACAATAGCTCAAAGAGAATAAAATATGTAGGAATCCAACTTACAAGGGATGTGAAGGCCCTCTTCAAGAAGAATTACAAACCACTGCTCAGTGAAATAAAAGAGGACACAAACAAATGTAAGAAATACCATGCTCATGGATAGGAAGAATCAATATTGTGAAAATGGCCACACTGGCCAAGGTAATTTATAGACTAAATGCCATCCCCATTAAGCTACCAATGGCGTTCTTCACATAATTGGAAAAAACTGCTTTAAAGTTCATATGGAACCAAAAAAGACCCCATATTGCCAATACAATTCTCAGCCAAAAGAACAAAGCTGGAGGCATCACGCTACCTGACTTCAAACTATACTACAAGGCTACAGTAACCAAAACAGCATGGCACTGGTACGAAAACAGAGATATAGCCCAATGGAACCAAACAGAGCCCTCAGAAATAATACCACACATCTACAGCCATCTGATCTTTGACAAACCTGACAAAAAAAAGAAATGGGGAAAGGATTCCATATTTAATAAATGGTGCCGGGAAAATTGGCTAGCCATAAGTAGAAAGCCGACACTGGATCCTTTCCTTATTCCTTATATGAAAATTAATTCAAGATGATTAGAGACTTAAATGTTAGACCTAAAACCATAAAAACCCTAGAAGAAAACCTAGGTAATACCATTCAGGACATAGTCATGGGCAAGGACTTCATGTCTAAAACAGCATAAGCAATGGCAACAAAAGCCAAAATTGACAAATCAGATCTAATTAAACTAAAGAGCTTCTGCACAGCAAAAGAAACTACCATCAGGGTAAACAGGCAACCTACAGAATGGGAGAAAATTTTTACAATCTACTCATCTGACAAAGGGCTAATATCCAGAGCCTATAAAGAACTCAATCAAATTTACAAGAAAAAACCAACAACCCCATCAGAAAGTGGGCAAAGGATATGAATAGATACTTCTCAAAAGAAGACATTCATACAGCCAACAGACACATGAAAAAATGCTCATCATCACTTGCCATCAGAGAAATGCAAATCAAAACCACAATGAGATACTATCTCTTACCAGTTAGAATGGTGATTGTTAAAGAGTCAGGAAACAACAAGTGCTGGAGAGGATGTAGAGAAATACGAACATTTTTACACTATTGGTGGGACTGTAAACAAGTTCAACCATTGTGGAAGTCAGTTTGGCGATTCCTCAAGGATCTAGAACTAGAAATACTATTTGATCCAGCCATCCCATTATGGGTACACACCCAAAGGATTATAAGTCATGTTGCTATAAAGACACATGCACACCTATGTTTATTGCAGAACTATTCACAATAGCAAAGACTTGGAATCAATCCAAATGTCCATCAGTGACAGACTGGATTAAGAAAATGTGGGACATATACACCATGGAATACTATGCAGCCATAAAAAAGGATGAGTTCATATCTTTTGTAGGGATATGGATGCAGCTGGAAACCATCATTCTCAGCAAACTATCGCAAGAACAGAAAACCAAATACCACATGTTCTCACTCATAGGTGGGAATTGAACAATGAGATCACTTGGACTCGGGAAGGGAAGCATCACACCCTGGGTCTTATTGTCGGGAGTGGGCGTGGGGAGGGATAGCATTAGCAGATATACCTAATGTAAAGGATGAGTTAATGGATGCAGCACACCAACATGGCACATGTATATATTTGTTACTAACCTGCATGTTGTGCACATGTACCCTAGAACTTAAGGTATTAAAAAAAAAAAAAAAAGAAAGAAAGAAAGAAAATATAGTTGTACGACTTACGCTTCCCAATTTCCAAACTGGCTACAAAATGACAATAATAAAAACAGTGTGATACTGGTGTGAGGACAGGATTATAGGTGAATACAGTAAAATTCAGAGTCTAGAAATGAGCTCTGACATCTGTGATGAGCTGATTTTCACAAAGGTGAGAAAACCATTCAATGCAGGAAAGAGTAGCCTTAAACAAAACAAAACAAAACAAAGCGTATCCAGAAACAAACAAATATTAACAACCAAAGTATAAAGTTGGATCCTACCAAATTAATTTAAGATGGTTCGGCCGGGCGCGGTGGCTCAAGCCTGTAATCCCAGCACTTTGGGAGGCCGAGACGGGCGGATCACGAGGTCAGGAGATCGAGACCATCCTGGCTAACACGGTGAAACCCCGTCTCTACTAAAATATACAAAAAAAAAAAATTAGCCGGCGAGATGGCGGGCGCCTGTAGTCCCAGCTACTCGGGAGGCTGAGGCGAGAGAATGGCGTAAATCCGGGAGGCGGAGCTTGCAGTGAGCTGAGATCCGGCCACTGCACTCCAGCCTGGGCGACAGAGCGAGACTCCGTCTCAAAAAAAAAAAAAAAAAAAAGATGGTTCAAAGTTATAAATGTAAGAACTAAAATTATGGAATTTTTAGAGAAATAAATCGTTGTAAATTATGATGTACTAGGATTAGCCAATGGCTTCTAACATGTGACATCAAAAGTACAAGTGTAAAATAAAAACTGGATATGTTGAATTAAAAACTTTTATGGGGCAATGGATACCACGAAGAAAATAAAATGAAAGTCAGAGAATAAGAAGAAGTATTTGCAAACCATGTCTACCAAGAGATTTATATCAGAATGTATAAGGAAATCTTAAGTGTCAATAGAAAAAGACCAACTCAAATATTAAAAAGGCAAAAGATTTGAATAGGCATTTTCCCAAAGAAGATATGTAAATGACCAATAATCACGTAGAATGATGCTCAATGTCATTAACGTATAAGGAAATGCACATCAAAACTACAATATATACACAATTATGATTCTGTCAATTAAAATAATGATTATTAAATGTAAAGCTACAATAAGATACACTCAGTGAAATGGCTAATCCAACAGAAGGGTAAAAACAAGTATGGTGAAGATGTTGAGAAATTATAATCCATATATATTGTTGGTAGGCATATAATGTTGTGCTGCTGCTGTGGAAAACATCTGTCAGTTCTTCAAACAAATTAAACATCAAATTACTACATGATCCAGCGATTCCAAACAATTCAAAATAGATACTCAAACAAATACTTGCACATGAATGTTCAAAGCAGCACTATACAAATTAGCCAACAAGTGGAAACAACTCAACTGTTTGTTGATGGAAAAGTAAACAACATGTAAATCCAATCAATGGAATATTAGAGCTGTAAAATAAATGAAGTCCAGTTGTTCCGTGGTATTCAGGGAGATTGGTTCCAGGAATCCCCGACCACAAGATACCAAAATATATGTTTGCTCATGTCCCTGATACAAATGTGTAGCCTGGGTAACATGGCGAAAACCTGTGTCTACCAAAAAGATACAAAAATTAGCCTGCCATTATGGTGAGCCTGTAGTCCAAGCCACACGGTGAGGAGGAAGGACTGCTTGAGCCTCAGAAACAGAGGTGGCAGTGAGCCAAGAATGTATCATCACACTCATCATAGGTGACAGGCTCAGGCCCTGTCCTTCCCATCCCCCGACAGAAGTGTAGTATTTGCACATAACCTATGCACCTCCTCCTTTGTGTGTGTGTATATATAAATATAATTTTCTTTTTTTCTTATGACGGAGTCTCGCTCTGTTGCCCAGGTTGGAGAACAGTGGCGCGATCTCGGTTCACTGCAAGCTCCGCCTCCCCCGTTCACGCAGTTCTCCTGCTTCAGAGCCCCGAGTAGCTGGGACTACAGGTGCCCCCTGCCACGCCCGGCTAATTTTTTTTGTGTGTTTTTAGTAGAAACGGGGATTCACCGTGTTAGCAAGGATGGTCTCGATCTCCTGACCTCGTGATCCGCCCGTCTCGGCCTCCCAAAGTGCTGAGATTACAGGCGTGAGCCACCGCGTCCGGACCCTCCCGTATATTTTAAATCACTTATATACTACTTATAATATCGAATACAAAGTAAATGCTACGTAAATAGTTGCTATATGGCTTAGAGGATAAGGACAAGAAAAAAGTCTGTACATATTTGGCACAGATACAACCATTCATTTATTTTTCCTGAATATTTTTGATCTGTGGTTGGTTGAATCTACAGATGTCTAGGGATTCTGAACCCACTAATAAGAAGGGCTGACTGTACTGATATTATACTACGACCTTGGAAACAAAACAGTTATTATAAGCAAAAGAAGCTAGACAAAAAGACCACTCGCGTCAGGATTACATATATATATATATATATATATATATATATACGAAAAATTAGTAAATTGTACATTTAAAAACAAGGCAATGCATGGTGCATGAATTACCTGATCTCCCAAGTTTTGATGACTGGGAGTAATTGCATCTAAAAGAAACACGTGACATTTTTTAGGGAATTCCCCCTCGTCTCCACTGCCAACTGTTCATATCAAGGAAAATAAGTGGATTTAACAAACGTGTAAATGTAAGGAAGAAACGGACAGTGGAGAAAGTGGAGTCCATTTAACATGTACTAGGTGAAAACAGCTCCGGAGAGTCAAGCCCGCTTGGGTCAGCGGGGAACAGTACGTGGTCCCCATTGCACTGGACAGGCTGGAGTCTGGGTGGGTATCACAGCTTAAAAACTGATATTCTGAAAGCCAATGCACGCACACTTTAAAGTCATATACTTTTTATGCCTACATCATTGATGACTAGGAACAGCAGGTGACGTCCTTATAAGATTAAGCAATAAGAAAATAGACTTAATGTGTACTCTCACTGGTCATTAATTTCGTACATTCTCTAACAAAAGAAAACGGTTGGAATAAAATCTAAACCTTTCCAGCACAGTACCAGCACAGTAATGAGTGCCTTACCATACGGAAACACCAGCCTGGGAACTACAAATCCCATTTGGCCACACACAGAAGAAATACTCTTCTAGAGTGCTGCATTACACTCCAATCCCGAGCAGTTCCAGAGAGCCGCGCAGCCTGCCGGGACTTGTAGTTCTTTAACAGGCATAGTTCTCGCGGCCACTTTGCGCTCTTTCAGCCAGAAGCCGGGACCAAGATTTAACGTTCCCGACCCTCTAGCACTCCCCAAGATAGGGTGGTAGTGTTAGGATGAGTGGATGGCGGAGGTCAACCTCCTCCGGTCACGTGGGGGTATTTGACATGTAGCGATTGGTCACCAGAGTTATAGGGCCAGGCTTTAAGCCCAAGAGCTTCCGTTATGCTACTCTGCCTGTTTTGCGGCTGAAGTCACCTCGTGGCGAAGTAGGGAAAGAGGTAACACCGAAAAGAGACAACGGCGGGGGCGCCAAGACGATTGGTGCCAAACAGGGCAGAAAGCAACTTAGCTTTGGGGTGGGTTCCGGTCCAGGGGTTGGAGAAGAATGGCTGAGGGCGCACCCTGGTCTCAGCGGGAAGGATGCTACCCCGAGGACGAGCTACGGTATGAAAGCCACGAGTGACCGGCACCGCGGGGACCCACGCAGCAGGTGTTCCCTCTCACGTCCCTGCCGTCACCCTACTCCCGGTGCCGGTCACCACCGTCTAGGGCTTACTTGGTTCACAGGCTAGTTCTGTCCTCAAGCTAGTGAGCAGAAAGTGTTGAGGTGCGCTACGCCAGTTGAGGTGAAACTGTTAGGCAATGTGAAAGCCGGGCTTTGTAGCTGGAGCTGCGCTTTGCACCCCTAGCTACTCTGTCTCCTTTCCCTCTCAGCCACAGGACCGGATGGCAAGTGGCCGTAACCAGTAGGTGAGACCGATTGGGCGTTGGGGCTTCAGTACTTGACACTACCTGCACGGCTACATCTCCAGCCAAGGATGAGAGGTGATACCAGAGGACCTCTATCTAAATTGGGCACCATTATTGTATGACAACTTCTCTTGCAAAACCTCTCTCTCTCTCTCTCTCTCTCTCTCTCTCTCTCTCTCTCTCTCCTCTCTCTCTCTCTCTCTCTCTCTCCTCTCTCTCTCTCTCTCTCTCTCTCTCCTCTCTCTCTCTCTCTCTCTCTCTGTCTCTCTCTCTCTCTCTCCTCTCTCTCTCTCTCTCTCTCTCTCTCTCCCCCCCCCCCCCCCCCCCCCCCCCGCTCTCTGTGCTCTCTGTCCTCTCTTCGTTTCTCCCTTCTTTCTTTCATTGCTGTTTCTCTGTCCTGTGCATGCCAAAGAAGAAACTTAAGTGCGGCGTCTTTGATCTCTCAATCCTGGAGACACAAGAACATTTTCTTTACTTTACTCAAATCGTTTCCATTGAATACCGCAAAATTAAGACGGCGTTTAAAACAGTTGAAATCCCTTTTCTTCTGGGGTTTGGTGCCTAAAGATTAGGAAAGTTTGCACAAGGAGTGCGCTGTAGCATATACAGCTTTCAGGACCCTGAAATACAGAACTGCAAAGAAACAGACTAAAATGGTTTAACCCCCTTTATTTTTCTTTCATTTTAGACACGTTCAGATGTTCAACGTCTTACCTTACGGCTTACTTCATTATGCATTTCAGTACTCAAAAAATCATTCCTTTGTGAAATGTTGAAATAATTTCTAATCTGTTTCACAAGCTTCAAAAAGGAAGAAAGAAGGTTCAGTTTACATTTCAGCAAAATGTCTCTTTTTAAAGCGGATTTACAGTACATTTACACTTGAGCAAAGTTAGGTTTTGAAGACTTGCTTAAGGTCAGACTTATTTTTTATTTATTTATTTATTATTTATTTATTTATTATTTTTGGTCTGCGCATGAAGATGTTACTGCTTAATTATCTTTCTCTCTCTCTGTCTCTCTCTCCTTCTCTCCTTGTATTCTAACTGAAAGGTTCAGAACGTGCATAATTGGGAAATAAACTGTTGCCTGAACTTACTGGGGGAGTCAACATTGTCACTTTGGACGTGACGCTTATCCTCAGTATTTGCTTCCCCCAGGAGAGAACTGTAATAAAAAAGCATTGCAATTTAATACATAAGCTCAGTAAGTTCCTGTTTATGCTCCTTGGGATGAAACAAAAAGTCCTTCAATTAGAAACAAAGGTTTAATCAAGTAGCATTTTTAATGACCATGTTAAAACTAAAGTTAATGTCCTTTGAAGGGCAGAGTTATAGTTAACAGCTAGCTGTGAATATGCAGAATTTACTTCTATTTCTGTCTTACTTTTCTGTACTTACCTCATACTCCTTTCTTCTTTGCTCATGTTTCTGGCCATCTTTTTGCTTTGGGTTACTTTCTTCCATTATTCAACTGAGATGGGATTGAAATACATAGCTAATTTTTTTTTTTATTTTTAAAAATTTTTGAATATTTTGTATATACGAATTCACTTTTAGGTTACTGACTTGTCACATTTATTTTTTATTTCCTCTGTGTCACTGACTGGCAAATAAAAATTACTTAATTTTAACTGAACATCTGCCCCTCTTTTCCAGGATGCAGAAATAATATTTATGTTGTTTTAAAAATCTTAAGTGAATTAAAAAGAAAAGTGGCTCTGTCATTCTTTGGTAAGTTACAACACAAGTCAAGTCAGAAACTAGAGAAGATGGGCTTTTTAAGTTTTGTTATTCTCGTGCTGCCTTTCTGTCTCAAGTTTTGTCTGTTTTTGCTTAATATATTTTGGGTTTAAGTGAATATAAATTAACATTTGTTAAATCTGCTTGGTGGATTAACCTTTTATTAATGGATAGCATCCTTTGTCTCTTTAAAAATATTATGTCTTAAGGTTTATTTTGCCTAATATTAGTGTAATTGTCTCAGTTCTTTTTGCTTATTATTTTGATGGAATGTCTTTTTCTCTTAACACGGTCAAGTGTATAATAAAGTAGTTTGAATTGGTTTATTGTTTATGATAAACTAGTTTGAATCTTAGATTCAGTGGTGTACAGAAACTTTGCTCCTCTATAGTTTTGCACACTGCCTTCTGATTGTCACGTTACATCTTTATACAGTGTGTGTCAATATCATTTTGTTTTATAAATTTCTTTTTAAAATCATATAGAAAAAAACTTACAATCCCCAAGTTTAATAATGCTGACTTTTATATTTACCTACATATTTATCTCTACCACTGTTCTTTATTTCTCTATATATGTTTGAATTATTGTCTGTTGTCCTTTTATTTCTGACTACAGGGCCCTCTTTTGCATTGTTTTTGTAGGGCAGATTTATTAGTAGTATATTCTTTCAACTTTCATGTATCTGGAAATATTTCAGTTTCTCTTTTATTTTGAACGATAGTGTTTGAGTTTTTTCTATTTAACAGATCCTGGAGCTTCTTGGATGTGCAAATGAATGATTTTCACCAAATGTGAAGTTGGTTTTGGCTATTCTGCAGATATCCTTTCCACCTCTTTGCCTCCTCTTCCTATTGTGTGTAGTAGGCATGTCTCTGTGTGTTGGAGAGCATCAAAGGTCTTTTAAGCTCTGTTCATTTTTATTTATCTTTTGTTTTCTATTCCTCAGACTGCATAATTTCAGTTGACTTAGCTTCCAGTTTGTTGATTCTTCTGCCTGCTCAAATCTGGTGTTGAGCCCATTTAGTAAAATGTTCATTTTGTTGTACTTTTCAGCTTCGGAATTTAATTTGGTTGCTTATGTATTATTTTGTTCACTTACTGTTTTCCTGATTTTCTTTAGCTCTTTGTTCACGGTTTCCCACGTAGCTCTTTGAATATATTTATGACCGTTGGTTTGTAACCATTAATAAGTCTAAAACCTGGGCTTCCTCCAGTGTGTTTTCTTTTTTTTTTATTTCTGTGCGTTGCCCATACTTTCCTGTTTTTTTTTTTTTTTTTTTTTTTTTTTTGCGTGACTTACAATTTTTTTTTGAAACCAAAGGCTTTGAGTATTACCATATGGTAACTGTCAAATAAATTCAGATTTAGACATTACAGAGATTTTTTTATTAAAGAGAACACTGAATTCAGGAAGCTTAAGCATCTTAAAATCAACCAAATATTTTTCTTTCATAGGGAGGGATAAGCAGGATTAGTAGAAATTTAAGGACAAATTCAACAAGCAAATGGGGAGAACAGAGAGCAGGAACTGTATCTCACATGGTAAACCAGTTCTTCAGATGAACTGTTAAAGAGGGTCTGTGCTCTATTTTAGTGCATGACCAGTGGTAAGACAAAATTTGAGGTCTGTGTATGAGAGAAAAGCCTGACTATTCTTAGGTCAAAAGAAGCATAGATACCCTTTGGCCTTGTCTTGAAGTGGCATTGGAGAATACTTGGTCATAACACTGGAAATCAGATTCTGTCTACTCACCAGGGTTTGTGGTTGCTGGTTTTATTAGTGAATTTTGGGGTTTGTTTAGTGACTAAACTACTTTTGTGAAGACTGTTTGTGGTCAGCTAGTGAGTTAAATTTTTTGAAAAGCCTGGAACAAACATAAATATCAGTAAAAACTTCCAGTCTCTGTAGATTGGCCGTCTTCAGCCAGTTGATTGGCTGGACAATTTAAAACTTATCTTAAGTACCACAGTTGGCCATTTGTGTCTGTGAGTTTCACTTTTGTAGGTTCAACCAACTGTGGATTGAAAATATTTGCAAAATTAAAAATAGATGGTTTCATTTGTACTGAACACGTACACTTTTTTCTTGTAATTTCCCTTAAACCATACAGCATAACAACTCTTTACACAGCATTTACATGGTATTAGGTATTCAGAGTACTCGAGAGTTAAAGTATGTGGGAGGCTGTGGGTAGGTTATGTGCAAATACTGTAACATTTTATATAAGGGACTTGAGCATTCTTGGATTTTGGTATTTGCAGGTGGTGTGGGATGGGGGTCTTCCTAGAACCAAGGAATTCCCCAAAGGAGGATGGTACCTTGTTGTGTGCATCCTGACTGTCAGCCAGAGGAGAAAACATAGGGTTTTCTAAGTGTGCATCCTGCTTTGGACATGCATATATCCTTGTAGGTCCCATGATATTTTTCAATCCTTTATAAAACCTTAACTTTTTTTGTGTATTTATTTTCCAGCCTCTTACTTGAAGGGGTGGCCTGCGCCTCCACACCTATGGGCGTTTCTTGTTAGGTGGAACGAGAGACTTGAGAAAAGAAATGAGACACAGAGACAAACTATACAGAAACAAAAAGTGGGCCCAGTGGACCGGTGCTCAGCATACAGAGGACCCACGTCGGCACTGGTCTCTGAGTTCCCTTAGTATTTATTGATAATTATCTTTACCATCTTAGAAAAAGGGAAGTGACAGGATAATAGTATCATCGTAGGGAGAAGGTCAGCAGTAAGACATGTGAATAAAGATCTCTGTGACATGAATAAGGAAAGATGTTGTGCCTTGATATGAATATGTAAACATCTTCTTAAACCTTTTTAGTGCGTAAAGAACAGCATTGCGCTAGCAAGTCCCACCTTTCACCCTAAGGCGGTTTTCTCCTTTCTTAGTAAACAACATACAATCGGGTTTTACACTGAGATGTTCCATTGCCCAGGGACGGGCAGGAGACAGATGCTTTTCTCTATCTCAACTGCCAACAACCGCCAAGAGGCCTTCTTTCCTCATGTATTAGTCCTCCTCAGCACGGACCCTTCACGGGTGTGTTAGGGTGGGGGACGATCAGGTCTTTCCCTTCCCACAAGGCCATATTTCAGACTCTCACATGGGGAGAAACCTTGGACAATACCTAGCTTCTCTAGGCAGAAGTCCCTGCGACCTTTGGCAGTGTACATGTCCCTGGATACTTGAGATTAAGAGAACAGTGATGACTTTTAACCAGCAAGCTGCCTTCAGGCACTTGTATAACAAAGCACATCCTGCACAGCCCAAAATCCATTAAACCTTGAGTCACCACAGCACGTGTCTCTTGCAACGACAAGATTGCAAGGGTGGGGATAGGGTCACAGATTAACAGCATCTCAAATACAGAACAAAATGGAGTCTCTTATGTCTACTACTTTCTATATAGACATAGTAACAGTTTGATCTCTCTTTTCCCCACACTTACTTTCCCTTCAGGCTTTTTAGCCTACGTACTACTTTTTTCCTCTGTTTACTCCTTACTTCTAGTGGCTGTGTCTTCAACAAATATCACCAGCAGGCCACAACAGCCTTGAGAAAATTCTGTTGCCTTTCCCTGGGGAACCAATAGACAAGTCACCCCCACCACCATAGCTCTTTTTTAATAGCAAGGTTTATATTCCCTACTGTGGCACCAGCAGTTCACACCAGGAATACTAGCTGCTTTCCTAATGGTTGCCCTCAAGGTAGAGATTAGGGATGGTAGGCAGGTAAATTAAAATGCTACAGGTCTTTCTGAAATGTAGTATCTTCTTTTTTCTAATCAAGTACTCCCCTGGTTATTTTAAGTTCTGATTAGATTTCGGAGTTTCAAATTACACTATTTAGATAATTTTTGCTTATATAAAGTTATGTTTTAACCTGATGTCCAAATTAAATCCCTTTGTCTCTTTTCTCTATCTCTTCCCAGTTCTTTTTTCCTTGATCTTAATGTGATGTACAAAGTAACTGTTAGATACTATGGTATCTGTGACAGCATTTAGACATATAAAGTATTATATAAATTTAATATACTGTTTAAAGCAGTGCATGTGAACTGTGTTAAAATTTTACCAGGTAGTATATTCAAAAGAAAAAAAGATGTTAGTTGACCTCAATATCCACTCAGACCCTGAGATAATGTTTTTATGATTCAGCCCATTTCCTAGTTGAATTTATGTTGGTATTTAAAACTGTGAGTTTTATGAGTTAATGATGAGTTGATGGGACAGATTTATAAAATATCCCATGTTGTCTCTCTGTGCCACCAAGATAATTTTGTTAATCTTCATTGCCTTGGATTTTTGTTAGAATGTAACAATTCCAAAATGTCCTTCAATGATCCTCACTCCAGTACACTACTCACCCTTTAATATGTCATGATAATATTTGCTAGAGAAGATGATACATTTTGTGTTCTCACACAAGGCAGTATTGTTTGGTGGAGAGCTGATTCTAGAAGTTGTGCTATTAGTTTGTAAGAGAGTTTCTCTTTTAAGAATTGAAGTGTGAACCACATTAAAGGCAATAACATATATGTGGTGGATAGAATAATATGCCCCAACTCGTCAAATCATATTTGTGTCCTGATCTCTGTTACCTGTGAATATGTTTCCCTGCTTGGCAAAACTTGATTTGCACATGTCACAAAGTAGGATCCTGAGACAGGAAGATTATCTTGGATTACGTAGTGGATGAGTGTAATCAATCACAGTTCTTTTACGAGGAGGGCAGGAAGATCAGTCAGAAAAAGAGATGTCCTAGGAATATATAAGTTTTATTTGTTTTTACAATATTTTAAAATAAGAAAGAAGATTAAAAGGAGAATTTATAGCTCCCACTGCCCCCCACCAAAAAAAGTAAGGGGATGTCAGAGAGACACAGAAAGAGAGAAAAGAGAGAGAGTGAGAGAGAGATCTCAGGATGTTTTGCTGTTGATTTTAAAGATGGAGGCAGGAGTATAAACCAAATAATGGAGACAAACTCTGTAAACTGAAAAAGAGAAAACAGACTATCCTCTGTGAAATAATAAATATATTGGTCTTTGCCCCATTTTCCTAATATATAGCTCCTAAAACCCTTATTGTTGGGATGCTGGGATAATTTTTTCTTCTAATATGTAGTCTTTGACCTCCAGTTCCTGACATGGAGCTCTTATGACCTTTCTAATTTCATGAGTAATAGGAGCATTTGACAAATAGCTGCTAAATCCCTTGGAATTTCCTGGTGATAGGAGAATCGTTTTCTAATGAGGTGACTATTAGTGTGTTCTTAGCCCCAGAATGGGAGGCAGTTGCCAGAGAAACCAACCTTGTGATTAGAAGATTGGGACTTTCAGTCTTATCCCAAACTCTTCAGAGACAGCACCAGGGGCTGAAAGTTTAGTTGATCACCAGCCACCAGTAATGTAGTCAGTTATGGTTATGCATTGAAGCCTTGTAAACACCTAGTGAATGAAGTTTAAATAACTTTCGGATAGCTTGATGTGTGAAGGGTCCAAGAGGTTCCTGGAACAGGGAAGCCTCATGCTCCTTCCCACATACTTCACTGTTTGCATCTCTTCTGTCTAGCTCTTCATTTGTATCCTTTGTAGTATTCATTATAATAACTCTGTAAGTGTAAGTGTTTCTGTAACTTCTGTGAGCCACTCTAGCCAATTAATTGAACCTAAGGAGGAGGTTGAGGGTAGCATAGTTTACAAAATGAGCCCTGTGGCTGACATCTGAAATGGGGGCAGTCTAGTGGGACTGACGTCTTAAATTGTAGAGATTTTCATTCTTTCTAGGTGACTAGTGACCAGAATTAAATTGAATCCTAGGCTACCCATTTGTTGTCCGCTGAAGAATTGCTAAGAATGGACAGAAATCCTCACATATTGGTGACCAGAGATGAAATATTCTATATTGAGAGTTTAGAAGAGCACACTTAGACGAGACTTAGAGTTTCGTTTTTCCTAACAGTCTGGCAATAGTGTCAACATATGTTAAAATGATCTGGGTAAAATAAAAGGCTTGATGTCTCTTAACTTATTATTATTGGTTTAATTGGAGCTGGGGAAGTGTAGCTTCATAAAATTGTGACCAAGTAGTTCCATTTAGGTAATCCATAAAAGTCAAGAACCATTGGAAATCTAGAAATGTATGACTTGACGATTCTAATTGAGTGACCCAGTTGGTGGCCTTTTCCAAAACAAGTAAGGCAAAAGCATATTTCAGCGTCTTTGGGCATTACAGTCTTTGGTTTTGGATTTCCTGATTCTTTTGCTGCCAAGGTTGGCATTTAGATTCATAGAGATATCTCCACTTGCAAATAATCACAGTGTTAGAGTTTTAGAACTAATTGTAACCCCTTTCAGTTTTATAGATAAAATAGTCATAAGTATTAAGTGTAAATACAGTGCAGTTGTGCATGCTTTAAAAGGCAAACAATATACGTGATCTAAGATAGAGGATTACCTTATGAGAACCTACTAGTAGTGTAGAAATTATGAAACTAAACATGACTATAATAATTTACCCTTTCTGAAACTCTTTTACTAATTCTAGGCTTCTTTCGATTTCCGCTTTCCTAAATTTAGCAATGACTATTTCTCTTCTAATTTACTTGTGAGTAGCTCTGTGTGTTCGTTTGTGTACCACAGCAATCACTTCAGGTACTTTCGCTGTTACAGGTAGTACTTGTACTAACTCCTAGGATGTTATTTTGTTGGAGTTTTATATTCGCCGTCAGAACTCCATGTTTACTCTGCTCTTGAAAGACCATACTCTTTGGAATGTTGTAGTTATTGATAATCATTTATTCTCATGTTTTCATGTCTTTGATTTATATCCCTGGACAAACTGTAATTGGCTCATCCTGCGATTATCTGTTTATCATACCTGCCTATAAGTTATTTCTCTAGATAAATGAAAAAGTAGATTAAATGCTGTTGCAAGTGGCTTCATGACAGTGAGCCAAACAATGAAGGACAAAGGAAAATGCTTTATATGAATTCTCTGTCACCACTCATTTGCATTAATTGGTCTTTGCCCCCTTTAACCACTTAGCAATTTGAGACCTATATCTTAGGTATGGTTGGCTAAGAAGAAAGTGAAACTTTTCACATTTCGTTGGATTTGCGTGACAATAGGTGCCAACATCTGGACTTCACTAGACGATGTTTTTCCTTTGATTCTTTATATATCCCTGCTGTACTTAGGTAGCACTTCTCAAACTTTTTGGCCTAAGAAACTTTTAGTTAGAAATTATTGTCTGGGTGCAGTGGCTCATGCCTGTAATCCGAGCACTTTGGGAGACTGAGTGCCCAAAGGTCACTCAATCTCCTGACCATTGAGATCATCCTGTCTAACATGGTGAGACCCCGTCTCTACTAAAAAATACAAAAAATTAGCCAGGAGTGGCAGCAGGCACCTGTAGTCCCAGCTACTCGGGAGGCTGAGGCAGGAGAATGGCGTGAACCCGGGAGGTGGAGCTTGCAGTGAGCCAAGATTGCCCCACTGCACTCCAGCCTGGGCAACAGAGCAAGACTCCATGTCAGAAAAAAAAAAAAAAAAAAAGTTTTTTTTTTTTTGGAAGACCTTAATGTGGAATCAGTGAACTCTTTTCTGTGTTATATTAAACTTCAGTCATCTTTTTTTATGTTTTAAGTGAATTTTATCCTTTTCAATAATTTTGTAATGTTTATCATTTGGAAATATTGGTTCACTGAGTTGTATAGATCTTTCAGATGGTTTACAATATTAGAAAATGAGATTTGTCAATATTAGTTACTACCCTTATCAGAAAAGTCTTCAAAGAGTGGGAAACTGCCAGATTAATGCAGATTGAAACTTTCCAAAATTCTAATTTTCACTAGAAAGCTTGATTTTTATCATTGCAATGCATAACTGTATTGTTTATCCTCCCATACTTATTTGATTCATTTTCTGTAAAATGTCTGACCTTAATTAGAATAACCATAGTAGTAAGAACTATTATACTATCATATCTTATATACTAGTATTATTATTATAAAAACATGTAGGAATGTTTATTGACAATAACACACAATAGCAAAGACATGGACCTAACTCACATGCCCATCAATGACAGATTGAATAAAGAAAACATAACACATAGCCACCATGGGATATTATGCAGCCATAAAAAAGGGATGAGTTCATGTCCTTTGCAGGGACATGGATGAAGTTGGAAAGCATCACTCTTAGCAAACTAACACAAGAACAGAAAACCGAACACTGCATGTTCTCACTCATAGGTGAAAGTTGAAGAATGAGAACACATGGATACAGGGAGGGAAACATCACACACCAGGGCCTGTCAGGGGTGTGATCCTAGGGGAGGGATAACATTAGGAGACATACCTAATGTAGATGATGGGTTGATAGGTGCAGCAAACTACCATGGCATGTGTATACCTATGTATACACATGTATAAACCTGAATGTTCTGCACAAGTACCCCAGGACATAAACTATAATAATAAAAAAAGAAGTATGAAGGATCAGAAATTGTATTTGCAAATTAATAAAATTGCCATAGTTTATGGATATTGACAGAGCTATTGAAACAATAGTTTCTCTTTTTTTTTTCTTGTGATGGAGTCTCGCTCTGTCGCTGGCAAATACAGGTGCAGAATGGGGATGGGGACCCAGCTACCTGTTTTCCCCTGTGACTGACCTAGTTCTGGACCACAAGGATACTGACCACAAAGTCTACCTATGATGGCCCACCCTATGATGTCCCACACAAGCAAGAGGAGAACATAATGGAACTCTGAAAGGTTTATAGATAATCTCATCCCATTACCATCTCACATTTCTGGACAAACCATGTACTGTGAGTAGGGGATGACTGAATGGAAGTCAAAGTTATAGTTACTAGAAATCCAGACTGTGGCTGTAGAAAAACCTACACACAAGGGAAGTAAAATGCTAACCCCTCCAGGCTGGAGGGCAGAGGCGCGATCTCGACTTCTCGACTCACTGCAAGCTCTGCCTCCGGGGTTCATGCCATTTTCTTGCCTCAGACTCCTGAGTACCTGGGAGTACAGGCACCCACCACCAGGCCTAGATAATATTTTTGGTATTTTTTAATAGAGATGGGGTTTTACTCTATTAGCCAGTATGGTCTCATCTGACCTCCTGATCCGCCCACCTTGGCCTCCTAAAGTACTGGGATTACAAGCGTGAGCCACTGCGTCCAGCTGAACAAGTTTTTCACAATGGCATCTACCACTGTGTCCACATTTGCGCCTCTGTCCTGAACCTCAATTCCTATAAGTTGATGTGTTGAGAACCAGACAACATTTACAAAATAGAAGACAAATCATGAGCTTACGGAACCTGAAACTTTTTATACTGGGCAGTGTGGTAGACAGAACACTGACTGCCCAAAGATGACCATGTTTTAAGTCCTGAAATCTGTGAATTATCATATTGGAAAGGGTGCTATTGTAGATGTTGTTTAAAGTTAGGATTTTGAGAGAGGAAAATTATGTAGGGCTATCTGGCTGCGCCCCATGAAATCACAAGAATCTTCTTAAATGAAAAAAGAAGGTAGAAGAGTCAACCAGAGAGATGGCATTATGCATAGCACTGGACTTGTCATTACTAGTTTTGAAGATAGAGGAAACAGAGATCTAAGAAATGCAGGCAGCCTCTAACTAATGTTTAAAAATCTCATTTTCTAATATTGTTAGCCTGTGGAAGAGGCTAGGGCACATATACTCCCCTAGAGTCTCCAGAAGGAATGTAAGGTAATGAGATAAGCTGCTAAACTTATTGTAATCTTACACAGGTAGTAAGCAAACCTACTCTTTGCTTATAGATGCAATAGCATTTTTATTTTTTTCTAAGACTGCTTGGTATACAGGAATCCTTGAAAAAATACTATGGAACAAAAGTGCTCTGTATCTCTGCTCCTAAAATAGCAGAAACACCATACTGACTTTGGTTCAATTTTCCTTTGATTATACAACTTCATTGGCAATGTTGTTTAATCTGACCATCATAGGCTGAGATGAGATCTGTTCAGTTTATCTCATAAGTTTACTAGTTAAATCTCAAACATACTATACTTTTGTAACTGAGTGACTGCGATTGTAAGGATAACTACTTCTGTGTGCGTATAAATGAGTCAGTTGTCCCTTTTGGGGTCTTCAACAAATAAGCAAAGATAACCTCATTGTGGAGAGCACTTCACAGTTGTTTTTAGGGTTACATAATCTACTCTGTATCCTTAAACACTTGAAGATCTGTTAGAACTACTTGTGACATAGTAGTCATAGTATTTTCTAATATTAATACCTGTCTTCCACCCGGGAGGCGTATGTGGTGTGTCTGCAAATAACGTGTTTATGATTATTGGGGTCCCCTATACTGGACCTATGTCTGTGTTCAAGTGGTCACAGGGTTACTGTGCTTTAACATGACTCCTTGGCTGGCTGTTAAGTGAATAATTAAAGTGAGTCTTTTTTGCAGGAGCTGAGACCAATCAGTCACTTTTCCTTTCTGTATGTAACACAAGCTGGATGGCATTTGTCTGTTCGTAGAATGACTAATGACTACAGGAGTCGGAGAAGACATCCAGCAATAATTAATTGGTAAGGTTTGGGAGCTGGGACATCCATTGAATGGCAATTAAATCATCTGAGTTGACTAGCTAGGAAAGCAAATTTAGCAGGCTTACTGTCTTTGGGAAAGACACACAAGGGTATATGCATGTGCACACATATTGTGTATGTGTAAGTCTTCAGGAGGAGATTTAAAAGAATCATTAATGTCCTGTTCTTATACCTTAGAGTCTTAATATTTTAATTCCCTTGTGCCTAGGTTTTTCTACTGCCACAGTCTGTGTTTCTAGTATTATAACTTTGATTTCCATTCAGTCATCCCCTACTCACAGTACATGGTTTGTCCAGAAATGTGAGACGCTAAAGCGATGAGAGTATCTATAAACCTTTCAGAGCTCCGTTATGTTCTCCTCTCTTGCTGTGTGGGCCATGATAGGGAGACTTTGTGGTCAGCATCTTCATGATCTAGAACTAGGTCAGTCACAGGGGAAACCAGGTAGCTGGATTCCCTATCCCATTCTGCACCTGGATTTGTCAGGGAAAAAAAAAAGCATTATGCCTAAAGAGTAGAATGCTGGAATAGAATGCTGAATTTTCAGAGTAGTTTTATATTCATATAACTGTGCGTCTTTTTTGTCCTGATAATAACTCAGGAGGAAACTAAGAGGGCATGATCCCTTTCTGTGGATAGCTATACTCAGTGTCCCAGTTTTCCTTTGGGACACTGGGACACAGGCAGAGACTCAGAAAGTCTACATGGATTAGCTGTTCATTCGCCATAGCTCCTCAGTATGCCAGGAGAGCTATGTATGGCCTTTGCTTTCATTCAGGAACTGGGAAACTTGACCCCATGCCTAGTCATTCTTCTCATTAAAGTAGCAGAAGTCATGTTAGAGACATTATTGCTGCACTTAGTACTCCTGCCTTTAAAGCTTTTTTCTGACACTTCCTGAAAGTAGCCTCAGCTCTCCATATGAAACAAAGGCAACCTTACGCACAGCCTTCTCAGGGAACCCTCAGACAGTTAAAAACCTAGTTTCACATTTTTTAGAGAATAAGATCCTCATTGCTCCCTCTGTCACTACAGTTTTTCACCAGGAGATCTGTTGGCTACCGTTACCCTAGGTATGGGGGTGGTATCCATGCAATAAAAATCTTACAGTACTTTATTATGGAAAGCAATTTTTTTATTCAGTAAGCTTTCCCCTGTGTTGTAAAAGTTTTAAAGATTGCAGGAGTCTGAAAAATTTGACGGTTTGCTAGCTCCAGCTGTTTTTTGTGGAGAGTGAGCCTTGGATTTTCTTTCTTTTTTTTTTTTATTATACTTAAGTTCTAGGGTACATGTGCATGATGTTTATATCATGTATAACTCCCCAATGCAATCCCTCCCTCCTCCCCCCTCCCCATGATAGGCCCCAGTGTGTGATGTTCCCCTTCCCGAGTCCAAGTGATCTCATTGTTCAGTTCCCACCTATGAGTGAGAACATGCGGTGTTTGGTTTCTCTTCTTGTGATAGTTTGCTAAGAATGATGGTTTCCAGCTGCATCCATGTCCCTACAAAGGACGCAAACTCATCCTTTTTGATGGCTGCATAGTATTCCATGGTGTATATGTGCCACATTTTCTTAATCCAGTCTGTCACAGATGGACATTTGGGTTGATTCCAAGTCTTTGCTATTGTGAATAGTGCCGCAATAAACATACGTGTGCATGTGTCTTTGTAGTAGAGTAATTTATAATCCTTTGGGTATATACCCAGTAGTGGGATGGCTGGGTCATAGGGTACATCTAGTTCTAGATCCTTGAGGAATCGCCATACTGTTTTCCATAATGGTTGAACTAGTTTACAATCCCACCAACAGTGTAAAAGTGTTCCTATTTCTCCACATCCTCTCCAACACCTGTTGTTTCCTGACTTCTTAATGATTGCCATTCTAACTGGTGTGAGATGGTATCTCATTGTGGTTTTGATTTGCATTTCTCTGATGGCCAGTGATGATGAGCATTTTTTCATGTGTCTGTTGGCTGTATGGATGTCTTCTTTTGAGAAATGTCTGTTCATATCCTTTCCCCACTTTTTGATGGGGTTTTGTTTTTTTCTTGTATATTTGTTTGAGTTCTTTGTAGATTCTGGATATTAGCCCTTTGTCAGATGAGTAGGTTGCAAAAATTTTTTCCCATTCTGTAGGTTGCCTGTTCACTCTGATGGTAGTTTCTTTAGCTGTGCAAAAGCTCTTTAGTTTAATTAGATCCCACTTGTCATTTTTGCTTTTGCTGCCGTTGCTTTTGGTGTTTTACATGAAGTCCTTGCCCATGCCTATGTCCTGAATGGTACTACCTAGATTTTCTTCTAGGGTTTTTATGGTATTAGGTCTAACATTTAAGTCTCTAATCCATCTTGAATTAATTTCGTATAAGGGGTAAGAAAGGATCCAGTTTCAGCTTTCTACTTATGGCTAGCCAATTTTCCCAGCACCATTTATTAAATAGGGAATCCTTTCCCCATTTCTTGTTTCTCTCAGGTTTGTCAAAGATCAGATGGCTGTAGATGTGTGGTATTATTTCTGAGGACTCTGTTCTGTTCCATTGGTCTATATCTCTGTTGTGGTACCAGTACCATGCTGTTTTGGTTACTGTAGCCTTGTAGTATAGTTTGAAGTCAGGTAGCGTGACGCCTCCAGCTTTGTCCTTTTGACTTAGGATTGTCTTGGCAATGCGGGCTCTTTTTTGGTTCCATATGAACTTTAAAGCAGTTTTTTCCAATTCTGTGAAGAAAGTCATTGGTAGCTTGATGGGGATGGCATTGAATCTATAATCACCTTGGGCAGTATGGCCATTTTCACGATATTGATTCTTCCTATCCATGAGCATGGTATGTTCTTCCATTTGTTTGTGTCCTCTTTGATTTCACTGAGCAGGGTTTGTAGTTCTCCTTGAAGAGGTCCTTGACATCCCTTGTAAGCTGGATTCCTAGGTATTTTATTCTCTTTGAAGCAATTGTGAATGGAAGTTCATTCCTGATTTGGCTCTCTGCTTGTCTGTTACTGGTGTATAAGAATGCTTGTGATTTTGCACATTAATTTTGTATCCTGAGACTTTGCTGAAGTTGCTTATCAGCTTAAGGAGATTTTGGGCTGAGACGATGGGGTTTTCTAAATATACAATCATGTCATCTGCAAACAGGGACAATTTGACTTCTTCTTTTCCTAACTGGATACCCTTGATTTCTTTCTCTTGCCTGATTGCCCTAGCCAGAACTTCCAACACTATGTTGAATAGGAGTGGTGAGAGAGGGCATCCCTGTCTTGTGCCAGTTTTCAAAGGGAATTTTTCCAGTTTTTGCCCATTCAGTATGATATTAGCTGTGGGTTTGTCATAAATAGCTCTTATTATTTTGAGGTACGTTCCATCAATACCGAATTTATTGAGCGTTTTTAGCATAAAGGGCTGTTGAATTTTGTCAAAAGCCTTTTCTGCATCTATTGAGATAATTATGTGGTTCTTGTCTTTGGTTCTGTTATATGCTGGATTACGTTTATTGATTTGCGAATGTTGAACCAGCCTTGCATCCCAGGGATGAAGCCCACTTGATCATGGTGGATAAGCTTTTTGATGTGCTGCTGAATCCGTTTTGCCAGTATTTTATTGAGGATTTTTGCATCGATGTTCATCAGGGATATTGGTCTAAAATTCTCTTTTTTTGTTGTGTCTCTGCCAGGCTTTGGTATCAGGATGATGTTGGCCTCATAAAAAGAGTTAGGGAGGATTCCTCTTTTCTATTGATTGAATAGTTTCAGAAGGAATGGTACCAGCTCCTCCTTGTACCTCTGGTAGAATTCAGCTGTGAACCCATCTGGTCCTGGACTTTTTTGTGGGTAGGCTATTAATTGTTGCCTCAATTTCAGAGCCTGCTATTGGTCTATTCAGGGATTCAACTTCTTCCTGGTTGAGTCTTGGGAGAGTGTAAGTGTCCAGGAAATTATCCATTTCTTCTAGATTTTCTAGTTGATTTGCGTAGAGGCATTTATAGTATTCTCTGATGGTTTTTTGTATTTCTGTGGGGTCGGTGGTGATATCCCCTTTATCATTTTTTATTGCGTCTATTTGATTCTTCTCTCTTTTCTTCTTTATTAGTCTAGCTAGCGGTCTGTCAATTTTGTTTATCTTTTCAAAAACCACTCCTGGATTCATTGATTTTTTGGAGGGTTTTTTTTGTCTCTATCTCCTTCAGTTCTGCTCTGATCTTAGTTATTTCTTGCCTTCTGCTAGCTTTTGAATGTGTTTGCTCTTGCCTCTCTAGTTCTTTTAATTGTGATGTTAGAGTGTCAATTTTAGATCTCTCCTGCTTTCTCTTGTGGGCATTTAGTGCTATAAATTTCCCTCTACACACTGCTTTAAATGTGTCCCAGAGATTCTGGTATGTTGTATCTTTGTTCTCATTGGTTTCAAAGAACATCTTTATTTCTGCTTTCATTTCGTTATGTACCCAGTAGTCATTCAGGAGGTTGTTTTCAGTTTCCATGTAGTTGAGCGGTTTTGATTGAGTTTCTTAGTCCTGAGTTCTAGTTTGATTGCACTGTGGTCTGAGAGACAGTTTGTTATAATTTCAGTTCTTGTACATTTGCTGAGGAGTGCTTTACTTCCAATTATGTGGTCAATTTTGGAATAAGTGCGATGTGGTGCTGAGAAGAATGTATATTCTGTTGATTTGGGGTGGAGAGTTCTATAGATGTCTATTAGGTCCGCTTGGTGCAGAGATGAGTTCAATTCCTATATCCTTGTTAACTTTCTGTCTCGTTGATCTGTCTAATGTTGACAGTGGAGTGTTGAAGTCTCCCATTATTATTGTATGGGAGTCTAAGTCTCTTTGTAGTCTCTAAGGACTTGCTTTATGAATCTGGGTGCTCCTGTATTGGGTGCATAGATATTTAGGAGAGTTAGCTCTTCCTGTTGAATTGATCCCTTTACCATTATGTAATGGCCTTCTTTGTCTCTTTTGATCTTTGATGGTTTAAAGTCTGTTTTATCAGAGACTAGGATTGCAACCCCTGCTTTTTTTGTTCTCCATTTGCTTGGTAGATCTTCCTCCATCCCTTTATTTTGAGCCTATGTATGTCTCTGCATGTGAGATGGGTCTCCTGAATACAGCAGACTGATGGGTCTTGACTCTTTATCCAGTTTGCCAGTCTGTGTCTTTTAATTGGAGCATTTAGTCCATTGACATTTAAGGTTAATATTGTTATGTGTGAACTTGATCCTGTCATTATGATTAACTGGTTATTTTGCTCGTTAGTTGATGCAGTTTCTTCCTAGCCTCGATGGTCTTTACATTTTGGCATGTTTTTGCAATGGCTGGTACCGGTTGTTCCTTTCCATGTTTAGGGCTTCCTTCAGGGTCTCTTGTAAGGCAGGCCTGGTGGTGACAAAATCTCTAAGCATTTGCTTATCTGTAAAGGATTTTATTTCTCCTTCACTGATGAAGCTTAGTTTGGCTGGATATGAAATCTCGGTTGAAAATCTTTTCTTTAAGAACGTTGAATATTGGCCCCCACTCTCTTCTGGCTTGTAGAGTTTCTGCCGAGAGGTCTGCTGTTATTCTGATGGGCTTCCCTTTGTGGTAACCCGACCTTTCTCTCTGGCTGCCCTTAAGATTTTTTCCTTCATTTCAACTTTGGTGAATCTGGCAATTATGTGTCTTGGAGTTGCTCTTCTGGAGGAGTATCTTTGTGGCGTTCTCTGTATTTCCTGAATTTGAATGTTGGCCTGCCCTACTAGGTTGGGGAAGTTCTCCTGGATGATATCCTGAAGAGTGTTTTCCAACTGGTTCCATTTTCCCCCTCACTTTCAGGCACCCCAATCAGACGTAGATTTGGTCTTTTTACATAATCCCATACTTCTTGCAGGCTTGTTCATTTCTTTTCTTCTTTTTTCTTTTGGTTTCTCTTCTCGCTTCATTTCATTCATTTGATCCTCAATCGCTGATACTCTTTCCTCCAGTTATCGAGTCGGTTACCGAAGCTTGTGCATTTGTCACGTATTTCTCGTGTCATGGTTTTCATCTCTGTCATTTCGTTTATGATCTTCTCTGCATTAATTAGTCTAGCTGTCAATTCTTCCACTTTTTTTTCAAGATTTTTAGTTTCTTTGCGCTGGGTACGTAATTCCTCCTTTAGCTCTGAGAGGTTTGATGGACTCAAGCCTTCTTCTCTCATCTCGTCAAAGTCATTCTCTGACCAGCTTTGATCCGTTGCTGGCGATGGGCTGCACTCCTTTGCAGGGGGAGATGCGCTCTTATTTTTTGAATTTCCAGCTTTTCTGCCCTGCTTCTTCCCCATCTTTGTGGTTTTATCTGTCTCTGGACTTTGATGATGGTGACGTACTGATGGGGTTTTGGTATAGGTGTCCTTCCTGTTTGATAGTTTTCCGTCTGACAGTCAGAAGGACTGTCTGTGGTCTGTTAGAGATTGCTTGAGGTCCACTCCAGACCCTGTTTGCCTGGGTATCAGCAGCAGAGGTTGCCGAAGATAGAATATTGCTGAACAGCGAGTGTACCTGTCTGATTCTTTCTTTGGAAGTTTCCTCTCAGGGTGACGCCACCTGTGAGGTGTGGGTTTCAGACTGCCCCTAGTGGGGGATGTCTCCCAGCTAGGCTACTCAGGGGTCAGGGACCCACCTGAGCAGGCAGTCTGTCCGTTCTCAGATCTCAACTCCACGTTAGGAGATCCACGGCTCTCCCCAAAGCTGTCAGACAGAGTCGTTCGGGTCTGCAGCGGCCCCCCTTTTCCCCTAATGGACTGCAGCTGTGCGCTGTCCGCAGCGGTAGAGTCTACAGAGACAGGCAGGCTTCCTTGAGCTGCTGTGAGCTCCACCCAGTTCGAGCTTCCCAGCGGCTTTGTTTACCTACTTAAGCCTCAGCAATGGCGGGCGCCCCTCCCCCAGCCTCGCTGCTGCCTTGCGGATAGATCTCCGCAGACGGCTGTGTTAGTAGTGAGGGAGGCTCCGTGGGCGTGGGACCCTCCGGCCAGGTGTGGGATATATTCTCCTGGTGTGCTGTTTCCTAAAGCGCAGTATTGGGGTGGGAGTTACCCGATTTTCCAGGTGTTGTGTGTCTCAGTTCCCCTGGCTAGGAAAAGGGATTTCCTTCCCCCTTGCGCTTCCAGTGATGAGGCGATGCCTCGCCCTCTTCAGCTCACGCTGGTCAGGCTGCAGCCGCTGACCAGCACCGATTGTCCGGCACTCCCTAGAGAGATGACCCCAGTACCTCAGTTGAAAATGCAGAAATCACCGGTCTTCTGTGTCGCTCGCGCTGGGAGTTGGAGACTGGAGCTGTTCCTATTCGCCCATCTTGCTCCGCCCCACCGAGCCTTGGATTTTCATATGCCACCGTTATATTATGATACTGGTAATGATTTATTTTAGTATCTTCCTTTTTTTTCTTTAAATTTTTTTTCTGCCTTTTGTGAGGTTTGTTTGCCAACCACCCCCCCTTTTTTTAATTATACTTAAGTTCTAGGGTACATGTGTACAATATGCAGGTTTGCTATATATGTATACACATGCCATTTGGTGTACTGCACCCATTAACTTGTCACTTACATTAGGTATATCTCCTAATGCTATCCCTCACCCTTCGCCCTACCCCACAACAGGCCCCATTGGGTGATTGTTCACCCTGTGTCCAAGTGTTGTCATTGTTGAGTTCCCAACTATGAGTGAGAACATGTGGTGTTTGAATTTCTATCCTTGCAATAGTTTGCTCAGAATGATGGTTTCTAGCTTCATCCATATCCTGCAAAGGACATGGATGCATTCTTATTTATGGCTGCATAGTATTCCTTGGTGTATATGTGAATTTTCTTAATCCAGTCTATCATTGATGGACATTTGAGTTAGTTCCAAGTCTTTGCTATTGTGAATAGTGCTGCAGTAAACATAGGTGTGCATGTGTCTTTATAGCCGCATGGTTTATAATCCTCTGGGTATATGCCCAGTATATGGGATGGCTGGGTCATATGGTACTTCTAGTTCTAGATCCTTGAGGAATCGCCATACTGACTTCCACAATGGTTGAACTTGTTTACAGTCCTACCAACAGTGTAAAAATGTTTGTATTTCTCTACATCCTCTCCAGCACCTGTTGTTTCCTGACTCTTTAATGATCACCATTCTAACTGGTGTGAGATGGTATCTCATTGTGGTTTTGATTTGCATTTCTCTGATGGCGAGTGATGATGAGCATTTTTTCATGTGTCTGTTGGCTGCATAAGTGTCTTCTTTTGAGATGGTGTCTTTTCATATCCTTTGCCCACTTTTTGATGGGTTTTTTGATTTTTTCTTGTAAATTTGTTTAAGTTCTTTGTAGATTCTGTATATTAGCCCTTTGTTAGATGGGTAGATTGTAAAAATTTTCTCCCATTCTGTAGGTTGCCTATTCACTCTGATGGTAGTTTCTTTTGCTGTGCAGAAGCTTTTTGGTTTAATTAGATCCCATTTGTCAATTTTAGCTTTTGTTGCCATTGCTTTTGGTGTTTTAGACATGAAGTCCTTGCCCATGCCTATGGCCTGAATGGTATTACGTAGGTTTTCTCTTAGGGTTTTTATGGCTTTTACGTCTAGTATTTAAGTCTTTAGTCCATCTTGAATTAATTTTTATGTAAGGTGTAAGGAAGGAATCCAGTTTCAGCTTTCTCCATATGGCTGGCCAGTTTTCCCAGCACTGTTTATTAAATAGGGAATCCTTTCCCCATTTCTTGTTTTTGTCAGGTTTGTAAAGATCAGATGGTTGTAGATTGTCAAAGATCAGATGGTTGTAGATATGTGGTTTTATTTCTGAGGGCTCTGTTCTGTTTCACTGGTCTATATCTCTGTTTTGCTACCAGTATCATGCTGTTTTGGTTACTGTAGCCTTATAGTATAGTTTAAAGTCAGGTAGCCTGATGACTCCTGCTTTCTTCTTTTGGCTTAGGATTGTCTTGGCAATGCAGGCTCTTTTTTTTATTCCATATGAACTTTAAAGTACATTTTTCCAATTCGGTGAAGAAAGTCATTGGTAGCTTGATGGGGATGGCATTGAGTATATAAATTACCTTGGGCAGTATGGTCATTTTCACAATATTGATTCTTCCTGTCCTTGAGCATGGAATGTTCTTCCATTTCTTTATGTCCTCTTTTGTTTCGTTGAGCAGTGGTTTGTAGTTCTCCTTAAAGAAGTCCTTCACATCCCTTTAAATTGGATCCTAGGTATTTTATTCTCTTTGAAGAAGTTGTGAATGGGAGTTCACTCATGATTTGGCTGTCTGTTATTGGTGTATAGGAAAGCTTGTGATTTTTTTAACATTGATTTTGTATCCTGAGACTTTGCTGAAGTTGCTGTATCCTGAGACTTTGCTGAAGTTGCTGATCAGCTTAAGGAGATTTTGGGCTGAGACGATGGGGTTTTCTAAATATACAATCATGTCATCTGCAAACAGGGACAGTTTGACTTCCTTTTCCTAATTGAATACCTTTTATTTCTTTCTCTTGCCTGATTGCCCTGGTCAGAACTTTCAACACTATGTTAAATAGGGGTGGTGAGAGACGGCATCCCTGTCTTGTGCCAGTTTTCAAAGGGAATGCTTAAAGTTTTTGCCCATTCAGTACGATATTGGCTGTGGGTTTGTCGTAAATAGCTCTTATTATTCTGAGATATGTTCTATCAATATCAAATTTATTGAGAGTTTTTAGCATGAAGGTCTGTTGAATTTTGTTGAAGGCCTTTTCTGCATCTATTGAGATAATCATGTGGTTTTGTCTTTGGTTCTATTTATATGCTGGATTACGTTTATTGATTTGCGTATGTTGAACCAGCCTTGCATCCCAAGGATGAAGCCAACTTGATTGTGGTGGATAAGCTTTTTGATGCGATGCTGGATTCGGTTTGCCAGTATTTTATTGAGGATTTTTGCATCGATGTTCATCAGGGATACTGGTCTAAAATTCTCTTTTTTTTTTTGTTATGTCTCTGCCAGGCTTTGGTATCAGGATGATGCTGGCCTCATAAAATGAATTCTGGAGGATCCTCTTTATCTACTGATTGGAATAGTTTCAGAAGGAATGGTACCAGCTCCTCTTTGTACCTCTGGTAGATTTCGCTGTGAATCCATCTGATCCTGGACTTTTTTTTGGTTGGTAGGTATTAATTATTGCCTCAATTTCAGAGCCTGCTATTGGTCTATTCAGATATCAGTTCTTCCTGGTTTCGTTTTGGGAGGGTGTATGTGTCCAGGAGTTTATCCATTTCTTCTAGGTTTTCTAGTTTATTTGCGTAGAGGTGTTTATAGTATTCTCTGATGGTAGTTTGTGTTTCTGTGGGATCAGTGGTGATATCCCCTTTATCGTTTTTTATTGTGTCTGTTTGATTCTTCTCTCTTTTCTTCTTTATTAGTCTTGGTAGCAATCTGTCAATTTTGTTGATCTTTTCACAAAACCAGCTTCTGGATTCATTGATTTTTTTGGAGAGTTTTTTTGTGTCTCTATCTCCTTCAGTTTTGCTCTGATCTTAGTTATTTCTTGCCTTCTGTTAGGTTTTGAATGTGTTTGCTCTTGCTTCTCTAGTTCTTTTAATTGTGATGTTAAGGTGTCAATTTTAGATCTTTGCTGCTTTCTCTTGTGGGCATTTACTGGTATAATTTTCCATCTACACACTGCTTTAAACATGTCCCAGAGATTCTGGTATGTTGTGTCTTTGTTCTCATTGGTTTCAAATAACATCTTTATTTGTCTTCATTTCATTATGTACCCTGTAGTCATTCAGGAGCAGGTTGTTCAGTTTCCATGCAGTTGAGTGGTTTTGAGTGAGTTTTTAAATCCTGACTTCTAGTGTGATTGCACTGTGGTCTGAAAGACAGTTTGTTATAATTTCTGTTCTTTTACATTTACTGAGGAGTGCTTTACTTCCAACTATGTGGTCAATTTTGGAATAAGTGTGATGTGGTACCGAGAAGAATGTATATTCTGTTGATTTATGGTGGAGAGTTCTGTAGATGTCTATTAGGTCCGCTTGATGCAGAGCTGAGTTCAATTCTGGATATCCTTCTTAACTTTCTGTCTCATTGATCTGTCTAATGTTGACAGTGGGGTGTTAAAGTCTCGTATTATTATTGTATGGGAGTCTAAGTCTCTTTTTACGTCTCTCAGGACTTGCTTTATGAATCTGGGTGCTCCTGTATTGGGTGCATATTTATTTAAGATAGTTAGCTCTTCTTGTTGAATTGATCCCTTTACCATTATGTAATGGCCTTCTTTTTCTCTTTTGATCTTTGTTGGTTAAAGTCTGTTTTATGAGAGACTAGGATTTGCAACCCCTGCTTTTTTTGTTTGTTTGTTTTCCATGTGCTTGGTAGATCTTCCTCCATCCCTTTATTTTGAGCCTATGTGTGTCTCTGTACATGAGATCTGTTTCCTGAATACAGCACACTGATGGTCTTGACTCTTTCCAATTTGCCAGACTGTGTCTTTAGTTGGAGCATTTAGCCCATTTACATTTAAGGTTAGTATTTTCATGTGTGAAATTTATCCTGTCATTATGATGTTAGCTGGCTTGCTCGTTAGTTGATGTAGTTTCTTCCTAGCATTGGTGGTCTGTACAATTTGGCATGTTTTTGCAGTGACTGGTGCCAGTTGTTCCTTTCCATGTTTAGTGCTTCCTTCAGGAGCTCTTGTAGCGCACGCCTGGTGGTGACAAAATCTCTCAGCATTTGTTTGTCTATAACAGGTTTTATTTCTCCTTCACTTATGAAGCTTAGTTTGGCTGGATATGAAATTCTGGGTTGAAAATTCTTTTCTTTAAGAATGTTGAATGTTAGCCCACACTTTCTTCTGGCACGTAAGATTTCTGCTGAGAGAGCCGTTGTTAGTCTGATGGGTTTCCGTTTGTGGGTAACCCGACCTTTCTGTCTGACTGCCCTTAACATTTTTTCCTTCATTTCAATTTGGTGAATCTCACAATTATGTGTCTTGGAGTTGCTCTTCTCGAGGAGTATCATTGTGGTGTTCTCTGTATTTCCGAATTTGAATGTGGGCCTGCCCTACTAGGTTGGGGAAGTTCTCCTGGATGATATCCTGCAGAGTGTTTTCCAACTTGGTTCCATTTTCACCCTCACTTTCAGACACTCCAATCAGACGTGGATTTGGTCTTTTCACATAATCCCATATTTCTTGGAGGCTTCAGTTCTTTTTATCTTTTTTCTCTAAACTCTCCTCTCCCTTATTTCATTCAATTGATCTTCAATCACTGATATCCTTTCTTTCACTTGATCACATCAGCTAGTTAGGCTTGTGCGTGCCTCACATAGTTCTCGTGCCATGGTTTTCAACTCCATCAGGTCATTTAAGGACTTCTCTACAGTATTTATTCTAGTTAGCCATTTGTCTAATCTTTTTTCAAGGTTTTTAGCTTCTTTGCGATGGGTTTGAACATCCTCTTTTAGCTGGAAGAGGTTTGTTATTGTCCATCATCTGAAGCCTTTTTCTCTCAACTTGTAAAAGTCATTCTCTGTCTAGCTTCATTCCATTGCTGCTGAGGAGCTGTGTTCCTTTGGAGGAGAAGAGGCGCTCTGATTTTTAGAATCTTCAGCTTTTCTGATCTGGTTTCTCCCCATCTTTGTGGTTTTATCTAGCTTCGGTCTTTGATGATGGTGATGTGCAGATGGTGTTTTGATGTACATTTCCTTTCTGTTTGTTAGTTTTCCTTCTAACAGTCAGGACCCTCAGCTGCCTGTCTGTTGGAGTTTGCCAGAGGTCCACTCCAGACCTTGTTTGCCTGGGTGTCACCAGCGGAGGCTGCAGAACAGCAAATAATGTGTAATGGCAGATGTTGCTGCCTGAACTTCCTTGGGAAGCTTCGTCTCAGGGCCACCTGGCTGTATGAGGTGTCAGTCAGCCCCTACTGGGAGGTTTCTACCAGTTAGTCTGCTCTGGGGTCAGGGACCCACTTGAGGATGCAGTCTGTTTTTTCTCCGATCTCAAACTCTGTGCTGGGAGAACCATTACTCTCTTCAAGGCTATCAGACAAGGATGTTTAAATCTGCAGAAGTCTCTTCTGCCTTTTGTTTAGCTATGCCCTGCCCCCAGAGGTGGAGTCAATAGAGGCAGGCAGGCGTCCTTGAGCTATGGTGGGCTCCACCCAGTTTGAAATTCCCAGCCACTTTGTTTACCTACTCAAGCCTCAGCAATGGCAGATGCCCCTCCTGCCTGGCTGCTGCCTTGCAGTTCAATCTCAGACTGCTGTGCTAGCAGTGAGCGAAGTTTCATGGGTGTGGTACCCTCTCAGCCAGGCATGGGATATAATCTGGTGTGTCAGTTTGCTAAGGCTGTTGGAAAAGCATAGTATTAGGGTGGGAGTGTCCCGATTTTCTAGGTACCTTCTGTCACAGCCTCCCTTTGCTAGGAAAGGGAATTCTCCGACCCCTTGCCCTTCCTGGATAAGGCAGTGTGCCACCCTGCCCCATGGGTTGCACCCACTGTCTGACAAGCCCCAGTGAGATGAATCTGCTACCTCATTTGGAAATGCAGAAATCACCTGTCTTTTGTGTCACTCATGCTGGCAGTGTCAGATTGGAGCTGTTCCTATTCGTCCATCTTGGAACCTCCTAATTTTAATATCTTTATACTTTGCAGTTAGGTCACCTCTTTGTGAAAGTAGAAACCACCATATTTACTTTAGATTGTTAGGAAGTAGTGTTACTTGGCTGGGCATGGTGGCTCACGCCTGTAATCCCAGCACTTTGGGAGGCTAAGCAGGCGGATCATGAGGTTAGGAGATCCTGGCTAACATGGTGAAACCCTGTCTCTACTAAAAATACAAAAAATTAGCCGGGCTTGATGGCGGGTACTTGTAGTCCCAGCTAGACAGGCGGCTGAGGTAGGAGAATTGTGTGAACCTGGGAGGCGGAGCTTTCATTGAGCCAAGATCAGGCCGCCACTGCAGTCTAGCTTGGGTGACAGAGTGAGACTCCATCTCAAAAAAAAAAAAAAAAAAAAAAGTAGTGTTACTTTACAAACCTCTATGAAAAGCAAAAAAAAAATGTTAGGCTTTATGACCTGCTTGTTGATTGTCAGATATACAAAATGTACAAAAGCATAGAGGTATGGAAAATTGAACTTTATAGTGCTGCTTGGTTTTCTTTGCTTGATAACATTTAACTCTTTCTTCAACTTTTTTGCTTACTCTCCTGCCCTCTAGTTTGTGAGTAGCATAATGGAAGAAGCTGGAATTTGTGGGCTAAGAGAGAAAGCGGATATGTTGTGTAACTCTGAATCAAATGATATCCTTCAACATCAAGACTCAAATTACAGTGCCACAAGTAATAAGCATTTGTTAGAAGATAGAGAAGACAGTGACTTTATAACAAAGAACAGGAGTTGGGTGAGCCCAGTGCACTGCACTCAAGAGTCAAGAAATGAGCTTCCTGCGCAAGAAGTAGCCCCTCCCTGTGGTCAACAAGATTTACAATGCAACAGGAACAAAGAAAAAGTCTTAGGTAATGATCTCTGGTCTATGGGTGGATATTGTCACATACTAGCCTTTTTACATTTTTCGCAGCATGAGTGATTATGAACTTGGTCTGTTTGGAGGTAAATGTTGCCTAGTAAACTTGTTTCTTCAGTTGGTTTAGTCCACCTGTCCTCTCCAGTTATGCGTAGGGAACAAAAACAGCAAAAAAGCCCATTTACAAGAAACTTAGTTACTTCTCTGTGTAACAGGAACTTACGTTTTAAGAAATGTTGAGGCCAATTTGATGTCATTAGTATTTGATTTACCTTGCTTTTTGTACCTTTGAAAATAATCTAATAATCTAATAATTAGTATGTATGCATATAACATACATACTAACTAAACATAAACAATATGTATGCATATTTTGCTTAAAAGATTATTCACTGAAATTTAGAGAGGACATAATGCTATCTGTAGTTTAGAAAGAGTTAAATAAGACTGATTTTTAGAATTTGTTTTATCCCTTCCATTCTGTTAGCTTGACGATTAGGATTAAGAATATGATATGTCAAATTTCATGACTGAAATCTGAAATACCTTAATAGTTGCCATCCTTATTATACTAACATATACACTGATAAGTGTCTTATATGTATGACTGAAACTTGGAATTTTTATTCTTAATCCATTTTCTGTTACCCTGGAAGACTAAAAAATGTATAGTAATATATAAAGTAATTGCCATTCCTTGAAAATAGACAGATATCTTCAAAACTGATAGCCCCAAATATATATGTAAAATATAGCTTGAAGTTAAAATTGTTTAAAAAGCTTTAAATGAAAATCTTCATGAAAATGCCAGTTATGGCCGGGCGCCATGGCTCAAGCCTGTAATCCCAGCACTTTGGGAGGCCGAGACGGGCGGATCACGAGGTCAGGAGAGCGAGACCATCCTGGCTAACACAGTGAAACCCTGTCTCTACTAAAAATACAAAAAAGTAGCCAGGCGAGGTGGCGGACGCCTATACTCCCAGCTACTCAGGAGGCTGAGGCAGGAGAATGGCGTGAACCCGGGAGGTGGAGCTTGCAGTGAGCTGAGATCGGGCTACTGCACTCCAGCCTGGGTGACAGAGTGAGACTCCATCTTAAAAAAAAAAAAAAGAAAAAAAAACAAAAAGAAAATGCCAGTTATATGAAAGTTGTTTTTTACACATACACATTCAATAACAATATTTATGTATTCTTTTTTCTAGACAGACAGGGTCTTTCTCCATCACCCAGGCTGGAGTACAGTGGTACAATCATGGCTTATGGCAGCCTTAAACTCCTGGACTCGTGATCCTCTAACTTCAGACTAGAGTAGCTGGAACAACAGGCATACACTACCACACATGGCTAAATTTTTATTTATATTTTGTTGTAGAGATGGGCTGTCACTCTGTTGCTCAGGCTGGTCTTAGTATACTGTCCTGTAGCAGTGTATGTTGCCTACATATATTGGCCTTGGCTTTTTCAAGTGTCACGATTACAAGTGTGAGCTACTGTATACCCTGCCCAGCATATCTTTCTTAGTTGACTTTGCTATGAATGAGAAAATAATTTAGTACTAAAATTTTATGTGCATACAAAAGTATTTGAAGTCAGCCTGTTTTCCCTCAACCTACAGTACTCTGTAAAGCGTATCAAAAGTCAAGGTTTTCTAAAGATTATTTTTTTAAAGAACTGTGTTAGATATGAGAGAGAATAAATCAAAAGGTACCTATCTCCATCTTTACCAGTAGAACCTTATTATGTATTCTGAAGCACCATTTGACTGAATTTCAGCTACTTGCTTGTCACTTCCAAAATTATTATAGTACTCTTTTAAGACTTTTCCTCAAGGGAAGAGTCATTTTAACTTCCTTTTCTTTGATCTAAACCTAACACCCAGAATATGCTTAGTAGATCATCCCAAAACTATCATAACTTGTTTAAGTTGTTCATAGCAAAAGTTACATATTACAAAGAGTTATGAGCATCTTAGGCAGTGAATAGTAACTGAATATCCTTCTATAGTTGTCCTTTCCTAGCAGGAAGCCTTATTCCTTGCCCTTTTAGATATCTTAACCTAAATACTGGTTAGGCAAGAGTAGTTCTTAAACTTGCAGTAATTATCTTTCACTGCGTTTAAGGGCTAAATAGCTAGTAGTGGTATCTGGTAAATTAAGAAATTGTTAAGGCTAGAGGAAGTACCTGCTAAATTTTCAGAAGTTCCCTGAATTTAATAGGTCAGTCTGTTTTTAATTAGAACTATAACATTTTACTCTAAATGTCTTAACATAGAAGTTTACATAAAATTTACAGATTGGATTGATTTCAACCTTCTTCTGGTACTTTTTTAAATCTTATTAATCATCAGGAAAAGGAGTGTTATTACTGATGCAAGCCCTAAACACTCTTTCGACTCCAGAGGAGAAGTTGGCAGCTCTCTGTAAGAAATGTGCTGATCTTGTGAGTATTTATTCAATGGAGAAAGGACCACAGAAAATAAAATATATGTGTGCTTGATAAGATTTTTAAATATTATTTTGATGTAACTTTAAATGTAAAATGATATTTTATCCCAAAATTGAAGAAAACAATCTCCTTTCTTTAGTATTTATGATTGGCGTGTGTGACTTCATCTTATGAAACGATATATAGAACATTATAATACTTTTTTAAATGTGAAATAAATTTCCTAAAATTCAGTCAGCCTTAGTATTCTACATCAGCAGTTTTTTTTTTTTTTTTTTTTTTTTTTTGTATACTTAAGATTCCTGACAATTGGGAGGAAGTGGTTTCTATATTTAACATTTCCCAAAGGAATTCTGCAGATTCAAGCTCTAAATCATTCTTGATTAAATTGTGAGTGAGATAAAATTGTTTAGTAAAATTGTACTGTGTCTCAGGAAATATTTATTAATATCTACTATATGCCAAGCATTGTTCTGTTTTCCATTTTCCAGGAAAATTCACCTCTTCTATAGAAGAGTTGTTTTGACCTATATGATTTGAAACAAAATTCTTTTTTCAGAGACTGTGGAAACATTCTCAACAGGGAAACCCTACCAGCCTTTGTAAAGCAAATAATGAAAAAGATACAGAACTTTTTGAAGAATCATGGGAAATTTTTTATAATTTTTTTTTTTTTTTTTTTTTTTTTTTTTTTTTTTTCTGAGGCGGAGTCTCGCTCTGTCACCCAGGCTGGAGTGCAGTGGCCGGACCTCAGCTCACTGCAAGCTCCGCCTCCCGGGTTCACGCCATTCTCCTGCCTCAGCCTCCCGAGTAGCTGGGACTACAGGCGCCCGCCACCTCGCCCGGCTAATTTTTTTTGTATTTTTAGTAGAGACGGGGTTTCACCATGTTAGCCAGGATGGTCTCGATTTCCTGACCTCGTGATCCGCCCGTCTCGGCCTCCCAAAGTGCTGGGATTACAGGCTTGAGCCACCGCGCCCGGCCAATTTTTTATAATTAATGTACATGCTAAAATTCTGTTTTGTGAAACATTTATGGAAATTATCACTGTCAGTTTTCGTACATTTTCAAATGATGTTAAAGCTGCAACTCCATATCGTAAATGCACAAAACAAATATTTAGTTAATAATCAACTCCAAGAATAAAGCTGTAACAATAATAGTTACTATTCTCTCATTTGGTTCATAGTTACTTCCACTCAGCTGGCATCTTCAAGTGCCACCTACTTAACAGCCTGGCACTTTCTGATATTTTGAGAAGCAGGAATCCCTGAAAATAAATGCAAATAGCTTAGAACTGTCCAAAAGCAAAGAGAGTAGAAAATAAAGTTGTTGATTGCTCTGTTCAGGAAGGGAATGCTTCCATTGGATATGGAAGCCAGTCTCAGTTGTTACATCAGCCTGAGGAAAATCATGTGAGAAACGCCAGGAAAAGAAGACAGCAACAAAGAAGATAAAAGAAAAACTGACAAAATAATTGAATTTCTGGTAGAAAAAGCACTGCACTAGAAGGTTAGATTTCCTAGCAGTCAGCCATGAAAGGGTTAGGGAAGAAAGAGCCAATTGACTGCATAGTGTAGCTTGGTCATCTAAAGTGGTTCTCAAACACATAGAAATCACACAAGGATTGTCAAATTGAAGATTCTGATTTAGTAGATCTGAAAACTCACTTTGTAAAATTGGCCACGGTAGGGGTGGAAATGACTGAAATACTGCATTATTTATTTATTTATTTAATTTATTTTATTTTAGTCAGAGTCTTGCACTGTCACTCACGCTGGTATGCCATGGTTCTGTCACAGTTCACTACAGCCTTGAACACCTAGGCTCAAGCAATTCTCCTGCATTAGCTTGCTGAGTACCTGGCACTACAGGCATGCACCAGCATGCATGGCTAATTTTGAAAAATTCTTTGTAGAGACGGAGTTTTGGTATTTTGCCCAGGCTGGTCATGAACTCCTGGGCTCAAGTGATCCTCCCACCTCTACTTCCCAAAGTGTTGAGTGAGATTACAGTCATGAACCACCATCCCTGTCTAGTAAAGATGTTTTTAATAGCTGTAAGAATATTGCCTGCAAGGATGTTTGATAGGTTTCTTGATACGTCATTCTCTCTTGAAATATTTGCCTCGTCAGTGTTTTATTTTTCATAAAAGCTTTACTCAAGAATCAGGGTGACCACTATGTTACCTAGTAGTATAATTTAGAATCATTTATTATAAATCTGAAACTGACTGGACTGATGAATCTTGAGCACTGCTTATTGTGTTTTAATTTTGGTAGCTGTTTCAATAAAATAGCTCCTATAGAATAGGAAAATTATATCATTTTTCATCTGAAATAAGCTTTTGGTTAAAAGGTTAGTTTTTCCTGTTAATGAAAAATTGAGATTAAGATTGCTTTTCTTGCTACACAAAATTATTTACATACTTTCCTGTCACTAGAAAAGAGGGGAGCATAAAGTGTTCCACGACTGTAATTGCAGTGCATAGAACTATAACTCAGATTACTATATTCCTAATGTAAAGTGGTTATTATTTTAGCTGGAGGAAAGCAGGAATGTTCAGAGACAAATGAAGATTCTGCAGAATAAGCAAGCTCAGATTGTGAAAGAGAAAGTTCACTTGCAGAGTGAACACAGCAAGACCATCTTGGCAAGAAGCAAGCTAGAGTCTCTTTGCAGGGAACTTCAGCGTCAAAATAAGACATTAAAGGTTAGTTGGTTTATTTTACTGTGTTTCAGGAACTACTTAGGCTGGTTATATAATCGCCTTGTATCTACTTAAAATAAATTCTTGCTCTATGTCTTTTAATGGGAATTGGTTGCTATAACGGCTTCTTGTTAACTGGCTCAGGTACACTTATGCTGGCAGATCAGATTCCTAAGCAGAGGACTTTGTAAACATCTTAACACAGAGATACCTTGCTTTTTGTTTTGCTTGAGCTGATGCTGCTTGTGAGGTAACTCTAAATTCAAGACTCACTCTACGTAAATTTTGATTTCAGATTCAAGGATAAGCTCTACCTTAATCTACTGTATACTTGATCACAGGGAATCTAGATGGCATTGGTTTTTATGTTCACAGCTCTCCTGCTTAAAAAGCTCAAAGTTGCCAGGGTTTTTTGTTGGTCTCTGGTGTAGTTGGTTACCATGTCCTCTTTTGTTAATGAGTGAAAAACAGATGAAATGAAGAAACCAGTAGCCATAGTCAGTGTGAGTTTGAGAAAGAAAAACACATTGTAGAGCTCTACTATAAAAGTTAATAGGTTACATTCTAAACTACATTCTGCCGCCCTTGGCTATTTGGTTGCTAAATACTTTTAGAATATTACTAACAACTAGGCTGATTATAACAGAATAAGGATTAAGTATGACAGCTTGTCTCAATAACAAGTAAAAAGGAGAGATCCTGGAAAGAAGCTGCCATCCATCAGAGGAATTTGTCTGACTTTGTGGTATTGCCAGGGGGTGTATAGTTTGAGTATTATTTTGATGGTGCTGGATCACCGTCATCACAGTAAACTCTCAAGAACATAGGACAGCTGTTGAAATCAGTTCTTACTTGTAGGGTTTGTGTTTATTTTTCTTGCTTTTGAAATATTGGATTTAAGTATAATAAAAGTAGATGGCACTGTTAATATTTAGACTGTATTGATAACTGTGTAGGTAGAGGTCTTTTGACACTTGTATCCTAGTAAGATTTTGAAAGTAAACTTTGTAAAATAATGACTTAGTTTGTCCCTTCCCTGTTATAAAGTGGAAAGTGTGACTCAGAATGTAGGCTGCAAGATCTTCAGGCTGATGTAGGATGATATACTGCCTAACCAGTGAGGATGACATTTGAGAAAATAATGTGGCAAAACCTGTGTGGAGCAGCACCTCACTTATGTGTAATTATAGTATAGTGAATATCTGGATCAACAGAGAATACTTATTTTATAGTAGGGCATTTGCTATTCTCTAATTATCTACTTAGAAAAAGCTGCTTGCTTTTAAAGGAGAGATTTCTGATCATAAATAAAGGGGAGGAATTATAGTTTGAAAGCAACACCTCATGGGAGCAATAAATGAATACACATAGCAGTTACTTCTTTTTTGAGAGTTTTATCTATAGATTTACACTTTTAATGTACATTATTTTGGATAATAAGGAAGAATATATGCAGCAGAAAAAAGAGGAGGAAGAAGGTCTTAAGGAAGTAACTGCACATTTCCAAATTACTTTAACTGAAATTCAAGCCCAGCTGGAACAGCACGAAATACACAATGCCAAAGTGCAGCAGGAGAACGTGGAAATGGAAGAGAAACTAAAGAAGCTCACTGACCAATATGCACTGAGGGAAGAGGTAAATGGCATTTGGTTTGTTTCTAGACAGCTGCTCACCAGTACCAAAAGCTACACCCTACCAAAAAGTAAAAACTCTTTCACAGGACAGTATTTGAGAACTTCTGTGTATGCACAGTGGAAATTACATGTTTCTTTGGAAAAGAGTAGACACTTGTAAACAGAATGACTAAATTGGAGCATCACTTGGCCCAAGTGTCGGTGGAGTTGGATAAGTGAAGTGATTTCTAGGAGATGTGTACCACTTGTCTCCCATATGATGCCACTGGATTGTCATTATAGCATACAGATATTTTTCTCTTATGCAGTCTAATAATATAGATTTGGTCCCCAGATCCTCCGTATCACATTTCTGTGACAATCTGAACAATATAGATAGGAGAATTGTGCTATTTGTGAGAATAAGGAACCTACTAATTACCCATCACCTAGTCATATTGTTTGTGTAATCAGTGAAGTAAAAAGTTTGTGGAGGACTCATAATTGTCGAACCTGGTCATTGGAGTTATTTTATACATTGATGTGGAAGTTGCATGATGTCTAAATCAAAAGCAAATATGTGATAACCTGCTTATTTTTATTTTTCTTTACTTTTAGAGGTCAAATATATAGGGTAAGATTTCCATTTTCAAAGGATTATCCCCTTTATTATGCTTTAAGCTAGCAAGATATATATTGAAATCTTTATTCAGTAAATTAAAATTGGAAATAAAAGAAAGTGACAATTTAAAATTAATAAACAATAATATGCATATCAAAATGTTATTTTAATTTACACCCTTTCATGCTACTTTTGAAATATTTTTCTTTAAGATTTTGAGTCTCTTTTTTTTCTCTCTTTTTTTTTTTTTTTTTTTTTTTTTATTATACTTTAAGTTCTAGGGTACATGTGCATGACGTTTATATCATGTATAACTCCCCAATGCAATCCCTCCCTCCTCCCACTCCCCATGATAGGCCCCAGTGTGTGATGTTCCCCTTCCCGAGTCCAAGTGATCTCATTGTTCAGTTCCCACCTATGAGTGAGAACATGCGGTGTTTGGTTTTCTCTTCTTGTGATAGTTTGCTAAGAATGATGGTTTCCAGCTGCATCCATGTCCCTACAAAGGACGCAAACTCATCCTTTTTGATGGCTGCATAGTATTCCATGGTGTATATGTGCCACATTTTCTTAATCCAGTCTGTCACAGATGGACATTTGGGTTGATTCCAAGTCTTTGCTATTGTGAATAGTGCCGCAATAAACAAACGTGTGCATGTGTCTTTGTAGTAGAGTAATTTATAATCCTTTGGGTATATACCAGTAGTGGGATGGCTGGGTCATATGGTACATCTAGTTCTAGATCCTTGAGAATCGCCATACTGTTTTCCATAATGGTTGAACTAGTTTACAATCCCACCAACAGTGTAAAAGTGTTCCTATTTCTCCACATCCTCTCCAACACCTGTTGTTTCCTGACTTCTTAATGATTGCCATTCTAACTGGTGTGAGATGGTATCTCATTGTGGTTTTGATTTGCATTTCTCTGATGGCCAGTGATGATGAGCATTTTTTCATGTGTCTGTTGGCTGTATGGATGTCTTCTTTTGAGAAATGTCTGTTCATATCCTTTCCCCACTTTTTGATGGGGTTGTTTGCTTTTTCTTGTATATTTGTTTGAGTTCTTGGTAGATTCTGGATATTAGCCCTTTGTCAGATGAGTAGGTTGCAAAATTTTTTCCCATTCTGTAGGTTGCCTGTTCACTCTGATGGTAGTTTCTTTGGCTGTGCAAAAGCTCTTTAGTTTAATTAGATCCCATGTGTCAATTTTTGCTTTTGCTGCCGTTGCTTTTGGTGTTTAGACATGAAGTCCTTGCCCATGCCTATGTCCTGAATGGTACTACCTAGATTTTCTTCTAGGGTTTTTATGGTATTAGGTCTAACATTTAAGTCTCTAATCCATCTTGAATTAATTTTCGTATAAGGGGTAAGGAAGGATCCAGTTTCAGCTTTCTACTTATGGCTAGCCAATTTTCCCAGCACCATTTATTAAATAGGGATCCTTTCCCCATTTCTTGTTTCTCTCAGGTTTGTCAAAGATCAGATGGCTGTAGATGTGTGGTATTATTTCTGAGGACTCTGTTCTGTTCCATTGGTCTGTATCTCTGTTGTGGTACCAGTACCATGCTGTTTTGGTTACTGTAGCCGATTTTGAGTCTCTTTTAAAACCATTTTCCTCTGTTTCAGGAACGTTTCAAACTTATTATGGAAGTTACAGACTTATAGTAGAATATATCACTTAGCTTTAGCAGTTACTTACTTTTGTTTCTAGCAACTCTTGTTTCCATCTATTTTTAAACAAATCCAAGATGTTATATCATTTTATTTATTACTGTTCGAATGTGCATCATGAAATAAGATTCTTTTTAAGCATAACCACTGAACTATTTTTAGACCAAAAGGTTAAACAATTACTATGTAATCGCATACCTTGTCACTCTACTGCTTAAATATCTGTTACTTCTCTTTTTCTTCAGATTGTTTACATCAAGATCAAAATAAGGTTTATACATTTTATTGTTTTAATATGTCTCAAGTCTTTTTAGGATGTAAGCTTCTCCCCCCTTTTTTTTCCTTGGAGTGTATTTATTAAATAATTTTTTTAGGCCTGTATAGTGAAGTTTTAAAAATTTGGTTTATTTTATAAAGCATGTTGTGAATATCATCAGTTGTTTTTAAAAGGACCCTTTAAATCCATTGTTTTAAATAATGGTATTAAAAATGATTAATTTTCTTATTTTATTTTTATTAGTTTACTATTTAGGATTTATATTATTTAACTTATTAAACTCTCCAATTGCTATAGAAGTAGCAGATTGGGAGAGTACATATGTTCAAATTGTACTACTTGTAAGTCTTGTTTAGATATTATAGTCTTTTTCTTTTATCAGAAAATAATTGAATAATGATAAAATCAGTTGCAGATTAAGACAGATTATCTGTTGCAGTCTCCTCAAAACTTAATTTAAGTACATTATTTTCACCTAGCATTTCTTCATTAGGAAGGGAATTCCTAACAAGTTTATTGCATATATGTAAGCACTTAACAATGTAGCTTTTAAATAATAACAGGATTTTACCAAATGTTTAATATGTGCCAGACATCAAGCACCTTATACAGTTTAATTATTGCATAGATTTGGACAGCAACCTGCAAGTTAGGTGTGGTCATCCACCTTTGCAGATAAGAAAACTGTGTTTCACAAGGAGAAGAGCTTGTCCTGGATCATGCAATAAGCTAGGATTTCCTCCAGACCATTTTTTTCATTTTATCAGGCTACCTACAATTAAGGAATTTCTGAAGATTTTGTGAACAAAAAATGTCCAGGAATTATGTGTGTAATGAATGATTTTGATCTCCTCATCCATCTTTTTCTTGATAAAATATCAGCTTTTTTTTCAGTGTAGGGCAGAAGCAGGAAGCACAAATATTGTGATGGGAACAGTCCACCTCTGATAGGGTGGGGTGTGGGGCAGCAGTTAGAGGGTTGTGCTCTTTCCAGTGTGGGATAGTTTGCAAGATATCTTGTAGCCACTTCTGCAGTGACAGGGACAGATGGAGTCAGTATTCTTAGCTACAGTGGTAGCAGCAGAAAAGAAGGTAAGCAGGTTCTAGAAATTTGTGTTATGTTTTCTCTCCCCACTGTTTTTCTTTCTTTGGTTAGTGATGGAAGGAATTCTGTTTTCCTGTAGCAAATTAATAAAGCGTTCAAACATAAGGAATTACAACAACAGCATGCAGATGCCAGACTTCAACAAACAGCACAGCTGATAAAAGAAGCTGATGAAAGACATCAGAGAGAGAGAGAGTTTGTAAGTTCTACTTCTTGAAAAACAAGAAAAAGATTGCCAAAATTGTAACCAAAGCCATTTAAAACAAACTCCTCACTTAACATAGTACCAGAGCATGGAATTTTATTTCTTTCTCTCTGGATTTGGGATATGTGAGTGTGGGTGTCTGTGTGTGTGTGTGTGTGTGTGTGTATGTGTGTGTGTGTGTATGTTAAGCTTTCTGTTTCTCATGAAATTTTCATATGAAATTTACTGGAGATAAGATTAAATTAGTGGAAAAACAAGATAATTTTGCTTTCTATGCAGTGGTCACCAAGTTAAAGAATTGTGCCAATTATTAGGCAAGATAGGCCTTGAGAGTTAGGGACAGTTAACTTAGTGAACTTAGTGAACTTAGTGATATGAGACTTCTACCTAGTGTTATGTTTCATTTTTAAATAAGCAATTTAAAAATTGGTAAATGATTTGTTTACTTTGATTGATTATATTCTGGTATAATTTTCTGACAAAATTATCTGTGTCTTAGTCAGCATTTTTGCTAGAATATGTATTCAGATTTTGTCTGTCCATAATTGAGAACACAGAAAAAATCTCATTTGAGTATATGCATTTACCCCGTAGAAATGAAACTATATTCTATGAATGAAAGATTTGACAAATGATTTAATAATATGGTGTGTTACATTTTCTTCATTCAAGTAATGTATGCCCTGAGTAGAGCGTGTTGTGAATATTTAGTTCCTTCATGTTTTTCTCATTCAAGCCTCTCATATGGAATGAGTCTAGGGTTTGGAGAGATGTTTCACACAGCATGTCTCTTCAGTGCAAACTGACAGATATCAGTGCACAAGTAAACTTAGTTGCACCTTTCAATTTGGAGTATACATTTTGTATATATCTATGTATATCTATGTGTACATTTTATGGTTAAAGGCTTATGTATATAATATGTGACATTTTACCTCAGAAATTCAGTGACTGAATTTCATAGCTGCTTAGTATGTATCTTTATTATCTATGTTTCTGAAAAACTCAAATATTAACTAATCTCTTTTCTTCCTTTAGCTGTTCTTTGCCTGTGGTTTTAAAAATGTGACCAGAAACTAGGTCTCTATTTTCTTTGCTTTGCTGCATATTGTTTTAACCTGCTCTTGTCTGTTACAGAGTTGAGGGGCTTTCTAAATAACCTACATAATGTCAAGATTCTTGGCTGCATGTTCTGTCTGTATGTATAGATGTCCAGTTATTTTCATGTAAAACACAATATTTCAACCCTAAGTATTACAAACTTTATTATGCTTCTAGGCTACTTTTTCTCCTTAAGCAATTATTCCTTCATTCCTAAGTGTTCACCAGTGGAGCAGATAATAGGTACAAGTAGTTGGAAATTGAGATAATTCGGTTGACCTGTCATTATTGCTAGGATAATTACTGGAAGATTAAAATATCTGTTAGATATTTTGACCATGTTTATAATTGTTGTTAGTATTCTGTCAGAATGTTTCTGTCTTCTAGTTGTTAAAGAAGCGACAGAATCAAGGCACAAATATGAAGAAATGAAGCAAGAAGAAGCACAACTGAAAGAGCAGGTAACTTAACAACAGAGAATAGCAGAATTTATGTTTCTTTCTTCCCAGCTACAGACTAGAACAGAGGATTTGATCTCTTGTCCTCTTGGAAACTTTTTGTTCTTTTAGGGTGACCAGTTCATTCTGATTTGCCTTGATTTTTCTTTTCTTTTTTTCTTTTTTTTGGCACTATAAATGAGTTTTATTCATTTTGGCACCCCTACTTCCAGGTTGATTGTGATGGCTGATTGTGAAGGCTATTTTGAAGGTCAGCTTTCCTCTGTCCCAGATACTTTCTCTAAAACCTTTAGAATTTTGTCTTATGGGTAGCTACATGTAATCTTAAAATATTACAAATGACCAGACAGTCCTCTTCCCCAAAAGATTTTGTGTGTGTATGTATGCTTTCTAAAAAAATATTGGGGCTGTCTCCAGTTTTCAGTCGAGACACTCAGTGTCCCATTCTAGTCTTTGCGTGCTTTTATTGTTTGAGATAAAGGCAACAGATACTTTCTAAGGAAAAGTATCAGAAATATTGTGCAGAAAAAGCGTAGATATGTGTGATTTTCCACAATATTGCAATAGAACATCTGCATTTTTTGTACTTGATGTGAAAGCTCCAGATTTAGGATACTGCAATAATAAGACTAGCTATTGCCTTAAAGGAGTATGTAGAGACAGGATAGACAGTGTGCACAGTTATTTGGAAAATTTTCTAAATCTGCTGTGTACAGAAGAAGTGAATTTTCTGACTGACAAATTTGGAAACTGATTCCTGTTGTCATTATTATGATATCATTTGTGGAAAGATTGTCTGTCACTGGACACATTCACAACCAGTATCAGTGACAGACTTTGATATACAATATACTTACTTTGGAGGTCATGTATGTTTGTCGGCACATGCAAGAAATGGCTCAACACATAGGGGACCTATACAGAACCTGTAACTGCTTGTGGTCAACACAAGGTATGTAGATTCCGGGGATGCACATATCTTAGGGTAATAAAGCGAACAAGATTTAACACAAATTCCAGAGAGATTGGGGTTTGCAATGAACATTTCCATTCTTAGTGCAATACTAGTTTTGCTCCTCCAGATTGTCAGCCTGCCATATCATCACCAGGAAGAAGTATCGATGATGGATTATAGCATACAGTAGAAAGAAGTGTACCCTTGCTTCCAAAAGGAAGTGCTGCTCCTAAAAACAATGATCTTTTGATCAGTTTCTACATGTTTTTTACCTTTGCTCATTTTAATTGCTCTTGTTAGTCTTAAATTGAATAAAATGAAGAGATTTTGGAGCAAAGTTGGAACAGTAAGCACCAGATCTATCTCAGAAGACAGCAGTATTAACAACAACCAGTTGCAGAGTTAAAGTAACCAAGTGATGAAATCAAAGCCATAGAAAAAAAAAGGATATTACCAAGAAACTTACCATTAACTGGCCTGATCTAAAAGTGAAAAAAAAAAAACAAAAAAACCCTTTCTCTCATTTTGTTATGGCTTAAAGCTTTAAATTTCATAAAACAAAATAAATTCCATAAAAAAAAGATGTTGTGGTTCTCACCTCTGAAAGTTTACTAATACCAACCTACTCTTCATAGACAAGAGTAGTTAGGTGTTTATTTGTATAATCATCCTTATAATGCTAAAATACACTAACATTGAGACTGGCATGCATCTTCGTATGTACCCTTTGGAATGATGTTTATCTTTGGGAACAGTTTATCGTGTAGCCATATTACGTGAAGCCAGCCAGTTGATAGTGAAAATTTAGGAGATGTTGAATATCAGAAGTCTGTTGAACTTTCTATTATGTAGAAATTTTAAGCCCTTTTTATATCCCTGCAATTGTCCGTGTAAATAGAGATGAAAATTAATGTGGAGACGTTATAAATTCCCCAGCTGGCTTTGAAAGATGTTCCTGAATGTAGGAATAATTGATAATGCTGTAAAAGAAGTCACCAGAGGACTCTTACTAAATTCCCTTCCAACTCTGTTTCTCTCATTAATAAAGCTTCTATTTCTTCTATTTCTGTTAATCAAGATGATTCTGTGATTTGTACCTTGAAATCACAGAATCCTCTTGTTTAGCTACTATTTTTTTCCTTTGCTGACACCTCTTTTTGTGGTACCTAAATGTGGCTGTCTTTCCCAAGAGTGTCTTATTTTCTGCTGTTAAAACATGTCTTTTCCCAGGATTTGTTAGTGATAGTCAGTCTTTGTACTGCCTTGATGCACTGTTTTATAATCTAGCCATGGAGGCAGGCCCAGGTGCGGTAGTAGTTGCCACTTATTGGCTATCCACTCTGGGCTACCCACTTGAACTTTCAGATGTGACAACTTTTATCCGGATTTCATCTTTATAAAATGGACCATAACCAAACTGCTAATTTTTACTGGCCAACCACCACAAGAACAGCTCCCTCACTCTGCCTGAACCACTACTATTGCCCCCAACTCTAGGCAGATAGACTCAGAGGCTCCGTCACTGTCTGCTAACAAATTATGGATATTCTCCAGTTTGCTCTACATTTCTTAGTTTATTTGATAAATATTAGATGTACATATTTTGGGGGTACCTATGATATTTTGTACCTGAATACAACATGGGTGATAATGGGAAGACATTAAGTGAAATAAACCAGACACAAGATGACAAATATCATACATTCTTATAAGTAGGAGCTTAAAAATGATCACAGGAAGGTAGAGTATAGAATGAAACTGAAGATTGGAATGGTAGTAGAGAAAGGGAATGAAGAGAGGTTGGCTAATGGATGCAGCTATATGAATAGATAGGAGGAATAAGTTCTAATGTTCACTAGCAGAGTAGAGTGATTGTAGTTAACAACAATATAATATTTGTTTCAACATAACAAGAAGAAAGAATTTGAAATGCTGCCAACATGTAGAAATGATAATATTCAGAGATGATGGACATGCTGTTGATGGTTATTTGATCGTTAAACATTGTATACAAGATCCCCTATGGTTCTGTGCCTGCTCTTTCTTTTTATCCTGGTCTATGCCCTTATCTTTCTATATGCATGGTTTGGCTGCCATATAACTCTCTCTTCTAGTTTAATATCATTGGTAACTTTGTTTGCTATCTTCAGCACCCCCAATCACCCCCCACCCCCCCACACACACTCTTTCACACACGCACACACACAGCTTGCTTCTAAGTACCTTCTTTATGGTTATTCCCTCTGACTGAGTGGGCTAGGTGCTGTCATTCTCTCCTTTATCTTATTTAGGTGGCTCTGTTTAATATCCTTAATACAGCATTGGTGAAAGTTGAAAGGCAATGTTTGTGAATATTCTTTATTCTATTTTACTTTTCTTGGGCAAAACACTTTATTCTTCTGGGCCTGTGTCCTGAAGATAATATAATTACATTAAGGTCTCTAAAGGATTCCTTTCTGATCTAAAATGAAATCATTCAGCTCACTTTTGAAGCCTAAGTCAGACTTTATGTATATGAAGCTTTCCCTAAAATGTGGATTTCTTTGAAGTCCACTGTATTAACTCCTAATATGCTTTCACCCCTACTTTTCTGAACCTTCTGTTGTAAGTATGAAAAAAGGTAACTAAACGTAATATTCTGCTTGGTTTTCTGCTGTTGTTCTCCGACTTAAAATAAAATGTCTATGATGATGGGTTTAAAAGAAAATTGCTTTTTCGACCTCTTTTAGGTTATCTTTTTCTTAACTACACTCCTACTAATTTTCTCCCCCATCGAACTATTCAGCTTCTGGTTTATTTTTCTGCATATTTAAAGGAAAGAGTTAGCCTTAATATTAAACTAAGAACTAGTTACCTTCAAGTAGGCTAAATACTCTAAAGGGATGCTGTTTTTATAAGGAAAGTTTTTCAAATGTAAGGAGACTTGGTAATACCAAAGCATTATGGTTATATGAAATTCACAGCTATAGCACTATACTTCAGTTTTTATTACTTTTGATGGAGTAGAGCTAATAAGTGATTTTACCTTTTGTTTGCTTGTTTGTTTTGTTTTGTTTTTTTGAGACATAGACTGCTCTGTTGCTCAGGCTGGAGTGCAGTCGTGCAATCTTGGCTCACTGCAACCTCCACCTTCCAGGTTCAGGCAATTTGCCTACCTTAGCCTCCCAAATAGCTGGGACTATAGTCAGTTGCCACCATGCCTGGCTAATTTTTGTGTTTTTTAGTAGAGATGTGATTTCACAATATTGGCCAGGCTTGTCTGTAACTCCTGACCTCCTGATCCACGCGACTTGGCCTCCCAAAGTGCTGGGATTACAGGTGTGAGCCTCCGCACCAAACTGTACATTTTAACATTCACAGTTAATATGATTAAGACAATGAAGTTTCAGTGCATTCCAGTGGGCCATAAAAATTTCAGGGATATATTCTGCAGTCCAGGGAGTGGGTGTGTGCTTCTGTTCTTTTTCAGTCGTTTATCAAACCTAATGTTTAATTACATTAAATTTTTTTAAAGTTACATTATGTTATTTTAAAATCTTTTGGGGTTTTAAATTGCTTTTCTGAAACTCTGAATATTTGATCATTTTTTTCTATAGCTTTTCCTTTATATGGATAAGTTTGAAGAATTCCAGACTACCATGGCGAAAACCAATGAACTTTTTACAGCCTTCAAACAGGAAACGGAAAAGGTATCTACATATTTTTAATAGAATATTATGTAAAAGTAATTGATATTAGATGCTATTTTAAGCATAACTGTGGCCAAGCGTGGTGACTCACACCTGTAATCCCAGCATTTTCGGAGGCCAAGATAGTAGGATTGCTTTGAGGAGAGGAGTTCGAGACCAGCCTGGGTACCATATTGCTACAAAAGTAGAAAAAAAAAAGGTGGCCAGACGTGGTGGTGTGCAGTGGCAGTCCCAGCTACTCGGGAGGCCAAGGAAGAAGGATTGTTTAAGGCCAGGAGGTTGAGACTAGAGTGAGCCATGATCATGTCACTCTTCAGCCAAGGTGACAGAGGGAGACCCTGTCTCTGAAAGAAAAACCAAAAAAAGCATAATTGCTACTTATATGAGTTTATATTAATCTGATAGTATCTTTTTTTTCTTTCACCAGCTTATTCAGGCATTTTGCCCTCAAATTGCCCCAGAATATTAATTATCATGACATTCTGAGACTTTTATTATAATAAAGATAATTCCTCCATTAAGGACAGTTTATTTGTAGATCATTTTTGTTTAATCACCTCACTTAATTACTCAGTTCTTTCACATACCCTTATGTAAACTATAAATTGTATATAAAATTATTTTAAACATCCAGGCCAAGGAAAGTAGTGATACATCTTGGTAGGAATAGCTTTATTTTTCAGGACCTAGCTAAACCTGAAATGTCTTTACTCTGAAATTTAAACTATATATATATATTCACACAGTATACAAGATGTATTCTTAATACAAAATTTAAACTGGTTTTTAAAATTAGGTGTAGAAAAATGTTCAGGATTATTCCAGGCTGAAATAGCAATTTTAAAGAGCAGAATTATCTATCTCCCTAAATAAACAGATAGCACTGTGGTTTGGAACATGAACTCTGAAACTGATATCTCTAACTTGCACTTTGTGACTTCCTTAGGGTGAGTCACTTACCTTGGCATTTCCTATTTAAGTTGAGATTTTTAAAAAATGTGCTGATTGGGAATAGTACAGTAGTTATGCCTGGGAAATTCATAAGCATTCAGTATATGTTAGTCTTCATTATTATTAGATCTTATGTAGTTGAGTTTAGTCAGATTTGAGCTAATACTTTTTGTGCTATAGATGACCATATAACAAGTAGTTTCCATAACACATCTTTCCATGTCTTTTCTCATGGTTAAAAATAAAAAGAGCAGAAACATCTAATATACTTCAGTCAATGCTTGGTTGTGTAAAATACTCAAATTACTATCTTCATTACTTTTAGACTTAGTAATTTGGAGAATTCATTGAGTAACAGATTAGTTCTGCCTGCTTATCTTTTCAGTTGTGACTCCAGTGGAAGCGGAACTGTTAGGCACAGTGAAAATGTTAGATGGACTGTAGCATATACTCACTGTTGAAGCAGAATAGAGTTTAAGTCCTTTTCTTGATAGTTGTAAGGATCACTGTAGTTCAGCACCTAACAGATCTTCCAGAGCTCTTCCCATGGGTTTTGTACGAATTTGACTTGTGATACAGTTTTGTGTGTTAACCAAAGCACAGGACATTTGTTCTATCTTATCCTTATTCTCCTTAACATTACCTAAAGTTTATCCTGAGGTATAAAGGATATACCTAAAGTTTATCCTGAGTTTCTGGGGATTTGGTTCTTATAGTATAGGTTCTTCCTCCCCTTATTTTTGGACCATTTTTGTCTTTAGCAAAATGTGAAATAAAGCAATCTTGTGAATTGAAAGGATAAATGAAACTAAAGATTCAGAAATGTTAATATCTCTTTCCTGATTACTTACCTAAATTATGCTACCTCTAGTTCTTACACTGATTTGCTTTCAGATTCTTAAGCTACTTTGGGGCTGAGAGTATATAAAATAATCTGATGGGTAGTTTATCATTTCTCCAGAAAACTCATGGACATCTTTTCATATACTTCGGGAGTAGGAGGTCTCAGCTCTACTGTTCACAGCTGAGCTAAACTACACTAGTGTTAACTGAGAGAGTCCATCTACCATGTGCTCATTCCTGTGAAATTAAGGACAACAAATTTGTTTTATTTTAATGTGAAACTTCCGCTTTGGTTACTGCTGCTTTTACCATAGGAGCTTCTGAGATAAGCTTTACTAACAAAAGACAAATACCACTTAAACTCTTACAAAGACAGCTGGTTGAGAAAAGTACAATGATGAAGGAAGGGAAGAATATTGTAAAGTGATTTCTGTGGTGGATCAGGAAATGAAACTTAGAATTTAAATTTATGATTATGTTGATTCACAGCTGACAAAGAGAATTAAAAAACTGGAAAAAGAAATGGTAATATGGTGTACCAAATGGGAAATAATAATAAAATACTTCTGCAAATGGCTGAAGAGGTAAGAAGGTGTTACATGACAAAATAATGGGTACTTACTTATTTCAGTATGAAGACTAAGTCATTATTTAGCCTTAACTAAATAGCCTCTGAATGTGTGTCTTTACCTTCAGAATGTGTACCTGACAATTACAAGTTTTATTTATATACTTTCGTGCAGCAAGTTAGATTTTCTTGCATATGATTAACTTCTTTGCCTCAACAAAGTTATTATCTCAGAGTTTTGTTGTAGAAAACTTTATTGTATCAAGATTTTGCTTTCCTATATAACAAAGTTGAGGTTACACAAACTCAGTCTTATCAAACCGACTTCCCTGTAATGAAGCTTTTTGCTTCATTAGATTATGGTGTTGCCCAGGAATTTGCATTTCTAGATATTCAAGCGATGCTGATATTCCTAATTCAGATTCTATGACTTTGACAGTCACTTGTTCTACATTTAGAAAAGATAGCTTTATTCAGATTTTCTCCTGAGAGCATTAATTAGTACTTCAGTTGCTTTTCTACCTTGATTTATTCATTTCCAAAGGCAACTAAGTACATTTTACCAAGTTTGCTTTAAATATATCAGAGATGCATACCATTTGCAGTCACTTAAGTTTTATTTTGTAAACTTGATTGGACTAATTATAACATTTCATAAGAAAATGTTGGAACATGCTTTTCTCAGAAATGGTAGAAAGGAAGAAAAACCCATGTAAAAATACCTTTAATGAACTCTTACTGCTGGCATTTTTTAAACATTTTCTCGTTATTTTTATTATACCAGTGATATATTTATAGCAATAATTATCATTTAATGGTAGGTCTTATAATGTATAATGAATTGATTCAGTTAGATTTCAAAATTAACAGTCTACTCAGTCATCCTATTAGACTTCAGTAATGACATAAAATGACTAAAACTTTATATTTGGGTAGAAAAACTTCAAGCAGATAAAAATAGCATCTTCTCTTAATAGTTGGATATGATTTTGTTTTATGGTCTTTATATATATATTTTAGCTCTTTACTAAAGAGCTTATTAGATGATAGAAAAAACATAATATGGCTTATTTTAATATCCTAGTTAAAATTGACAGTTATCACTTAGAATTTTTTTTTTTTTCAGAAAGCAAGCAGCTATGCATTCCCTTGGTGAGTTATTTTATATAAAAAGGCAATTAACAATTATAACATTATCTTTGCTTCTATAGGAAAACTTACACTCGCATTTTTGATTAATAGCCTTCATTTTCTTCATACTTCACTAAGTCAACTTAATACTTGAAGTCAAAAGGTCCATTTTGGTTACTTTACAGAAAATAACAGAGATAATTTTTATTGCATTGCATAAGGACAATTTTAACTATTTAACATAGCACTATATAGTGAGGTGTAAGACATGAATACAAAGCAACTTTTTTTATTATGGCTGAATTTACTCCATTTTGGATACAATAACCTAATGATATTTAGTAAGGCTACATAAATCTTTTTTTCTTACAGAAAACTATTCGTGATAGAAATTGTAAGGTTTTTCAAATAAAATTGGAGCGATTAGAGAAGCTGTACAAGGCTCTTCAAATAGAAAGGAATGAACTCAGTGAGAAAGTGGAAGTTCTGAAAGGGCAGGCCTCTGTGAAAGTAGCAGATGCAGATTTAGCAGTGCCTGTAATGCATTGCTGTGCTGACCTGGATTCTTCCAATATGCTGAACACTTCCTCTAAAAGAGTGCCAGGAGTCCACTTGGAGGCTGACCCCAAAGGAATGAATGAAGCGAAATGCTACTCAAAAGGCCCTCTCCACAGGATCTCTAGGCATTGATTAAGATGAAGTATGATCATTGTACTGATGGATGTATTTTGTGTACATATTTCTCTTTTAGTTGTAACTATTGGTTTTGTATGAAAATTTCCTCTACTTTTTCTACCATATCTGTCATTTTTTAGAACTACTGGACTGTGTGGTACAGAAAGCTTCTTACCAATTTCCCCAACTATGTTGCACATCTGCCTTATTTTCCCCCTTTATTGGAACGCATGTTTTCATTGCCTTGTACTTTCAAAATGTATGTTTGTGTATTCATTACCTTAATTTGATACTTTTTTATAATGGTTTCCTAGTGTGAAATCAAATACTATTTTAAATTCTGGAGCCCATAATATATATGTAAAAGAAAATATGAACTGATTAATATTGTCACATCATTTAAATGACAAATAAAACTCCAATGGATTAAGAAACAAACATGGCATATTTGATTCAGATCAGTTTTTTAACAATATTTATATGAATTGCCAAATTGATGTGACTGTAAAGCTTGAATTCCTCAAAATTGGCAGAATATATTATATATATATATCATTTAAATGTACATGATGTTAAGAAAAACAAAAACAGTAGCATATGCAGAAGTTATTAGACCAATAGGCTTAATGTTTATGAAACTGAAAATTGTTCTGCTTTATTTCAGGTTACAATTATGTTTAAAGTAAAAAAAAAAAAAAAATCAATATCTAGATGTCTGCACTTGGCATGGAAAATTCTGAACCCTTATTCCTTAATTTTTCTTTTATTTCAGTTTCTCATATAGCTAAATAGTTTTACATATATTCTCTCATCAGATTTGTGGTCTTACAGAGGTAGAAAATGGAAATGTTCCCAGTACTTAGAAATATGGCACTTAGGAGGCCGGGCGCGGTGGCTCAAGCCTGTAATCCCAGCACTTTGGGAGGCCGAGACGGGCGGATCACGAGGTCAGGAGATCGAGACCATCCTGGCTAATACGGTGAAACCCCGTCTCTACTAAAAATACAAAAACTAGCCGGGCGAGGTGGCGGGCGCCTGTAGTCCCAGCTACTCGGGAGGCTGAGGCAGGAGAATGGCGTAAACCCGGGAGGCGGAGCTTGCAGTGAGCTGAGATCCGGCCACTGCACTCCAGTCCGGGCGACAGAGCGAGACTCCGCCTCAAAAAAAAAAAAAAAAAAAAAAAAGAAATATGGCACTTAGGAAGAAGTCTGGCATGTGAGTTACATATACACTTACCCTAGTGACTATGATAATCAAGGGGGCAGATAGCAGAGGAATATAAGTTAACATTAAATTTGACAGATTTTATTACTTTGCCAAAATTAGCAAAACAAAAATACTCACCTTCCCCCTATTATCCCCCAGCTTTTTATAAATATTCTATTCAGCTACAAAACAAAATACTGGACCCACTTCTTTCAGGAGATGAAGATACCTTATATACCCTAAGGTTAATACCAGCAGTCATATTTTATCAGAACTCTTCTTGATATAAGCTCTTAATGTTATACTAAGGCAATTTCTTAGGCTGTGAGACTTCTTTGTGTAAAAGGTAAATTTTGGGGAGAAAGCAATGTGTTTGGCAGAACTTGGTCTGTTGTTTTTGGCATACTGTTTATGTTAGATATCCTGTGTTATAACACAGTATTAAGAAGATCTGGATTGTATTTTGGAATTTGCTTTCCTTTCAGAATTATTCCTCTGGCTAGCTGTGGAAACAACAACAAAACTCAAAGGAACCCTTTGCAGAAGATTCCTTTGTAAATGGCTCTGTGGCATGCCCAGTATCTGCAGTGTTCTAGAATAGGAGTTGTCAAAACTCCCTGTTTGCTAAGGCTGCAGAGTTGAACATGTCCATAAATGTATAGAATCTGACCCTGTTTTTCAGCCCTGTTTCTGGACAGTGTAGCTGACCAAGAAAATGTTTAAATGTTCAGATCACTTAAATTGTTTTGTTGTATCATTCTGGAGTTGTAATATGTATAGTGGCAGGGAATTCCAAGCTATAGAAAAAACATGAATATAGAATGACAGAGTGTGTCATCTTCAGATGTGTATTAATACATTTCTTGATGATGAGACCAATATTTCTAAGTTATTGGAACTGTTTTATTACAACTGATAATCACAGTTCACTTCTTGTATGTTGCAGAATTATCTACCTGTTTCAAACTGTAAATGAAAATAAGTGTGGTAAAAAAGGATACAGTACTGATAAACACACTGCTTTGTTTTTATCTCACCTCTTTTTTAAGGATAGGATTTTGTAAGAGGCAGTTAGATCTCTTTTGCTTTTCAGGACTTCTGTTTTTTTTTTTTTTAACCTAGTATGAATCTTATTTTATCTATTCAACTTTGTTCAACTTAACTAAAGATATAATGGTTAATATAGTAGCCTCTGTGTATTCTTTATTATGAATGTCACCTTGACTGTTTAACAGTCAAGTTCAAAAAGAACTGTTGGAAAAAGTTGCTGTTTCTCAAATCTTAAAATGTAGTTAATAGCACAATTTAAATACGCATTACCATGTGGTTAGATAACTTAGATGAAATGTATAAATTCTTTTTTATATATTTTAAGTTGTGGGGTACATGTGCAGAATGTGCAGGTTAGTTACATAGGTATACATGTGGCATAGTGGTTTGTTGCACCCATCAACCTACATCAACATTAGGTATTTCTCCTAATACTATCCCTGCTCTAGCCCCCATCCCCCGACAGGCTCTGGAGTATGATGTTCCTTCCGTGTCCATGTGTTCGCATTGTTCAACTCCCACTTATGAGTGAGAACCCCTTCCCCTTCCTCTTTCTTTTTCCCTTCCCTCCCTTTTTATCCGAGGTGGAGTCTCACTGTGTCACCAGGCATTCAGTGGCACGATCTCAGCTCACTGCAAACTCTGCTCAAGTTCAAGCAATTACTCTGTCTCAGCCTCCCGAGTGGATGGGACTATCGGGTCCGCATCACAATGCACAGCTAATTTCTGTATTTTTAGTAGAGACAGAGTTTCACCATGTTGATTAGGATGGTCTCGATCTCTTGACCACAGGTGATCCACTTGCCTCGGCCTCCCCAAGTGCTGGAATTACAGGCATGAGCCACTGTACCTGGCCTTGGTTTTCTATTGTTGTGTTAGTTTGCTGAGAATAATGGTTTCCAGCTTCATCCATGTCCCTACAAAGGACATGAACTCATTCTTTTTCATGGCTGCATAGTATTCCAGTGTATATATGTGCTACATTTTCTTTATCCAGTCTATCACTGATGGGCATTTGGGTTGGTTCCAAGGCTTTGCTATTGTAAATAGGGCTGCAGTAAACGTAAGTGTGCATGTGTCTTCATAGCAGAATGATTTATGATCCTTTGGATACATACCCAGTAATAGGGATTGCTGGGTCAAATGATATTTCTGCAAATAGATCCTTGAGAAATTGCCATACTGTCTTCCACAATGGTTGAACTAATTTACACTCTCACCAACAGCCTAAAAGTATTTCTATTTTTCCACAGCCTTGCCAGCATCTGCTGTTTCCTGACTTTTTAATATTTACCATTCTAAACATGAGATGGCATCTCATTGTGTTTTTGATTTTCCTTTCTCTAATCACCAGTGATGATGAACTTTTTTTTTCATGTTTTTTGGCTGAATAAATGTCTTCTTTTGAGAAATGTCTGTTTATATCGTTTGCCCACTTTTTGATGGGGTTGTTTGGGTTGTCTTTACCTGTAAATTTGTTTAAGTTTCTTGTAGATTCTAGATATTAGACTTTTGTCAGATGGGTAGCTTGCAAAAGTTTTCCCATTCTGTACATTGCCTGTTCACTCTTAGGATAGTTTCTTTCGCTGTGCAGAAGCTCTGTAGTTGAATTAGATTCCGTTTGACAATTTTGACTTTTGTTGCCATTCCTTTTGGTGTTTTAGACATGAAGTCTTTGCCCATGCCTGTGTCCTGAATGGTATGTGCCAAATTTTCTTTATCCCGTCTATCGTTGATGGGCACTTGGGTTGGTTCCAAGTATTTGCTATTGTGAACAGTGCCACAATAAACATATGTGTGCATGAGTCTTTACTGTAGCATAATTTATAACCTTTTGGTTATATACCCAGTAATGGGATTGCTGGATCAAATGATACTTCTAGTTCTAGATCCTTGAGGAATTGCCACAAAGTCTAGCACAGAAAATCTATAACAGAGCCATAGGAAACAGACTGAATTAGTATCAAAATACTCACACTTCTGGGCCCCATGGCTCATGTTTATAATCCCTGCCCTTTGTGAGGCTGAGGCGGGTGGATCTCTTCAGCGTGGGAGAATGAGGCTGCAGTACTCTGAGATGACACCACTGCTGCACTCCAGCCTGGGTGACAGAGTGAGACCCTTTCTCACAAAAACACACACAAAGAAACAAAAAATACACCTTACACAAACTGAGACCAGGTAGCTTCAATGTCCAAAAAATAGAAAAGGAGTGAAGACTTCCAACCTCATTCTATAAAACATTACTCTGATAAAAACAAATAAACTTAATGATCATATAGATTGATACAGAAAAATCATTTTAAAGTGCTATCCTTCCATGACTAAAAACACTCAAAAACTAGAAGTAAGGGGAACATAGGAACCTTCTTAACATGATAAATGCTTCCTCAAACATGCCTCACTGCAGCCTTGATCTCCTGGGCTCAAACAATCCTGCCCAGCCTCTCATGTAACTGGGACTACATGCATGCACCACCATGACTGGCTCTCATTTTTGTTGCCCACGCTTGTCTCAAAACTCCTGTAATCAAGTGATAATCCTACCTCAGCCTCCCCAAATCCTGGGATTGTAGACATGAGCCATCATGCTTGGTCAAGAGCATTTATAAAACACAGTTAACATTTAAGTTACAGCTAACTGTAGGCACCCTGTGAATTGCATGCCTATATCAAAACATCTCATGTACCCCATAAATATATACACCTACTGTGTAGTAACAATTTTTAAAAAATGTAAAAAGCACAATTAACATACTTGAACAACAGTCTTCCCCTGAGGTTAAGAGCAAGAAAAATCTCTTTATTTTTTGAGTATTTTACTGATTTTCAAGTTTTTAAAAATTACACAAACACTACATTCTTTTTATAAGAATTACCATTAGTGCAATAAATGAAAATGTAACTAGCAAAATTGTTATCATTCTCCTGCCCTCTCCCTCTCAATCGCCAGAGGAGCCTCCTCTAAAGGACACCCATTTTTACTTTTTACAAGACATACAAGTGTTTTACGAGACACACAAGCCCTAGGAGTTAGGCCAGAAAAAGATATGACATTACCATATAACAGGTATTTCTGTCTTTATATACCAGCAATGAAATTTGTGAAAATTTTCAAAATTGAAAATTTAGAAAATAATTTTAGTTGCAATGTTTTGAGAATAACATATACTCAAATAAATTTCACAGAGGTTAATGACTTGTACGCTGAAAACTACAAACAGTGCTGAAAAAAAATAAGTCCTTAAGTAAATCGAAAGATATCCCATATTCATAAAATATGTTATTTAAAATCTAAAGGCTTTTAATGCAAAAATGGAAAAGCCCATCCTCAGAATTATATAGAATTGCAAGGAATCCCAAATAATCAAGTTGAAAGACTCACACTGCTTGATTTCAACACCTACTACAAGCCAGGAATTGAAATAGTGCAATAGAATAAAAATAGTCATATAAATCAACTTAATAGAATTGATAATGCAGGACAAACTTGTCTCTCTATGCCTAATTGATTTTTAATAAAGGTGCCTAAGATAATTTGATTGGGCATTGGCACTTCTAGAAATGGTGCTGGAAGAAAATAACTTTATGTAAAAGAATGACATACCTGTTTCTTATATAATTAAGGTGGCTCAAAAACCTAGATATAACAGCTAAAACTATACAATTAAGAATTAAACATAGGATAATATATGAAGAATAAAATCTTTATGTCCTTGAGTTTGGCATTAAATTATTAGTTATGACACCAAAAGCATGAGCAAATAATAATAAAATTGAACCTCAAAATTAAAAACTTTGCTGCATCAAAAAAATTAAAAAGTAAGATAAATATTTGGAAATATTTTGTCTCATTTAATAGATTTATGTTTCATAAAATATGTCTCCTCTATAAAATGAGATAAAATATTTGCATGTTATATATCTAATAATATGGTATACAGAGTATATAAAAACACAAAACAATAAACTTAAATTGGGAACAATAACTTGAAAGATTTCTGCAAAGATGATATGCAATAGGTTAGCAAACACATGAAAAGATGTTCAACATTAGTAATCGTTAGGAAAATGCAAATGAAAATAACTACTTTTATTAATATTTTGTTTTTTGTGAAGACAGTCAAGAACTGCTCAAGAGAACAAACATAAAGTTATTCTTGAATGTTTGCAAACAAGAGTTTTAAGACAATAAGGACTTTAGTGGTTAATTTAGTGGGAATTGCCTACTACTTGCATTTTTAAGATAGATATATTCTTAAGCAACATTTGTTCCTTAATAACTAAAATATATACAATAAAGTAGCTTATTTAAAAGTGCTGGAATTAGGGGATAATAAATGATATGCCTTATTTCTCACTTGCATTTTGCATTTGATAAATCAAGCTTTCATAATTAATTACATTAAATGGAAGATATTTTAAAAGTGGTCCCCAACTCTGCAATAATATTTTCAAGGAAGTCAAGCCATTCCAAGCACTGAGAAATAATTCCTTGTACTTTTAGATTTAAGATAGTTGATACCCCGGTTCCAATCCTCCTATGTCTGGCTCTTCATTTTTGTAAATATTTTCAACCTAGAGATAATAAAATGAATTCAAGAGTAGTACTTGCAGTTTGAGTGTTTGTCCAGATGAAATACAGCATATAACAATTGTGTGTAATCATATCTTTGATTAATTGTTCCAAAATTATTTGGTTAATTATTCACTAAAATTGATTCAGAAATGATGCTAGCATTGGAAATATGATTTGGACTTGTGGATTTGTTTGGAGGGCAATATATTTACTCATTTCACTTTTCTGTTTTTCTCCCAGCACTTTAATAATTTAATGAGAAAAAGGCAAGACAAGTATCTTCAAAAGTTATTTGCAAGTGTATAGTAAAATATGTAATAGCAACCCATGCACTACTTTCATTTGTTATTCATACAACATTTTGAAAAACATTTTGAAGCATCATGGAGAAGAATGTATAGCTCTGATGTAAATGAAAGTGTAGGTTGTCAACTAAATCCCTTAGACTGTAAAATATTTAGTGCTCATTATTAGAGATGCAGCATCATTTGAATGTCCTCTTCTGTTATCTTGTCTGTGGCACAGCACAGATACTGGGCAAGTGCAGTGATGCCAAGACATCAGTTGAAAAATACTATCACAATATTAAAAACTGAAGCAGAAACTACATATTTATCTATGTCTTTATATAGATGTGTGTAAAGATTTATCACAATCTTCTATGTGATAAAAATAATGAATACAATTCTAGTATTGAAGTAAGAATTGTCTTAAAAGTGGAAAAAATTATTTCAAACTGTTTTCTTTCTGTAAATACTGTCATCTAAATATTTGAAATATTTCCATTCCTACTACCATCAAAGCTTTTCTTTTAAAGACAGTCATTCAGGGCCGGGCGCGGTGGCTCAAGCCTGTAATCCCAGCACTTTGGGAGGCCGAGACGGGCGGATCACGAGGTCAGGAGATCGAGACCATCCTGGCTAACATGGTGAAACCCCGTCTCTACTAAAAATACAAAAACTAGCCGGGCGAGGTGGCGGGCGCCTGTAGTCCCAGCTACTTGGGAGGCTGAGGCAGGAGAATGGCGTGAACCCGGGAGGCGGAGCTTGCAGTGAGCCGAGATTGCGCCACTGCACTCCAGTCTGGGCGACAGAGCGAGACTCCGCCTCAAAAAAAAAAAAAAAAAAAAAAAAAAAGACAGTCATTCAGAAAACACAAATGCACACAAACACACACACATTTTTTAAAAGCTCACCACTGGCCATATATACATGAAGTTATGCTCAGACACTTAGCAATAACTCAAGATACATTATGACTCCAACTAAAACTATTATCTTGGCATTAAATTCTCCATGAATAGACTGTTAATGAAAGTGATCAAAAAAAGATCAGATTCATACTCTGTCATATTAATGTTGACATATGTATTTAAAAACTTAAAAATTAGTTTTTGAGCATCACTCTTTTATTTTGGGAATGTTGCTCTGCGGTTTGAAGAGAGGAAAGTACAGGCTCATGTATTTGTCAAACACCATGAAAACTTAAACTTCATTATAGGTGATAGAAGAGTACAATGAATGAACACTTCTACACTCTTCATTTATATTCCCTAAATGTTAATATTTTGCTACTTTTTTTTCTTATTTCTATATGTATAGTCACACAATCACACACATGAGGCCGGGTGTTATGATTCACACCTATAATCTCAGCACTTTGGAAGGCCAAAGTGGTGGATTACCTGAGGTCAGGAGTTCAAGACTAGCCTTGCCAACCTGGAGAAACCCTCTCTTTACTAAAAACACAAAAATTAGCCAGGCATGATGGTGGGTACCTGTAATCCCACTGGGAGGTTGAGGCAGGAAAATCATTTGAACGTGGGAGGCAGAGGTTGCAGAGAGCCGAGATTACACCATTGCACTCCAGCCTGGGTGGCAGAGTGAGACTCCATCACAAACAACAACAAAACAACACCACACACGTAAACCGTTGGAAAATTAGCCATTGATACTTCAAGTACTTCAGCCTGCATTCCCTAAGAAATAGGGGATATTTTTCTACACAACTTCAATGTCATTTATATAATGAATAAAATTGTTATTAATTCAGTACTGCTCTATAATATATATTAATTCTGCTTTCTATTTGCACAGTTGGTGAGGAGACACACTCTGCATTATATGGTAGCTGAACACAGAACACACAACATTTAACAAATGAGATTAAGAGAAGTTTATTTGTCACATACAGTCATAGCCATGGGGGGTGGACATCACTTGGTATCCAGGCTCACATGGGGTGGCACGTAGAAGCAGAATGAACCAGCAAGGACTTTGAAGGAAAGCTGTGTTGTAACAAGCAGGTGCAGTGACCTGAATAGTAAGACGAAACCTGTTAGGTTGAGCAACTGTTGGGATGCAGCTGGTCTAGCTGATGAGGAAGCTATCAAATGAGGGACCTTTCATGTTGGTTAGGGGTTCCTGGCAAAAACAAGAGCTCATGCTAAGCTTTGGATCCCTATGAAATGAAAGATATTAAAGCAGCACTTGAAATTTAAGTTCTTAAAATACAAATATATGGAAATACTTAATGTAATAAATTTTAATTATAATATGTTATACACACCTTCCTAGAATTTGCCTACTTCAGAAGTTTCCTAATTCCTTTATACGTCATTACAAGTTCTTCTTTTCCTTCTTTCCGAAAAGAAATGCATATCTTTTATGATCTGAGAGATGAAACTAGATTCCCTTTATAACTCAGAGATCAAACTAGATTCCCTAACTCAGGCTGTAGTGAAATAGGAAGTGAGACTTGACTCTTGAGGCAAGGCTCAGAAATTGGACCAAATTGAGCACTAGCTAAAACAGGAGTAGGGTGAATACAGCTTTTCATAAAGATATGCCCACCAATGTGCCATGTCAGTTTACCATTGCTATGGCAATACCTGGGGGTCACTGTCCCTTTCCATGGCAATTACCTGATGACACAAAAGTTATGATACTTTTCCTAGAAAGTTCTGCATAAACCACCGCTTAATCTGCATGTAAGTAAAAGCAGGTATAAACACGACTTCAGAATTGCTTCTGGGCTCCTACTCAGCACACAGTGTGTGGGGTAACCTGCTCTTTGGGAGATATCATGTGCTGTAACACTGCTGATTCAGTAAAGCTGTTTTTTCCCTACCATTGGCTCACTCTTGAATTCTTTTTTTTTTTTTTTTTTTTTTTTTTTTTTGAGACGGAGTCTGGCTCTCTTGCCCAGGCTAGAGTGCAGTGGCCGGATCTCAGCTCACTGCAAGCTCCGCCTCCCAGGTTCACGCCATTCTCCTGCCTCCGCCTCCCAAGTAGCTGGGACTACAGGCGCCCGCCTTGTCGCCCGGCTAGTTTTTTGTATTCTTTAGTAGAGACGGGGTTTCACCGTGTTAGCCAGGATGGTCTCGATCTCCTGACCTTGTGATCCGCCCGTCTCGGCCTCCCAAAGTGCTGGGATTACAGGCTTGAGCCACCGCGCCCGGCCCACTCTTGAATTCTTTTCTGAGCAAAGCAAAGGACACTCCCAGACTAAGCCCCGATTTGGGGCTTACCTGCCTTGTATCAGTTTGGTGTCCAACATGGTACAAAGAGAGGATGACGGTGTGATAGATGGTGACAAAAGTGGTAATCGGCAGTCAGTGAGGTGATGGCAAGAGAAAGCAAATTGGTGAGACTAAGGCAATCAGTGAGACTATGAGTAGAAAGACAGTGAGATAGGTGAAAGTAGTTAGTGATTGAGTCTCCAAAAACTTTAACATCCAAGAGCTGTTAACACTTAAAACTTGTCACAGCAACCAAAGGCTCTTTTTAGAACAATCATTTTCCTTGGCAGGCAGCAGAACCAAGTGGACAGGCATAGTCCTGCTGCCTCTTGTGAGACAGGAACTATGCTGCTACCTCATGTGGAACCCACTGCTCTGACTGGCAGGCTGCTGGGTTACCAGTCCCCATACTGGCCCCTCCCTCAGTGGCACCTGTTCCCACTCAGTTTTTTATTTAGAAAACTCCCAGTCTTCATTATTGGTGGCCTATAATGAAGCTGAAGGATTCTGGAGAGACGTTAAGCCAGGTTCCACATGGATCCGTCAGTAACATCTTGGCTTCTGTGGATGGGTGAGTGTTCTTTCTACATGCCACCCCCTCCATAGTATCAAAAGAACTACAGAATAAAAGCCTTTGGTTAAGTGGTCAGTTAGAAGTTCCTCAGCATTAGAGTGCCCCAGAGTATACCCTTGTCACCTCTTCCCCATGATCCTTTCTTCTCTGACTCCATTTTATTATCTTAGACATTTTATTTTCATTTCTAAAATGGATATTTTCTTTGCAATGTTAAATTTGCTTTTGACATTCTGTTAACTGTGCAAGTGTCCAAGGCAGGACATTTGATTGTATGAGGTCCCCTATTGTTTTGACTCTGGGATGCCAGAGTCATGTTGTTCAGTGACCCCAACTTGGTCTTGGGTTCACTGTTTGCCACCACACTGGTGCCCCAGAGTTCTTGGCATTTGGGGACCCTCCTTGACAGAAACTCAGGCTCTGTGTTGTCAGTTTTGATATTGGTTGCCCCCTCAGATGCCCTGGGGTTTTCAGCATTGACATTCCATGTAGGATTTTGAGTTACATAGACATTATTTGGGGGAATATTGATCTTGCCTTTTTCTTTCTGAAATTAGAAGTTATTTTCATAAAAGCCAGTTGCAGGCCTGTTTTTGTTTGCTTACTTACTGCTGTCTTTCTCAAACCCCTCTTGGTCAAAGGCATTGGGAATTTCCAGGTCCCTTGCCTGATGGATGGTTACCTACAGTGGTATACAAGTGGCCATCTGAATATTTTTATGGCATCTCTGCTGCTGGGTAGATTCACTGGCAAGTATGGGCCTTTGAGGTCTTCCCTTGGGCAATAGTATTTACTCTTTCACTTCCTCCCTTCTTCAGTCACATTTGTTTAGCCAAGCTTTCTGCCCAACTCTTGCTCTTTGTGGAATTTAGATTCAGCATCCAATTGCCCATTAGTAGCTCATAATCAACTTTCATAATGCCTTGCTGTGTATATTTTATTGAAATTGGAAATGGAAAAGGAAAAAGTAATGAAATATTTGTGAAAGCGAGGCTAACTAAAACCCCCTGTAGTTCCTTACAGGTGATCTGTAAGAGACTTCCTAGATGTAGGGTCAACAGCAACCATCCTGAAGAACTTGGCACTAGAGTGTTTTTTAGACAAATGGAGTACATACAAATTATTAGATAAGTTGAAGAAGAAAAATCCCATTTACTATTGCAATTATGTTTGGGTTCAATACAAAATGGCAATCCAGCAAATTTGGCCTAGGCATGGTTCTTTATATTATAACGATACTGTACAATCAGATTTGCTTTGTAGAAAGGAGGAAAAATGGGAAGAACTTTCTTATGTGCAGGCTTTTTGGCCCTCTATCAGTATCTAAACCTAAGAGCTAGCTATAGAGTGTATCTGGCTTGTGATACTCTTCGACATCCAGAAGGTGCATCAGATATGCTATAAGACCTCCTATTAGCTGCTCCCCTGGTATGCCTGTGATCTTGTCTTCAGAGTTTCCTCAGTCCCCTAGTTCTGAGGGAGCACACTAGTTATGGCATGCAGGATTTCACCACAAGGTCATAAGTCACCCCTTCACCTTATCCAACAAGCCCTGGCTTATATCCTCCACTGTCTAAGGAAGTAAGCCCAACCAGTACTGCTAGGATTGAGGTCCCATGTTAGTCCCCAAAATCAAACTTGTGTCTATTGTGGGAGATAGCTGATAGAGACAGAGGAACTACTGAAGTATATGTACTTTTTTTCATATCTGATTTTGCTGTATGCAAGGAAGAAATTGCTCAGTTTTCAGAGCATTTAGAGAAGTTTGTAGAGGAGTTTGTGAAGTTGACAATATCCTCTGATTTAACATGGCTCAGCATGCAAATATTATTATATTGTATTATTATACTTTAAGTTCTAGGGTACATGTGCACAATATGCAGGTTTGTTACATATGTATGCATGTGCCATGTTGGTGTGCTGCACCCATTAACTCGTCATTTACATTAGGTATATCTCCTAATGCTACCCCTCCCCCTCACCCCTCCCCACAATATGCCCCAGTGTGTGATGTTCCGCTTCCTGTGTCCAAGTGATCTCATTGTTCAGTTCCCATCTATGAGTGAGAACATGCAGTATTTGGTTGCCGGTTCTTGTGATAGTTTGCTGAGAATGATGGTTTTCAGGTGCATCCATGTCCCTACAAAGGACACTAACTCATCCTTTTTTATGGCTGGCATGTAAATACTATTATCCACTTGTACTGTAGATGAATAACAAAGAATTCCGGGTACTAGGTATAAGCATACATACGGAATGGCTGTGTGTAACCCAGTTCATGCCATTTATCATGTGGGAGGAGATGCAGTTCCAGATCTAGACATCAGTGGGATTACTAGAAAAGGTCTCAAGATCTCAAATGTGGAAATCGCATAATAACTTGTTTAGTTGTAAGACAATGTGTGTGATTATGTCAGTTAATTATGATAAAGTCAGAAAAATAACTCAAGGAAAAGAGGAAAATCCCACTCTAATTCAGGGCTCTTTGGTTGAGGCAATCAGGAAATATACTAATATAGACCCTGACTCCCAGGAAGTGTGAGCTCTTCTAGGGGTGTATTTTATTACTCAGTCTTCCCCCTGACTTGGATAAAGCAAGAAGTAGCAATTTGACCCTAACATCCCGGAGACACTCTTAGACATTGCCTTTGGGGTTTACAATAATAGGGACAGGGCAGAGGTGGAGACAAAAATCAAAAGAATTGTCTAGAAAGCACAATTGTTAGTGACAACTTTAGGCCCACTCCTGCCTCTGAGTTACCCTCCTCAAAGAAATGTGTGACATTACATCTAGGGTGCTCAGATGAGCATCCCTCACTTACTAGCCGTCTCTAGGTCAAAATCAGCACTTGTCTTCTGTATGCAAGAAGGTCACTGGAATGATTGCACCAGGATTAAAAGGGAGTTTGAGACATTCAGACTCATAATGGCCAAAAAGTAGAGGACAGATAAGGACTAAGATGCTCTATATCTCCCACTGGACACCTTATTACCTCCACAGAGGAGCCTCAAGTAACCCTTGATATAGCAGACACAATATTGAGTTCTTATTGTACACAGAAGATGCCTACTCAGTTTTAACCCATTTCCCAGGGCTACAATTTTCCCACTCTTGTACAGTAATAGGAATTGATGGTCAGCCAAGAATGAGGAGATTCTCCTAGCCACTTGATTGCATTGTAAAGCACCATATATTTTGCCAAAGGTTTTTAATATTATACCTGAGAGTTTTATCCTATTACAAGAGACTAGTTTTCCAAACTACACATCACAGCTCACTTTAAGATGCCCAATGAGAGAGCAACAGGCCAGAAGGAATGCTTCTCCTAGCTTCAAATACTTGCCTTTACACAGATACGGAGAAGAACTGCCTTCCATGACATATTGCTTCTCTACTAGACCCCTCTGTTTGAAACATGGAAGTTTCTAGTAGAGCTGTTAATGTATCCCCAGTCCAGACTGTTCTAAAACCCAGTGTTAATTACCTGTGGGGGAAAAAAAACAATATCCTATGAATCCTGAGCTCAAAGGGACATTCATCCCTTAATAATGAGGGCCTAAAGATATGACTATAACAGCCCTGTCAGTGTCCATGTACACCCCATTCCACCTGTAAGGAAATCAATTGAGGAATATAAATTTATTTTGACTCTAAGGGGATTTAAATGGGACAGTAGTCTCAGTTCACTCATTAGTTTCTAATACTTGTACAATCCTGACTGAAGTATCTGAAGATGCTCATTGATTCACATTGTTAGATTTAAAGGATGTTTTCTTTTATTTATCTTTTACACCCACACTCCCAGTATATTTTTGCTATTGAATGGACTGATCCAGACCCTCATGCTGCATCTCAACTTACCTGAACAGTTCTTCTCCAGAATTTTAGATACATTCCCCATCTATTTGGCAATGCATTGGCCTAGGAGTTAAGGAAACTGCAGTTAACTAATAGGTCTCTCTTGCAATACGTTGATAACTTACAAATATCTAGATCTACCAGGGAATACTCTCCCAGGACCACAATTCATCTTCTTAATTTTCTGGAAAAGCAAGAATATAATGTACTCCCACAAGGCCCAGATCTCTGTGAAAAGATGTATTCACGCTTGGGACAAGGACTTGGACCCCCAAAGTGAAAACATCAGGGGTCAAAGTGACCCAAGTGAGACCCTCTTGGTCCTCCAACCCCCTCTGACTAAGAAACAGTTGAGAACCCTTTTGGAAATGGCAAGTTTCTGTGAGATCTAGATTCCCTGGTTTGGTCTTATAGCAAAGTCACTCCATAAGCTCTAGAAGGGAGTGGTAATGAGCTTTTGAATTGGGATGGAACCTACCAACAGGCATTCTTGACCCTAAAAGAAAACCTAAAACATCTTTTGGATGTTTTGGACTCTAACCTCAAAAAACCTTTACCCTCTATGTGCCCAAAAAACAGGAATGGTTTGAATGTCCTACCTCAAAGTCCCAGGAAGAGCCCTAGACTTAGTGCTTACTATTCTAAACAGCGAAACCAGGTAACAGCTGGGTGGCCAGGATCCTTGGGTTCTGTGGAAGCCATTGCTCTATTAGTAGAAGAAGCCAGTAAGTTCACCTTTGGATAATAATTAGATGTCATAACCCCTACCAAGTACAGGGGGTTTAGAAGCAAAAGGATATGAATGGCTAACAGGGAGTCACTTATTTAATAACAGGTTTTTCTTCTTGACACCCCAGATGTAACCCTTATAATGTATTGAGTTTTAAACCCTGATATCCTGTTGCTACACTTCACATCCTAATAACAGACACCTAACTCACTTCCCTCCTGTGTGGAAACTATAGCAGATCTGACCTGAAAGATCAGCCTCTGTCTATTCCTGATGAGTGGTTAATAGATAAGAGTAGCTTTATACATCAGAGAGTAAGAAAGGCAGGTTTTGTGGTATTTAGTCAACAAGAAGTCACTGAGGCAAAAACTTTACTTCCCCAGGTTTCTGTTGAAGAAGCAGAATGAGTTGTTCTGGTCAGGGCTCTCCAATTAGGAAAGACTTGAGAGTCAATATATTTCCTGATTCCAAATACAGGTTTCTTATTCTCTGTGCTCATGCTGTTACATGAAAAGAAAGAGGAGTACTAAGAGCTAAAGTATACCCAGTACAACGTCACTGAGATTTGATGCTGTCCAGCTCCAAAAGAAAGTAGCAATTATTCACTATAGGGGACATCAAAAGGGAAGTGCTTCTATATTATTAAATAAAATGCTCTGGCAGAAAGAGCAGCTAAGACTATAGCTAAAGAGACGCCAGTTTTATAGGTCACTGATTAATGCCAGGTGCTGCACCCATGTCAGGATCACCGCACTATATACCCCTGAGGAATTTAAATGGGCAGAATAGAAAGGTTTATACAAGGATTCATCAGGACGGTTACTAAAAAGCAACTAACTCTTGTACCCTGAGTCTGACCAATGAAAAATAATTAAGCATTTTCATGACTCCTCACATTTGGAGTGGAGTCAATTGAATTTTCACTATTCAATTGAATTTTCCAAATCTTCTCTGGAAACAAGTTAGTCTAGACTGTAAAGAGGGTCACCAGGGCTTGTGAATTTCGTGACTGTCATGATCCAGGAAGCCACCTCATACTTCCACATCGACTGAAATTTTAGAGACAGTGAGGGACATGACCTGGGACAACTGGCCGATAGATTTTTCTCAGATACTACCTTATAGGGGATGAAAATATCTGCTAGTATTTATAGACACTTTCACCAAGTGGGTTGAGATTTACCACATAAGGCATTAGAAGTGTCTAATTTTTACTTAAAGAGATCACTGCAAGGTTTGGATTATCTAAATGTCTGCAGAGTGATGATGGACCTCTCTTCACACTTAAAGTGACCCAGCAGCTTTTCTTCATCCTTAAGCATTGCCTATCACCTTTACTCCTCCTGGAGTTCTCAATTCTCAGGTAAGGTAGAAAAGCTAATCATGTTTTAAAAGGACATTAGAAAAGCCATGTAAGGAGACCTCAGAGGCCTGGGTTTCTCTCCTAGCCATAGCCCTTTTTAAAAGGAAACTCACTCATTTATGTGATGAATTATATTTATTGATTTGTGTCTAACTAGCCTTGCATCATGGGGATGAAGCTGACTGATCATGATGATCATCAGATATATTGTCCTAAAGTTTTCTTTTTCATTTTATCTCTGTCAGATTTTGGTATTATCAATGATATTTGCCTCATAAAACGAGTTAGAGTGAAGTTCCTCCTTTTTGTTTGAAATAATTTCAGAGAAAATGATTCCAGCTCCTCTTTATACCTCTGCCAGAATTCAACTGTAAATCTACCTAGTTCTGGGCTTTTTTAAGTTGGTAAGGTATTTATTAATGCCTCAATTTCAGAACTTTTTATTGGTCTGCTCAGAGATTCAACTTCTTTCTGGCACCCCTCATGATTATATGACTAATGTTCATGGTCATGATACTATGAAATGACTTAAACTCTGGAATGAAATTAGCAAAAATGACCCCAAATATTCCTGGCCATAATGGTGAACTTATGATATCACTAGATGAATTTGTCTGCATGCTCAAATGTAATGGAAGCTATTGAACCTTACAAACATAATCAGTCATTTTACAATTTGTAATTTGAGCTTTCTAAAAGAAATGAAGAATTATTTATAGCTTCTCTGAAAGAGAATCAATAAAAATGTAACAAAGTCTTTATAAAATAGAAAAAAAGAGAAAGTGGAACATGCAAAAAATGTATGGAGTTGACTCTTCTTTTTTTTGTTTTTGGACCTACTTTTTCTACCTTTCTCTTTCTTACTCCTTCTTCCATCGCAGCTCTTCTTTCTTCTACAATACTTCCATCCCCTCTCTCAACTTCCCCTCTCTCAACTCAGCTCTGTTTCAAATACTCCTTTCCTGTACTCTGACTCAGCATTATGAACCTTCTAGTTTCCTTTGTGATTATAGGAGGCAATGGTAATCCTGCCAGGTCAGTTTGTTCCCCAGGTAAAATTGGAGTTCTGGCTGTCACTAATCCCTTTCCCAATTCCTTATTAAATTCCTTAGTACTCTGCCACTTGTCAGTTCAATCTGTTAATTACCAAATATCAGCCTGAATATTCAGATCGCTATTCTCCAAAACTACATAGAGAGGGTGGAGAAAGATGGCATTATGGAAGCCTATACCATTTGTCTCCCCCAAGGAACACCGAATTTTCACAACAATCTGTACTGTCACAAGAATAGAGCACTTTCACAGAAACCAAAAAATTAGGCAAGCAACCACAGTATCTGGTTTTAACCTCATATTACTGAAAAATGCATTGAATAGGGTAAGAAAGACAGTCTTATATCACTGACACCAGTCCTCCCAATGACCCAGTAGCAGTACAGAAAGAGTCTGCACACTTGGGGAAGGAAAAGAACAGTGACTGGGGGACTTTATATAGAACTCAGTGCTACCCTGTCACAGCGGAGAGCAAAGCTATGCTGGGCCCAACCAGCACCTATAAAAGAAGAGAGCATTTGAACCAGACGGAGGGGTATTGTTCATTCTAGCAGTGAGAACTTCAGTCTCTGAGAATGGCTTGCCAGTGGGAAAAGAGTTCTGAGATCCTGGGTAAATCTGAAAGGCAGTCTAGGACACAATGACTTCAATTCCTGGGCAATGCATAAAACTCTGAGTTGAGTTCAGAGCCAGCAGCAACACAAGCTAGAGAGACACTAGCTGAGGTAACTAAGGAAGTGCTTATGACTCCCCTTCCCCAACCTCAGGCAGTGCAGATTGCAGCAAGGAAAGTGACTGCTTTCTTCTGCCTAAGAAAAGGAGAGCAAAGGGTAAAGAGGACTTTGTCTTGCACCTTGTATACCAGCTTAGCCACAGTCAGATAGTACATGAGGCAGAGTCATGAATCACCCATTGTAGGGGCAGGATTCATCACCTCCTTACTAAAGAGCTCTTGGGCCCATACTGTGAAGACCACAATAAGTACCTAATTATTTACTGTCCAGAGACCAGTGAATATCTACAAGCATCAACACAAAGCATGAAAACATGACATTACCAAAGGAGTTAAAAGTTACCAGGGACAATCCTGGAGAAACAGAAACATGTGACCTTTCAGACAGAATTTGATAACTCTTTGGAGGAAAGTAAAAAAAAAAATCGAGATAACATAAAGAAAAAATTCAGAATTCTATTTCAATAATTAAACAAAGAGATTGAAATAATTAAAAAGAAGCAAAAATAAAAATAGTACAGCTGAAAGATGCAGTTGACATACTGATGAATTCCTCAGCCTCTTATAGCAGAGCTGGTCAAGCGGAAGAATTAGTGAGCTTAAAGACAGACTATTTAGAAATACACAGTTAGAAGAGATTTAAAAGAATAAAGAAGAATAAACTGTGTTGACAGTATTTAGAAAATAGTATCAAAAGGGCAAATACGTGAGTTATTGGCCTTAAAGAGGAGGTAGAGCAAGAAGAATAGAAAGTTTATTCAAAGGAATAATAGAGAATGGTCCACATCTAGAGAAAGATATCAATATTAAAGGAAAATAAGATTATAGAACACCAAGAAATCTTTACTCAAAACTACATGAAGATATTTAAAAGGCAAAATCTCAAGGGTCTGGATAAAGAAGATAAAATATCCTAAAAGAAGCAAGATTAAAAAAAAAAAAAAAGCACCAAATAACACACAATGGAACTTTAACATGTCTGACAGCAGGTTTTGAGTGGAAACCTTACAAGCCAGCAGGAAAGCCATTAGACATTTAACTTGTAACATTCTTAATTCTGAAGGGAAAAAAAAAAAAAAAAACATAAAATAGAGTATCTGCTTAAAATTATCTTTCATACACAGCAGACATATCCTAAAAGAAATATTAAAAGTAATTTTATAATCTGGAAGAACAGAATGTTAATGAGCAAGAAACCAACAGAAGGTGCAAAATTCACTGGTAGTGGCAACACACATAGAATAAAATAGAAAGATGCAGAACATTACAATACTGAATTATGCTATATAAGCTACTCTTATCTTAAATAAAAATAGTAAATAATGAACTAATCAAAAATAGTAACTACAAATTTCCAAAATATAGACATTGCAATAAGACATAAAGAAAAACAAACAAAAAAAAGTGAGGAGATAAAGTGTACAGCTATTGTTAGATTATTTTTGCATGTTGTTTATGCAATCAATATTATGTGATCAGCTTAAAATAATTTTGTTAATAATTTTAAGTTAATAATTGTAATTAAATAATCTTAAATTGGAATTTTGTTAATTTAATCTAATTATTTTGATTTTTATAAAGAATTCTTTTTTTTAATTGTACTTTAACTTCTAGGGTGCATGTGCACAACATACAGATTTGTTATATACATATACATGTGCCATGTTGGTGTGCTTCAACCATTAACTCGTCATTTACATAAGGTGTATCTCCTAATGCTATTCCTCCCCCACTAGCCCCATGCCACGACAGGCCCTGGTGTGTGTGTTCCCCACCGTGTCCAAGTATTCGCATTGTTCAGTTATCAACTATGAGTGAGAACATGTGGTATTTGGTGTTCTGTCCTTGCGAGAGTTTGCTCAGAATGATGGTTTCCAGCTTCTTCCATGTTCCTAACAAAGGACATGAACTCATCCTTTTTTATGGCTGCATAGTATTCCATGGTGTATATGTGTCACATTTTCTTAATCCAGTCCATCATTGATGGACATTTGGATTGATTCCAAGTCTTTGCTATTGTGAATAGTGCTACAATAAACATACATGTGCATGTGTCTTTATAGCAGCATGATTTATAATCCTTTGCTTATATACCCAGTAATGGAATGGCTGGGTCAAATGGTATTTCTAGTTCTAGATCCTTGAGGAATCGCCACGCTGTCTTCCACAATAGTTGAAATAGTTTACAGTTCCACCAACAGTGTAAATGTGTTCCTATTTCTCCACATCCTCTCCAGCGCCTGTGGTTTCCTGAATTTTTAATGATTGTCATTCTAACTGGTGTGACATTATATCTTATTGTTGTTTTGATTGGCATTTATCTGATGGCCAGTGATGAAGAGCATTTTTTCATGTATCTGTTGGCTGCATAAATGTCTTCTTTTGAGAAGTATCTATTCATATCCTTTGCCCACTTTCTGATGTAAATTTGTTTGAGTTCTTTGTAGATTCTGGATATTAGCCCTTTGTTAGATGAGTAGATTGCAAATATTTCCTCCCATTCTGTAGGTTTCCAGTTCACTCTGATGGTAGTTTCTTTTGCTGTGCAGATGCTCTTTAGTTTAATGAGATGCCATGTGTCAATTTTGGCTTTTGTTGCCACTGATTTTGTTGTTTTAGACATGAAGGACTTGCCCATGCTGAATGGTATTGCCTATGGTTTTTCTTCTAGGGTTTTTATGGTTTTAGGTCTAACATTTAAGTCTTTAATCAATCTTGAATTAATTTTTGTATAAGGTATACGTAAGGGATCCAGTTACAGCTTTCTACATATGGCTAGCAAGTTTTCCCATCACTATTTATTACATAGGGAATCCTTTTCCCATTTGTTGTTTTTGTCAGGTTTGTCAAAGGTTGTAGATGTGTGGTATTATTTCTGAGGACTCTATTCTGTTCCATTGGTCTATTATCACTGTTTTGGTACCAGACCATGCTGTTTTGGTTACTGTAGCCTTGTAGCATAGTTTGAAGTCAGGTAGCATGATGCCTCCAGCTTTGTTCTTTTGGCATAGGATTGTCTTGGCAAGGCAAGGCAAGTTTTTTGTTCCATATGAACTTTAAAGTAGGTTTTCCAATTCTGTGAAGAGAGTCATTGGTAGCTTGATGGGGATGGCATTGAGTCTATAAATTTGGTTCTTCCTATCCATGAGCATGGAATGTTCTTCCATTTGTCTATATCCTCTTTTATTTCATTGAGCAGTTGTTTGTAGTTCTCCTTGAAGAACTACAAGTGGTCCTTCACATCCCTTTTAAGTTGGATTCCTATGTATTTTATTCTCTTTGAAGCAACTGTTAATGGGAGTTCACTCATGATTTGGCTCTCTCTCTGCTGTTGGTATATAGGAAAGTTTGTGATTTTTTCACATTGATTTTGTATCCTGTGACTTTGCTGAAGTTCCTTATCAGCTTAAGGAGATTTGGGGCTGAAACATGGGGTTTTCTAAATAGGCAATCATGTCATCTGTAAACAGGGACAATTTGACTTCCCTTTTCCTAATTGAATACCCTTTATTTCTTTCCCCTGCCTGATTGCCCTGGCCAGAACTTCCAACACTATGTTGAATAGGAGTGGTGAGAGAGGGCATCCCTGTCTTGTGCCGGTTTTCAAAGGGAACGCTTGAGGTTTTGCCCATTACTATGATATTGGCTGTGGGTTTGTCATAAATAGCTCTTATTATTTTGAGATACATCCCATGAATACCGAATTCATTGTCAGTTTTTAGCATGAAGGCTGTTGAATTTTGTCAAAGGCCTTTTCTGTATCTATTGAAATAATCATGTGGTTTTTGTCTTTGGTTCTGTTTATATGCTGGATTATATTTATTGATTTCCATATGGTGAAGCATCTTTGCCTTCCAGAGATGAAGCCCATTTGATCATGGTGGATAAACTTTTTGATGTGCTGCTGGATTCAGTTTGCCAGTATTTTATTGAGGATTTTTGCATTGATGTTCATCTGGGATATTGGCCTAAAATTCTCTTTTTTTCTTTGTATCTCTGCCAGGCTTTGGTATCAGGATGATGCTGGCATCATAAAATGAGTTAGTGAGGATTCCCTCTTTTTCTATTGATTGGAATAGTTTCAGAAGGAATGGTATTAACTCCTCCTTGTACCTCTGGTAGAATTCGGCTGTGATTCCATCTGGTCCTGGACTTTTTTTGGTTGGTAGGCTATTAATTATTGTCTCAATTTCAGAGCTTGTTATTGGTCTTCCTGGTTTAGTGTTGGGAGGGTGTATGTGTCCAGGAATTTATACATTTCTTCTAGATATTCTAGCTCATTTGCATAGAGATGTTTATAGTATTCTCTGGTGATAGTTTGTATTTCTGTGGGATCAGTGGTAATATCCTCTTTATCATTTTTTATTGCATCTATTGTACTCTTCTCTCTTTTGTTCTTTATTAGTCTTGCTAATGGTCTATGAATTTTGTTGATGTTTTCGAAAAAACCAGCTTCACTGATTTTTGAAGGGCTTTTTATGCCACTATCTCGTTCAGTTCTGTTCTGATCTTAGTTATTTCTTGCCTTGTGCTAGCTTTTAAATGTGTTTGCTCTTGCTTCTCCAGTTATTTTAATTGTGATGTTAGAGTGTCAATTTTAGATCTTTCCTGCTTTCTCTTGTGGGCGTTTAGTGCAACAAATTTCTGTCTACACACTCCTTTAAACATGTCCTAGAGAATGTGGTGTGTTGTGTCCTTGTTCTGATTGGTTTCCAAGAGCATGTTTATTTCTGCCTTCATTTCGTTATCTACCATTGTCATTTAGCAGCAAGTTATTCAGTTTCCATGTAGTTGAGTGGTTTTGAGTGAGTTTCTTAATCCTGAGTCTTTTTATTGCACTGTGTTCTGAAAGACAGTTTGTTACAATTTCTGTTCTTTTACATTTGCTGAGGAGCACTTTACTTCCAACTATGTGGTCAATTTTGGAATAAGTGTGATGTGGTAGTGAGAAGAATGTATATTCTGTTGATTTGGGGTGGAGAGTTCTGTAGATGTCTATTAGTTCCGCTTGGTGCAGAGCTGAGTTCAATTTCTGGATATCCTTGTTAACTTTCTGTTTGGTTGATCTGTCTAATGTTGACAGTGGGGTGTTAAAGTCTCCCATTATTATTTTGTGGGAGCCTAAGTCTCTTTGTAAGTCTCTAAGGACTTGCTTTATAAATCTTGGTGCTCCTGTTGGGTGAATATATATTTAGGATAGTTAGCTCTTCTTGTTGAATTGATCCCTTTACCATTATGTAATAGCCTTCTTTGTCTCTTTTGATCTTTGTTGGTTTAAAGTCTGTTTTATCAGAGACTAGGATTGCAACCCCTCCCTTCTTTGTTTTCCATGTGCTTGGTAGATCGTCCTCCTTCCCTTTATTTTGAGCCTATTTGGGTCTCCGCACGTGAGATGGGTCTCTTGAATACAGCACACTGATGGGTCTTGACGCTATCCAATTTGTCAGTCTGTGTCTTTTAATTGGAGCATTTAGCCCATTTACATTTAAGATTAATATTGTTATGTGTGAATTTTATCCTGTCATTATGATATTAACTGATTATTTTGCCCTTTAGTTGATGTAGTTTCTTTCTAGCATCGATGGTGTTTACATTTTGGCATGTTTTTGCAGTGGCTGGTACCGTTTGTTCCTTTCCACAAGTGCTTCCTTCAGCAGCTCTTGTAAGGCAGGCCTGGTGGTGACAAAATCTCTCAGCATTTGCTTGTCTGTAAAGGATTTTATTTCTCCTTCACTTCTGAAGCTTAGTTTGGCTGGATATGAGATTTTGGGTTGAAAATTTTCTTCTTTAAGAATATTGAATATTGGTCCCCACTCTATTCTAGCTTGTAGAGTTTCTGCTGAGAGACCTGCTGTTAGTTTTATGGGCTTCCCCTTGTGGGTAACCCAACCTTTCTCTCTGACTGCCCTTAACATTTTTTTCTTCATTTCAACTTTGGTGAATTTGACAATTATGTGTCTTGGAGTTGCCATTCTTAAGGAGTATCTTTGTGGCATTATCTGTATTTCCTGAATTTAAATGTTGGCCTGCCTTCCTAGGTTGGGAAAGTTCTCATGGATAATATCCTGCAGAGTGTTTTACAACTTGGTTTCATTCTCCCCATCACTTTCAGGTATACCAATCAGACCTAGATTTGGTCCTTTCACATAGTCTCATATTTCTTGGAGGCTTTGTTAATTTTTTTTTTTTTACTCTTTTTTCTCAAAACTTCCCTTCTTGCTTCATTTCATTCATTTGATCTTCAATCACTGATACTCTTTCTTCCAGTTGATCAAGTCAGTTACTGAAGCTTGTGCATTCTTCATGTTATTCTCATGCCATCATTTTCAGCTCCATACTGTCATTTAAGGACTTCTCTACAGTGGTTATTCTAGTTAGCCATTCGTCTAATCTTTTTTCAAGGTTTTTAGCTTCTTTGCGATGGTTTCAAACTTCCTCCTTTAGCTTGGAGATGTTTGATTGTCTGAAGCCTTCTTCTCTCAACTTGTCAAAGTCATTCTCCATCCAGCTTTGTTCCATTGGTGGCAAGGAGCTGTGTTCCTTGGAGGGAGAGAGGTGCTCTGATTCTTAGAATTTTCAGCTCTTCTGCTCTGTTTTTTTCTCCATCTTTGTGGTTTTTATCTACCTTTGGTCTTTGATGATGGTGATATACAGATGGGGTTTTGGTGTGAATATCCTTTCTGTTTGTTAGTTTTCCTTCTAACAGACAGGACCTTCAGCTTCAAGTCTGTTGGAGTTTGCTGGAGGTCCACTCCAGACCCTGTTTGCCTGCATATCAGCAGTGGAGGCTGCAGAACAGCAAATAATGCTGAACAACAGATGTTGTTACCTGATCCTTCCTCTGGAAGCTTCGTCTTAGAGGGGTACCTGGCCATGTGAGGTGTCAGTCTGCCCCTACTGGGGGGTGCCTCCCAGTTAGGCTACCTGGGGGTCAGGGACCCACTTGAAGAGGCAGTCTGTCCATTCTCAGATGTCAAACTGGGTGCTGAGAGAACCACTACTCTACTCTCCTCAAAGCTGTCAGACAGGGACAGTTAAATCTGCAGAGGTTTATCTGCCTTTGGTTCAGCTATGCCCTGCCCCAAAGGTGGAGTCTATAGAGGCAGACAGGCTTCCTTGAGCTGTGGTGGGCTCCACCCTGTTCGGGCTTCCAGCCCACTTTGTTTACCTACTCAAGCCTCAGCAATGGTGGGTGCTCCTCTCCCAGTCTTGCTGCTGCCTTGCAGTTTGATCTCAGATTGCTGTGCTAGCAATGAGGGAGGCTCTGTTGGTATGGGACCCTCTGAGCCAGGCACAGGGTATAATCTCCTGGTGTATTGTTTGCTAAGACCCTTGGAAAAGTGCAGTATTAGGGTAGGAGTGACCCTGTTTTCCAGGTATTGTCTGTCAGGGCTTCCCTTGGCTAGCAAAGGGAATTCCCTTACCCCTCATGCTTCCTAGGTGAGGCGATGCTTCGCCCAGCTTTGACTGTCACTCAGTGGGCTGTACCCACTGTCCTGTATCCACTGTCTGACATGCCCCAGTGAGATGAATCAGGTACCTCAGTTGGAAATGTGTTAGTGTCAGGTGTTCCTCCTTCTGCATTTCAGGCCTTACCGTGAGTGTGATGAATTCAAGAGTGGAGTCCTGCAATTTTCACTGCCAAGGGGTTGCAGAGGATGGTACAAGGTCCCTAACACTTGCGACTTCAAGACGGGGAAAGAAAGGGAAGAGCCTTCACCAGTTCCAAGTCTCCTGGATTAAACGGAGGTGATCCTAGTTATTGGGGTTGGATTTTAATAGCTGTTTTAATTCCTGCTGGAAGTGGGCCAGGGAGGTTACATGTTTAATCAATTCAGAAGTTTCCCAATCTAATATAAAATCATGACTAAGGAAAGGCCATTCATATACCATTTCAAAAGGTCTTAACCTCAAATTTAAAGGGATCGTCCTCACTCCCACTAAGGCTGTAAAAAGGAAAGTAGTCTAGTGGACTGCTTCTTGAGACAACTTCTTGAGGTGCTTTTTAACGATGTCATTTGTTTTTCTCTACCTTCCCTGAAGATTGTTGTCTCCAAGCACAATGAAGATGGTATCGTATGTTCAGAGCTTTTGAGAGCTTCTGTGTAACAGCCACCTTAAATGAAAGGCCATTGTCACTTGGAAGGTATTTAGATAGTTCAAAGTGAGGAATTATTTCATTGACTCATGCTTTCATCATTTTAGAGGCCTTTTCTATTCAATATGCAGATTCTTCTATTCAATTAGTGAAGGTATCCACCCCCTACACCAGGAGGTACTATATCTTTTTTCTCTTTGGCATATGGGTAAAACTAATTTGCCAGTCCTCCCCTGGGAAACTTCCCATCTTTTGACTTGGGTGGGGAAAAGCTGTCTGTTGAGGGGATTGTTTTTGAGGCATATCTCACAAGCATTAACAACCCATTTGTTTTTGGTAAATTGTTACCCAAAAACAATTTCTGACTAGTTGGTTAATTTTATCTTTTTCTAAGTGAAAAGATTGGTGAAAGATTTTATAACTTACTACTGACTAGAGGCTGACAAGTAAAATTTGCCATTCTTTGATTGTAACAATCCCAAGAGTTGAAAAGTGTATCCTCAAGACGCAGCCCGATCTATCTCTACTGGGGAATAGTGAGGCTTTATTCCCCTATAAAGACCTCCCAAATTAGAGGAACTTCAAATACACTGGAACTTTGGGGTCATCTTATTAATGACTTAGCTGTTTGGTCTGCTAACCTATATCCCTTCAACTATTTCATCCATCCTCTTCTGGTGTCCTTAGCAATGTATTACTGCCACTTCCTATGGAAGGAAAACTAAGACAACAATCTATTTCCTGGTGATATTCAATGGGAGACCTCTTAGCGTCGGGAAATGTCTTTCTTTCCAAATAACAGCATGATTATGAAGAACCGGGAAAGCAAATGTAGAATCAGTATGTATGTTAACTGCCTTTCCTTTGCTTAGTTCAAGAGTCCTTGTGCGGGTGATTATTTTAGCTAATTGAACATTTGTATCTGGTGAGAGAGGTGCGCTTTTAATGATGTCATCCAAGGTGATTATTGTATACCCTACCCTATGAGTTTCTTCTTCTACTAAAGAGTTCATTTGTAAAGAGAATCCAGTCTGGGTTTCCTAGGGAAGTTTTCTTGAGGTCCTCTCTGGCTGTATAGGTTTGCACCACAATTTGTCCAAATTCATGTTTAGGTTTCCTCTTAGAGGAAAGTGACTGGGTTCAGGCAAGGACAAGTCTTTTAGTAAACTGCAGATTCCTCCATCAGCAATGCTTGATATTGTGGAGCTGATTATCTGTTAGCCAAATACTTTAATTAGAGGATCACAATCCTGCTACATTATGGGCGGTGTAAACAGTCAAGTTATTCCCCGGGTTAACTTAGTGGCTTCTGGCACCATTAAAGCCACCACTGCAACTGCTTGGAGGCAAGCTGGCTATCCTGTAGCCACCAAATAAAGCTCTTCCTTAGGTAATTGACTGACTGTTGGGCTGAATCTTGGGCCGAAGTTAAAACTTCCAGGGTTCTTCCCTTCTTTTCAGAGACATAAAGATTTAATGCCTTTTCTATGGGAAAACTGGGGGCAGGTATTTTAAGTAAGGCTTGCTTTAGCTGATTAAAGACCTTCTGAGGCTCAAGTTCCCATGTGAAGAGATGAGTTTTATCTTTTAATTTATAAGGTGATAAAAATGATGAACTATTTCACTGTGCCCAGTGAAATAGGAATCCACAATCTGCAAAAACATAATACACCAAAATTCTCTTAGCTGTTTGAGGGTTTTGAGAAGGGGAAAGGAGGAAATAGGCTTATTTTTCTCGTCTTCTAATGTTCTGTTCCCTTTTAACAAGGCTAGACATATGGCTTTACTGAAGTTTTACAAAGCTTTGCTTTAGATTTGGAAATTTTATATCCTCTACCTGCTAGTAAGTTAAGAAGTGCCTCAGAGCCTTTTTGAGAAACTTCTTCAGTTGGGAACAGAAGAGAGTATCATTTACATATTGTAAAACTTTTACCTGAGGATGAGAAAATTCATAGAGGTCATTTGATGATGTTTGCCAAACAACTGGGGCTGTCTCAGAATCCCTGAGGCAGTACTGCCCAAATCAACTGGGTAGCCTGGTTGGAGAGATCCTTGAAAGCAAATAAGTTTTGGGAGTCAAAGTGCAATGGTATGCAAAAAAGGCATTCTTTAGGCCCAAAAGTGAACCATTTAGTTGCCTTGGGTATTTGAGTTAGCAAAGAATAAGAATTAGAAATGACCAGATGGATTGGAACTACAGCTTCATTAATGAGATAGAGATCCTTAACTAGTCTCCTCCATTCATTAACAGGTTTCTGTAACCTTAATATTGGAGTGTTGAAGGGTTGTTGCAAGATTTGTGAAAGTCGTGTGCTTTAAAGTGATTAATAATGGCTTCTAATTCTTTTCTAGCTTTGGCTTTAGGGGGTACTTCTTCTGGTTTTGGAAGAAAGTGGGATCTTTAAGGTAAATCTGGACAAGTATAAGAGTTGCAGACTGGCCAATTTTCCCTTGACTTGCACCTCTGGGTTAATATTGGTTTCTATTAAGGGCAGACAAAGAGTTTGTCCTGGAGCCATAAGGATGATGCTAGAATATCCCATATAGGTTAGCTGGAATACTAACTAGAATATCTCTACCTAGTAAAGGAGGGAGACTCTCAGGCATAATTAAAAAGTACGAGTGTGAGTAAAGAGCAAGTTTCCCCAACTATAACTAAAATCTTAAGGAATTCCCAAGTCACTCATCATGGTCATGCTATGGATTGGAGAGGAGAAGAGAGGCTGGTACCAGAGAAGTGGGGCATTGCTCTAAAGGTACTTGAAAATGTTGAATGCAACATGGAATTAGGGACCTGCTTTAAAAACTGTCTTGGCCACATTTTCACAGAACAGCTGTCTTTGCTGAGAAATCACCTCTACCCCAGATAAACTTGGACTGTCCAAAGCACAAAAGCTGGAATGACTAAGTTGCCCAAACAGCAAAGATGGCAGAAAGCCTATCTCTCTGAGAGCCGGTTCCCAGGGAAGTTTCAAATGTCTGTATAGTGAAGAACACTGGCACGGATGACTAGAGGCCTGAATTGAGAGGTCCTGCCCAGTGAGGAGAAATGAAAGTTGAGACCCACTTAAAGCAGAAGTCTGGCTATATTTTTGTAGAGCAGCCATGCTGTGTTGCTCTACAAAATTAACACCTTTTCTGCTCCTGGCTGACTTGGACTCTAATGCTTAATGGCTGATACGGTTAAGTCACCCCAACAACAATGAAGCAGGCCACCCCTCCTTCTGGGAGCTCTGTCCCAGGGAGGCTTCACATTTTTATCAACTGCAGAACACCAGTGGAGGTGACTGAATGAACCAGTTGGGAGATCCCAACCAATGAGAAGGAACAGGAATGGGGGCCAACATTAAAAAGCAGTCTTGCAGTCTTTGTAGTGTAGTTTTGCTGTGCTGGGTGATCCCTTTTGCCTCTGGTTGGCCTGACTCTCCAAAGCCTGAAGGTTGGAATGGCTGAGTCACCCCAAAAATAAAGATGGTGGCCTGCCCCTCCTTCTGGGAGCTCCATCCCAGAGAAGTTTCTAATCTCTGTCAGTTAGAGAACACTGCTAGGTGTGGCTGGAGGCCCCATTTATAGGTCCCACCCAGTGAGGAGGAATGAGATTGGCTACCTACTTTAAAAATCAGTCTTGCCATGTTTTCATAGGGCAACCGGGCTGTGCTGGGCACTCCCTTCCACCATCAGTTGGCTTGAACTCTCCAAAACCTGAAGGCTGGAATGGCTGAGTGTCCCAAAGAGTAAAGATAGTGGCCTGCTCTTCCTGATGGGCGCTCCCTCTTATGAAGCTACTGATGGCAGTCTAGAATTCCAAGCCAGAGTGTATTTTCCTTTGAGGTGCCACGGCATGGCTCAGCCCCCTGGATTCAGCCTCTTTGCTAGGGGCATGTATCAGTGTCTAACCTCCCACTGCGCCAGAGTTGCCGGTACTTTGGCTGGGAAGGCATGAGGGCCCGAGTATCTAAGGCTCCTGGGTCTCTGCGTTTGCATGAGCAGCTACTCTACCAAGACCCGATGTAGCTCTGAACGACCTGGTAAAGTGGGCTCAAGAGGATCCCCTGACCTGAGGTTGCAAAGAACTTTGACAGATGTGTGAGTTTGTTCATTGCTACTCTGGGTTGGGGAAGTACCTTTGGCCCCGTGTTGCTCCCAAGTGTGTCATCATCCTGTCTTGCATTTCTTTGTTCTCCATAAATCAAGTTGTTTCCTTGATTAGTCACAATGTGAGTACCTGAATGTTTCAGTTCAGGTACACAATAGCTGCTTCTAGTCAGCCATCTTTTCTGCCTCTTAACCTCTTAAAAAGTGGTATTTGTATGAATACGTTATTAATATATTAATTATTAATTAATACAGATAATGTATTCAAAATTATTTGAGATTCTTCTAATTCTCATGTCTTGGATTATGTTAACAGTTATAATTGTGGTTCTTACTTAATTATAATCCACAAAACCAAAACTTTTGGACAATTTTATCTTTAATAATGACCATTATAATAAAGTATTTTTTCTTTACATTTGTAATTTTTGTGAGTACCTAGTAGGAATATACACTTACAAGGTACATGACATATTTTGATACAGACATGCAGTGCCTAATAATCACATCAAGGCAAATGTGATACGAATCCTCTCAAAAACAGCGTTTATGTTAAAAAAAATTCAATTATAGTTTTTAGTTATTTTTACATGTACAAACTAAGTTATTATTGACTATAGTCACCCCACTGTGCTATCAAGCACTAGATCTTATTCATTTTTTCTAGCTATTTTTTAATGGTACCCATTAACCATCCCTACTTCCCCCATTCCTCCACTGCCTTTCCCAGTCTATGGTAACCACACTTTTATTATTTCCATGAGTTTAATTGTTTTCATTTTTAGCTCCCACAAATAAGTGAGGGCATACAAAATTTGCCTTTCTTTGCCTGACATTTCATTTGACTGACAGTTTCATTCACATCGTTGTAAATGACAGGACTTCATTCTTTTTATGGCTGAATAGGAATCCATTGTGTATATATACCACATTTTCTTCATTCATTCCTCTCTTGATAGACCGTTAGATTGTTTCTAAATCTTGACTATTGTGAATAGTACTGCAACAAATACAAGTGTAGACATCTCTTCAGTAGTCTGATTGACATTCTTTGGAGTATATACCTGGTAGTGTGATTGCTGGATAGTATGGTAACTCAATCTTGAGTTTTCTTTGAGGAATTTCCAGACTGTTATCCATAGTGATTGTCTGAGTGTACATAACCCTCAACCGCATTGGCAAGTTTCCTTTTCTCCACATCCTCTCTGACATTCATTATTGCTTATCTTTTGGATATAAGCCATTTTAACTAGAGCAAGATAATATCTCATTATACTTTTGATTTCCATTTAGCTTGAAGATCAGTGATGTTGAGCACATTTACATATGCCCGCTTATCATTTTTATGTCTTCCTTTGATGAATGTTTATTTTAAATATTTTGCCAATTTTTAAATACAATTATTAGATATTTTCTACATATTTGTTTGGGTTCCTTACATATTCTGGTTGTTAATTCCTTGTCACATAGGTAGGTTGCAAATATTTTCTTTCTTTCTGTGGGTTATCTCTTCGCTACACTATTTTCTTTGCTGTGCAGAAGCTTTTTAACTTGATGTAATGCCACTTGTCCATTTTTGTTTTGGTTGCCTATGCCTATGGGGCATTATTCAAAAAAAAATTAAACCCAGCAAGTGTCCTGGAGATTCTTCCAATTTTTTCTCAGTAACTTCATAATGTGAAGTCTTAGAGTCTTTAATCTATTTTGATTTTATTATTGTATATGGTGAGAGAGGATTTCATTCTTCTGCATGTGAAAATCCAGTTTTCCCAGAAGCTTTAGTAGAATAGACTGTCATTTCTCCAATATATGGATGTGCATATGCTGTATAGATTTGCTGCTAATTTTTAAATTCTGTTCCACTAATCTATGCATCTGTTTTCAAATCAGTGCCATGCTGTTTGTTTACTATAGCTATGTACTATAATTTGAAGTCAGGTAATGTAATTCTTCCAATTTGTTCTTTTTGCTCAGGGTAGCTTTGGCTATTCTGGGTATTTTGTAGTTCTATATAAATTTTTACAAACCTGTTTCTTTTTGCAAGACGAATGTCATTAGTGTTTTGGTAGGTATTGCAATTAATCTGTGGATTTCTTTGGGTAGTGTGAACATTTTGATCTTTTTTATTTTCAGTCCATTTACATGGAAGATTTTCCCATTTTTTTGGTATCCTCCTCAATATTTTTTAACTTTTAGGTTCAGAAGTAAATGTGAAGATTTTTAATTTAGGTGTTCTTATGTTTTGGGTGTTTGTTCTACAGATTATTTCATCACCCAGGTGTTAAGGCTACTATCCCTTAGTAGTTTTTCCTGATCCTCTCCCTCCTCTCATAATCCACCACCTCATAGGCCTTGGGGTCTCTTGGTTTTTTCTGTATGTTCATACATTCTCATTGGTTAGCTCCCACTTAAAAATGAAAACATGCAATATTTTGTTTTCTGTTTCTCCATTAATTTGCTCAGGATAATGTCCTTCAGCTTCATTCATGTTCATACAAAGAACATAATCTCATTTCTTTTTTATGTCTGCATAGTATTCCATGACAATATGTACCACATTTTCTTTACCCAGTCTGCCCTTGATGGGTATTTCAGTCATTACATGTCTTTGCTATTGTAAATAATGCTGCAATGAATATATGCATTTATAAGATTGATTTATACTCCTTAGGTTATATACCAAGTAATGAGCTTGCTAGGTTGAATGGTAGTTCTATCTTTAGGTCTTTAAGAAATTGCCACATTGTTTTTCACAATGGTTGAACTAACTTATACTCCCACCAAAAGTACACAATCATTTCTTTTTCTCCAAAACATCACTAGCACCAGTTATTTTTTGACATTTTAATAGCCATTCTGACTAGTATAAGATATCATCAAATTGTGGCTTTGATTTGCATTTCTCTGATGATCAGTGAGATTGAGCTTCTTTTTATATGCTTTTTGACTACATCCACATCCTATTTTGACATATGTCTGTTTCCCCATTTTAATGAGGTTGTTTGTGTTTTGCTTGTTAATTTGCATAAGTTCCTTACAGATGCTGGATATTAGACTTTTGTGAGATGCATAGTTTGCAAATATTTTCTTTTATTCTATAGGCTTTTTGCTCTGTTGATAGTTTCTTTTATTATGCAAAAGTTCTTTACTTTAATAACATCTCATAGATCAACTTTTGGTTGTGTTGCTCTTGCTTTTATTTTCTTCATCATAAAATCTTTGCCTGTTTCTATGCCAGAGGTTATTGTCTAGGTGATCTTCCAGAGTTTCTGCAGTTTCAAGTTTTCCATTCTAATCTTCTATCCATCTTGAGTTATCTTTTTTGTGTGTGTACAGAGTGAGAAAAGAGTGAAATTTAATCTTCTGCATAGAGCTAGAGAGTTATCTCATCACTTATTGATGAGGGAGTTTTTCCCTTTGTATACCTTTGACAACTTTAAGATCTGATAGTTGTATAGTGCAGCTTTTTTGTATTATCTAACCTCTCCTGTTGGTCTATATATCTGTTTTCATACCAATGTTACACTGTTATGGTAGCCTGTAGTATATTTTTTGTATACACTGTAGTGTAGTATACTTTGAAACCAGGTAGTGTGATGCCTCTTGCCTTTGCTTTATTTTTGCATAGAATTTTTTTTCTATTTGTGGTTGCATGTACATTTTAGAATAGTTTTCTCCCCCATTCTATAAAGAATGTCATTTGTAGTTTAACACAAATAGCATTCAATCTGTAATTGCTTTGGACAGTTTGGCCATATTAATAATATTGATTCATCCTATTTGTGACCACAGCAAAATTTTCATTTGTTTATGTCATCTGTGAATTGTGTTGTGTGTATCTTGTTGCAGAGATAATTTATCTACCTGATTTAGATGCTTCCTTAGGTAGTTTACTCTTTTCATAATTATTGTGCATGAGATTATATTGTTGATTTTGCTTTCAGCTTGGACAATGTTGATTTTTTAAAATGACACTAATTTTGTACATTAATTTTATCCCCTGACACTTTGCTAAAATTGGTTTTCAAGTCTAGGAGCTTTCAGCCAGAGAGTATAGGATTTTCTAAGTGTAGATACATCATCCGCAAAGAGAGATGGTGTGACTTTCTTTACCCTTATTTGAATGTTTTTATTTCTTTCTTTTGCCTAATTAATCTGGTTAGAACTTTCAGTATATGTTGAATAGGAGTGATGTTTAGGAAAATCCTTGTCTTCCCTATTTCACAAGGGGAATTCTTCTGGTTTGTGTTTTGTTTTGTTTTGTTTACCCTTTAGTGTGACACTGAATGTAGGTTTGTCATAGATGGCTCTTATTATTATGAGGTGTCCTTTTCCAAGCCTAGTTTATGGAGGTTTTAACAGAAAGAGATGCCAAATTTCTTCAAGAGCCTTTTTTGAATCTACCAAAATACCTTTTTTAAAAAGTCTGGTTTCTGTGGCTAATCACATTTACTAAATTGAAAGTTTTGAACCATCCTTGCACTACAGACATAATCTTTCTTGATCATGGCAGCCTAGCTTTCTCACGTGCTGCTGGATTCAGTTTGCTAGTTTTTTAAAATTATTTTTGCTGGCCGGGGCTATGGCTCAAGTCTGTAATCCCAGCACTTTGGGAGGTCGAGACGGGCGGATGACAAGGTCGGGAGATGGAGACCATCCTGGCTAACACGGTGAAACCCCACCTCTACTAAAAAAAAATACAAAAAACTAGCTGGGCGAGGCGGCGGGCGCCTGTAGTCCCAGCTACTGGGGAGGCTGAGGCAGGAGAATGTCGGGAATCTAGGAGGCGGAGCTTGCAGTGAACTGAGATCAGGCCACTGCACTCCAGCCTGGGTGACAGAGCCACACTACATCTCTCTCTCTCTATATATATATGCTTCTATTTTTTATCAAAACCATACATTTTCTTCATGTCTGTCTCTGCCAGTATGGAGTCTAAGGATGATGCCGGCCTCATTCTTAGGAGGACTCAGGGAAGGCCAGCATTGTTCTTATACCAAAAATGGCCAGAGACACACATGAAAAAAGAGGAGTCCCTTTTTTTCAATTTTTTGAAATACTTTCAGCAGAAATGGCACCAAGTATTATTCATACATCTGGTAAAATTTGGCTAGGAGTTTTCTACCAGAGACTATAGGGTTTCGTAAGTGTAGACATACAATTCACAGAGAGAGATGGTTTGACTTTCTTTATCCTTATTTGAATGTTTTTATTTCTTACTTTCACCTGATCAATCTGGTTGGAACTTTCAGTACATGTTGAATAGGAGGGGTGTGTAGGAACATCCTTGTCTGCCTATTTCACAAGGGAAATTCTTCCTGGTCCTGAACGTCTTCTGGTTTGTAGGTTTTTTATTACTGATTCAATTCTGGAACTCTTTACTGGTCTCTTCAGGGGTTCAATTTTTCTTTTAATTTAATCTTGGGAGATCATATGTTCTCAGGAATTTACCCTTCTGCTCTACATTTTCTAGTTTATTTATATAGAGGTACTAGTAGTAGTCACTGGAGTTTGTTTTTGTTTTTTGTATTGTTGTGGCACTGGTAGTAATGTTCTGTTTGACCCAAGATTTGACCAAATGGGCCTAACAGACAATATAGAATTCTTTACCCAAAAAAATCATAATATACCCTCTTCTCATCTGCACATGGCACATCCTCTAAAATCAACCACACAATCTGCCATAAAACAATTCTCAAAAAAACTAAAAAACAAACAAAGAAAAAACAAACACATCAAATACCCTTTTAGACTACTGTGCAATAAAAATAGGTATCAATACTCTGAAAATGCAGCTTTATTGTGTTTGTTTGGATCCTTTTTGCCCTTATATATCTAACTACTGAGCTATTATTTATTCCTTCAAAGAAGCAACTTTTGGATGTATTTATCTTATTTACAGCGATTTGTGTCTCAAATTCTTTCAGTTCAGCTCTCATTTCAGTTATTTCTTTTGTTCTGCCTGCTTTGGTGTAGGTTTTGTTTTGTTTCTGTAGTTCCTCTAGGTGTGATGTTAAATTGTTAATTTGAGATCATTCTGAGTTTCTGATGAAACCATTTATACTATAAAACTTGCCTCCTAACAGTTCTTTAGCCTAACGGCAGATATTCTGGTATGTTTTATCTTTGTTCTTAATAGTTTCAATTAATTTCTTAATTGCTGCCTTAATTTTATTGCTACCCAGGAGTATTTAGGAGCAGTTTGTTTAATTTCCATGTAAATGTATGGTTTTCTTTCTTTTTTAGATTTTCTGAGTACTGATATCTATTTTTATTGTACAGTGGTCTGCAAGAGCATTTGATGTGTTTGTTTTTTTTTTTTATTTTTTGGAATTGCTTTATGGCAGATTGTGTGGTTGATTTTAAAGGATGTGCCATGTGAAGATGAGAAAAATGTATATTCTGATTTTTTTGGCTAAAGGGTTCTCTAGTTGTCTCTTAGGCCCATTTAGTCAAATGTTGGGTTCAGGTCCTGAATATTTTTGTTAACTTTCTGTACACATGATCTGTCTAACAGTGTCAGAAGGTGTTGAACACTTCCACTATTATTATTTGGTTAACTAATTATCTTTGTAACTACCTAAAAACTTGCTTTATGAATCTGACTGTTCCTGTGTTGGTACACACATATTTATGATAGTTAGATCTTCTTGATGTATTAGACCCTTTGCCATTAAGTAATGTTCTTCTCTGTCTTTTTTGGTCAACTGGCTTTGATTCTTGTCCTCTCCTCGGTCTTGGAGAAACTTCCTCTGATTATTATCTCTGTGCTGCATTGTGTTATTGAGTGTTCAAATCCATGGGTTTCCCTTAACCAGGGAATGCAGCTAGCAGACAGGGCATATCCTTGCCAGGTCTGCCTTAATTTGCTGTCTGGGGAACATGAGGTTGTGCCTGCCCACAAAGTTCAGTCAGAAGTGGACTACTTGCCTAGAAACTCTCCTGAATTTAGCCCATCTGGCTGTGGGAGGCAAAGATAAGAGGAGTTGCCTGTCCTACCTCCCTGAGCCTCCCCAGCCATGCTGAACTGTGAGTCAATTAAACCTCTTTCCTTTATAAATTACCCAGTCTCTGGTATTTCTTCATAGCAGCATAAGAATAAGCTAATACATGGGATTACCTGCCCTGCCATCTGGGTGCTTTCTGGGACAAGAAGAGGTTGCTGTGGTTGTCTCACTGGCTAAGGTGAGACACAAGTGAGACCAGTGGACTGGATGACAGTACCAAGTCTTGCTCAATGAGGGAAAGTGGAGCAATCTTACTCTTTCTATGCACCACAAATGTAACCTCTGTTGAGTCTACATGCCAGTGCTGGTCTTCTCTGGGGCCCAAGGCTTGTTTAAGTTCCTTGGGATCAAAAATGTTGCCCCACAAAATGCCTGAGTGACTCTACCTCAATCTATAAGTGTGATGGAGTTGGGGTGGAGAGGCCAGTGTGAGTTTTCCATTCCCAGTCTTGCAAGGATTCCTCTGGAGTGTAAATCTTTCAGGGATATTTCACTCACCCTTTCTTGTATCAAAGAGGTTATCCTGGATCCATGCTAAGCTCAGATAGCCTAGTGCCCAGCTTTATTCCTCTCTGCTGTCTGTATCACCCTGCCACCTTGATGGATACCAACAATGGTTTCTTTTTTTTTTTTTTTTTTTTTTTTTTTTTGAGACGGAGTCTTGCTCTGTCGCCCGGTCTGGAGTGCAGTGGCCGGATCTCAGCTCACTGCAAGCTCCGCCTCCCGGGTTCCCGCCATTCTCCTGCCTCAGCCTCCCGAGTAGCTGGGACCACAGGCGCCCGCCACCTCGCCCGGCTAGTTTTTCATATTTTTAGTAGAGACGGGGTTTCACCGTGTTACCCAGGATGGTCTCGATCTCCTGACCTCGTGATCCGCCCGTCTCGGCCTCCCAAAGTGCTGGGATTACAGGCTTGAGCCACCGCGCCCGGCCCCAACATGGTTTCTAAGATGATCAGACTTTATGGTCAGTGTTCGCTAGACATTTTTTCCCTCTCCATGATAGTGGTACCCATGGGCTGCTTCTGTTCTGCCATATTATTGTTTTGTCTTAAATGGCAGGTAGGCAGAGTTGTAGTACAGATATGCCACAATATCATTGAGAAGTAGGCCCTGCTTTTTACTGGCAGTTAGGTGTCTCTGGGCCTTTGAGAGGGAGATTTTAAGTCTTTCTTCTATGGTTTATTACTTAATCTTATGCCTTTTCAAAAAGTTCTCTACAAGCAACTGTAATACAAAAGTATTGCATCTTTAAGAAAAGTCACAGAAAGAATGGAAGAAAACTCCTACCAAACACTCTTGAATACAGGTTTTAAAAATAACTTTAAGATTATATTATTTGAAGTGTGTAAGAACTCCCAAAATACTGATAAAAGACAATGGTTTATAAAACTTCTAATGCAACCAGCACAAACATAATTGAATATAAAAAAATACAGTTTGGGCAAGACAGCTGACTAGATGTGGCCAGGTGGAACAACTGCCACCATGGGAGTGAGATGACTAGAATAATTCTAACAGATTATCACAAGAAAGGCATAGAGAGTGTATGGAGGAAGATGCAGAAGCTGGGAAGAAGAGGAAAGCAGCTAGGAAATTCATTATGTTACCTGAATGTTACCCTTTGCTCCCAGCCTCCAATGGCACTTGTGGAAGGGTCGAATAGAGGGACTGAAAAATTGCTCAGTCTTACCATGGGTCCTCAGAAATCCTAGGCACTTCAGGGGATTCCACACTCCCACAGACACATGAGCTGATATCATTTTTTTTTTTTTTTTTTTGCCCCAGAAGTTAGGAAAGGATGTAACTTCAGCTGCCACAGAGCCAGAGCCCTTGAGGTATATGGGTCAGATCTAGCAAAGCCTGATTATAGGCACCCATGCTCAAGGGCTGTCCATTTTCCTCTGAAAAGCCCTAGATCCACCTAACTCCCAGTGAAAAAGCAGAACCTACTTTCCCATGGTGTTAGGGTACATCTATATTGCAAGCCTGACAGCCCCTTCCAGGACTTCCGCCTAATGACCTCACAGAAGGGTATACACAGTGAAGCCTATGCTGTCCAGCCTGGGTGCTTTGCTTCACCTAACATGTTCCAGCAATCTGAGTGCCCTACGGGTTTCCCACAACACATGGCACCAAATCCTAAGGGTCTAGAGAAGGGAACCACAAGCAGGTCCTGGCACTTCATGCCTTTGGTCCGTGACTTAGAAGTGCCAAAGTAGGATTTGTGCTTAGCACATGAATGGGGAAGAAGCCCACAATCCCAGAAAACAGCATTGAGTCACACAGGTTCACAGGCTGGTGTGACACATAGTTGTGCCTCTTTCCACAGGGCTGGTCCAGTAAGAGTGTGGCCTATTTTCTCATCTAATCTTCTTGGAAGGGAGCCTTATGGGTGAAAGACCTAACTAGAACAACAACAACAACAACAACAACAACAACAACAACAATACAGGTGCAGTGCTGGCAACTGGAGATTGCTCTCTCAAAGCCTATGAGCAGACCTGGAGAGGGCATACCTTTCTCCCCCTCATCATAGAATACACCTGCAAATGTGAATATACACAAAGGTTGCCGTGAGGTTGAGTAAAGTCTATCTACTGCCCATTGCTCTCAAGTGCCATCTACTGGATTTTAAACCAAGCTTAAATACCAAAAAAAAAAAAAAAAAAAAAACCCTTTACTAATTCCCACCACCCCTCGCCCTACAAAATCAAGAGCAAGAATTCAAAATAAAGAGTCTATATAGAGTCTTAGTCCTCTGACACTTATAGAAATAAGTACAATGGCATATACTCAATTTATGCCCAATATAAGAACCTCGGTCCTGCTAGATGGGAAAGAATCAGCACAAAAACTCTAGCAATTGAAAAAGCCAGAGATCCCCTTTATCTTCAAACAAGCCCACTAGCTCCCCAAGGTTGACTCTTAACCAGTCTGAATTGTCTGACATAGGAGACATGGAATTTATAATCAGGATGACAAGGAAGTTCCCCAAGGTCAAGGAAAAAGTTGAAACAGCTCAAGTAAGATAAGCAATGCAGAAAAATAATTCAATAGCTGAAAGACAAAATAGTCATTTTCAAGAAAGACTGAAACTGAACTTCTAATGCAAAAAAATTCACAAGAATTTCATAATACCTTCAGAAGTATTTACAGCAGAATAGACCAAGCTGTGGAAAGACTCTCAGAATTCAAAGACTGGTTCTTCAAATCAACACAGTATGACAAAAGTTAAGAAAAAGAATTAAGAAACATAAAACTTCTGATAAATATGAATTATTTAAAAGTTGAAAATTATGAAAAATTATGAAAATATGAAAAATTAAACTGACTCTATGACTCATTGGCACTGCTGAAAGAGAAAGAATAAGCAACTTGGAAAATATATTTGCTAATACAGCTTATAAAAATTATCCTAATCTTGCTAGAGGAATTGACATACAAATTCAAGAAATACAGAGAATCCAAGCTAGGTATTATACAAGATGACCATATAGAAGGAACAGTCATCAAATTCACCAAGTCAATGCAGAAAAAAAAAAAAAAAAATTCTAAAGGCAGCCAGTGATAAGGGGCAGGCCACCTACAGATGGAACTTCACTGGACTAGCAACAGAACTCTAACAGAAACGTCACATGTTGGAAGAGATTGGGAGTCTATTTTTATTGCCTTACAAAAATAAATTTTATCTAAGAATTTCATATCTGGCCAAACTAAGCTTCATAATAAAGAAGAAATAAGATTCTTTTCAGAAAAGTAAATGCTAAGAAAATACATCACCACCAGACATACTCTGATGAGAGGCCTTATAAGAGTGCTACATATGAAAAAAGAAAGGCCAATTCTAGCCACTACAAAAACCAGCTTAAGTAGATAGACAATGACACTATAAAGAAACCATACAATAAAGTCAGCAAGTAACCAGGTAAGAACATAGTGATGGGATCAAAATCATACATATATTATTAACCTTTAATGTAAATGGATTAAATGCCCTGACTAAAATGCATAGAGTGACAATCTGGATAAAATGATAAGACCCAATTACCTGCTTTGTTTAAGACACTTGTATCACATATAACACCCACAGGCTAAAAGTAAAAGGGTGGAGTAAGATTTGGCATGCAAATGGAAAACAAAAACAACAATAAAAAAGGAAAACAGTCTCTATTCTAAAAATTGAGAAGGACAATGGAGAACAAAAAAAAAAAAAAGCAGGGGTTGCAATCCTAGTCTCTGATAAAACAGGCTCTAAACTATCAAAGATCAAAAGAGACAAAGAAGGCAATTATGTAATGTTAAAGGAATCAATTCAACAGGAAGACCTACCTATGCTAAATATATATGCGTCCAATACAGGAGCACCCAGATTCATAAAGTAAGTCCTTAGAGACTTACAAGGAGACCTAGACTCCCATACAATAATAATGAGATACTTCAACCCCCACTGTCAACATTAGACAGATCAATGAGACAGAAAGTCAACAAGGATATCCAGGAATTGAACTCTGCACCAAGCAGACCTAATAGACATCGACAGAACTCTCCACCCCAAATCAACAGAATACACATTCTTAGCACCACATTGCACTTATTCCAAAATTTACCACATAGTGGGAGGTAAAGCACTCGCCAGCAAATGTAAAAGAACAGAAATTATAACAAACTGTCTTTCAGACCACAATGAAATCAAACTAGAACTCAGGACTAAGAAAATCAATCAAAACTGCTCAACTACATGGAAACTGAACAACCTGCTCCTGAATGACTACTGGGTACATAACAAAATGAAGGCAGAAATAAAGATGTTCTTTGAAACCAATGAGAACAAAGATACAACATACTAGAATCTCTGGGACACATTTAAAGCAGTGTGTAGAGGGACATTTATAGCACTAAATGCCCACAAGAAATCTGGAAAGATCTAAAATTGACACCCTAACATCACAATTAAAACAACTAGAGAAGCAAGAGCAAACACATTCAAAAGCTAGCAGAAGGCAAGAAATAACTAAGATCAGAGCAGAACTGAAGGAGATAGAGACACAAAAATCCCTCCAAAAAATCAATGAATCCAGGAGCTGGTTTTTTGAAAAGATCAACAAAATCAATAGACCTCTAGCAAGACTAATAAAGAAGAAAAGAGAGAGGAATCAAATAGACACAATAAAAAATGATAAAGGGGATATCAACGACCCCACAGAAATACAAACTACCATCAGAGAATACTATAAACACCTCTACACAAATAAACTAGAAAACCTAGAAGAAATGGATAATTTCCTGGACACTTACACTCTCCCAAGACTAAACCAGGAAGAAGTTGAATCCCTGAATAGAACAGTAGTAGGCTCTGAAATTGAGGCAATAATTAATAGCCTACCAACCAAAAAGTCCAGGACCAGACAGATTCACAGCCGAAATCTACCAAAGGTACAAGGAGGAGCTGGTACCATTCCTTCTGAAACTATTCCAATCAATAGAAAAAGAGGGAATCCTCCCTAACTCATTTTGTGAGGCCAACGTCATCCTGATACCAAAGCCTGGCAGAGACACAACAACAACAACAAAAAAAAGAATTTCAGACCAATATCCCTAATGAACATAAATGCAAAAATCCTCAATAAAATACTGGCAAACCGAATCCAGCAGCATATCAAAAAGCTTATCCACCATGATCAAGCGGGCTTCACCCCTGGGATGCAAGGCTGGTTCAACATATGCAAATCAATAAACATAATCCACATAAACAGAACAAAAACAAAAAAACCAGATGATTATCTCAATAGATACAGAAAAGGCCTCTGAAAAAATTCAACAGCCTTCATGCTAAAAACTCCTAATAAGTTCGGTATTGATGGAACGTATCTGAAAATAATAAGAGCTATTTATGACAAACCCACAGCCAATATCATACTGAATGGGCAAAAACTGGAAACATTCCCTTTGAAAACTGGCACAAGACAGTGATGCCCTTTCTCACCACTCCTATTCAACATAGTGTTGGGAGTTCTGGCTAGAGCAATGAGGCAAAAGAAAGAAATAAAGTGTATTCAGTTAGGAAAAGAAGAAGTCAATTGTCACTGTTTGCAGATGACATGATTGCATATTTAGAAAACCCCATCATCTCAGCTCAAAATCTCCTTAAGCTGATAAGCAACTTCAACAAAGCCTCAGGATACAAAATCAATGTGCAAAAATCACAAGCATTCTTTTACACCAGTAACAGACAAACAGAGAGCCAAACCATGAACGAACTTCCATTCACAATTGCTTCAAAAGAACAAAATACATAGGAATCAAGCTTACAAGGGATGTAAAGGACCTCTTCAAGGAAAACTACAAACCACTGCTCAGTGAAATAAAAGAGGACACAAACAAATGGAAGAACATACCATGCTTATGGATAGGAAGAATCAATATCTTGAAAATAGCCATACTGCCCAAGGTTATTTATAGATTCAATGACATCCCCATCAAGCTACCAATGTGTTTCTTCACAGAATTGGAAAAAAAACTCCTTTAAAGTTCATACGGAACCAAAAAAGAGCCTGCATTGCGAAGACAATCCTAAGTCAAAAGAACAAAGCTGGAAGCATCATTCTACCTGAGTTCAAACTGTACTAAAAGGCTACAGTAACCAAAACAGCCTGGTACTGGTACCAAAACAAAGATATAGACCAATGGAACAGAACAGAGCCCTCAGAAATAATACCACATATCTATAGCCATCTGATCTTTGACAAACCTGACAAAAACAAGAAATGGGGAAAGGATTCCCTATTTAATAAACGGTGCTGGGAAAATTGGCTCGCCATAAGTAGAAAGCTGAAATTGGATCGTTTCCTTCTCCTTATATGAAAATTAAGTCAAGATAGATTGGAGACTTAAATGTTAGACCTAAAACCATAAAAACCCAGAAGAAAACCTAGGTAATACCATTCAGGACATAGGCATGGCAAGGACTTCATGTCTAAAACACCAAAAGCAATGGCAACAAAAGCCAAAATTGGCAAATGAGATCTAAGTAAACTAAAGAGCTTCTGCACAGCAAAAGAAACTACCATCAGAGTGAACAGGCAACCTACAGAATGGGAAAACATTTTTGCAGTCTACTCATCTGACAAAGGGCTAATATCCAGAACCTACTAAGAACTCAAACAAATTGACAAGGAAAAAACAAAAAACCCCATCAAAAAATGGTCAAAGGATGTGAACAGACATTTCTCAAGGGAAGACATCCATACAGCCAACAGACACATGAAAAAATGCTTGTCATCACTGGCCATCAGAGAAATGCAAATCAAAACCACAATGAGATACCATCTCACAGCAGTTAGAACAGCAATCATTAAAAAGTCAGGAAACAACAGGTGCTGGAGAAGATGTGGAGAAATAGGAACACTTTTACACTGTTGTTGGGATTGTAAACTCATTCAACCATTGTGGAAAACAGTATGGTGATTCCTCAAGTATCTAGAACTAGAAATACCATATGACCCAGTCATCCCATTTCTGGGTATATACCCAAAGGATTATAAATCATGCTGCTGTAGACACATGCACATGTATGTTTATTGCAGCATTATTCACCATAGCAAAGGCTTGGAATCAACCCAAATGTCCATCAGTGACAGACTGGATTAAGAAAATGTGACACATATACACCATGGAATACTACACAGCCATAAAAAAGGATGAGTTCCTGTCTTTTGTAGGGACATGGATGCAGCTGGTAACTATCATTCTCAGCAAACTATCACAAGTAACAAATCTTCATGTCGTGCACATGTACCCTAGCACTTAAAGTATAATAAAAAAATTAAGAAGGACAATAAAGGACATTACATAATGATAAAGAGTACAATCCAACAAGAATACTAAAGTATCCTAAGCGTACATATATCCAACAGTGAAGCACCCAGGTTCAAAAAACCACTTCTTGTCCTGCAAAAAATCCTTACACAACTATACATTAATAGTGGGAGATGGCAATACTCGGTTAACAGTGCTAAACAGATTAATGTGGCAAAAAATTTACCAAGAAACTCTGAACTTAAACTGAACACTTGACAGATTGGACCTAACAGACATTGCAAGAACACTTCATCCAACAACCACAGACTATATATGCTTCTTGCCTGTGCAAAGAACATATTATACGATAGACCACAGTCTCAGTGATAGAGCAACCCTCAATAAATTCTAGAGAACACTGAAACCATACCAAGTTCACTCTTGGTCCACAATTCAATAAAAATAGAAATGAATAATTAAAAAAAAGTCCTAACAGTATGCAAATAAATGAAAATTATATAACTTGATGAACACTGATATCAAGGCAGAAATAAAAATTATCTGAAATGAAATAATGAAAATAGGAACAATGCATCCAAAACCTCTGGGAGATATAGCCTAAGTAGTGTTAAGAGGGCAGTTTATAGCCCTAAATACTTTTATCAGTTCATTACCAACGTCTTAAATTAACAATTTAACTTTGCACCTATATGAACTAGAAAAAAAAAAGCTAGCAGAATAGAAGAAACAACTGAAATTAGAGAAAAAAGTTAGTAAAACTGAGATGCAAAACTCCATATAAAAGATCAATAAAACTGAGATTTTTTGAAAAAAATTGAAATATTTCTAGCTAGATTAATGAAAATGAAGAGGAGGTCCAGACAAGCACAATCCAAAGTGTCAATAGTTATGCTACAATTGATCCCATAGAAAACACTATAACCAACTCTATGTGCACAAATCAAAAATCTAGAGAAAACTGATAAATTCCTGAAAGTTCATAATCTCCCAAAATGAATCAGAAAGAGACCAAAACCACGATAGACCAATTGTGAACCAATCATGAACTGACTTCTGAAATTGAATCAGTAATTAAAAAACCTACCAATCAACAAAACCTGTGGAGCGCAGCCAATTCTACCAGAAATAACAAGAACTGATATGACATTAGTGAAACTATTTCAAAAGATCATAAAGAAGACGCTTCATGTGTTGTAGAAGACAGAATGACAATTCCTCAAGGAACTAGAACTAGAAATACTGTTTCACCTAGCAATCCCATTACTGAGTACATACCCAAATGATTATAACCATTCTACTATAAAGACACATGCACACATATGTTTAATGTGGCACTGTTCACAATAGCAAAGACTTGGAATCAACCCAAATGCCCATCAATGATAGACTGGATAAAGAAAATGTGGCACATATACACCATGGAATACTATACAGCCATCGAAAGGATGAATTCTTGTCCTTTGCAGGCACATGTATGAAGCTAGAGACCAGTATTCTCAGTAAACTAACCCAAGAAGAGATATCCAAACACCACATGTTCTCACTCATAAATGGGAGTTGAAGAATGAGAACACATGGACACAAGGAAGGGAACACCACACACCAGGGCCTGTTGGGGACTGGGAAGCTGGGGTAGGGAAAGCATTAAGAGAAATATCTAATGTAGATGGTGGGTTGATGGGTGCAGCAAACCACCATTGCATGTGTATACCTGTGTAACAAACCTGCATGTTCTGCACATGTATCGCAAAACTTAAAGTTTAATAAAAAATAAATAGAAGAGGCTTCTCCTTAACATATCCTTTAAAATATTATTTAAAGCCAGCACTAGCCTGCTACCATTATCTGGCAGATACATAACAATAACAAAAAAAGAAAAAGCCTACCATCACACTACCAGACTTTAAACTACACTGTAAAGCCACAGTAACTAAATTATTTTAATATTTTCTGGTACAAAACAAACACACAGCCCAATGGAACAGAATAGAAAATTCGGAAATAAAGCTAAAAACTTAAAACCATCTGATTTTTCACAAGACTGACAAAAACAAGTAATGGATCCTACTCCATAAGTGATAATGCCATGACTGAGTAGACACATCAAAATGACTGAAGTACTCCCCTCATTTCACCATATGCAAAAATTAATTCAAAAGTTTTAAAGATTTAAACCTAGTACATGAAGCAACAAAAATCCTGGATGACAACCTAGGAAATACTCTTCTCAACGTCAGCCTTGGCAAATAATTTTTGATTAAATTCCCAAAAACAATTACAACAAAAACAAAAGCAGACAAGTGGAATCTAATGAAACAAACCAACCAACAGCAACAACAACAACAACAAACCCACAACTAACAAAAAACTTCTGCACAGTAAAAGAAGCATCACCAGAGCATCACCAGAACAAACAGAGAAACTACAGAATAGGGGGCAATATCTGTAAAATATGCAACTTACGAAGAACCAATATCCACAATCTATAAAGAAAAAAAACAACAATCAAAAAAATCAAAAACAAAGAAAAACAACATTTTAAAAATGGATAAAGGACAGAAAAAAGTACTTCACAAGAGAAGACATATAAGTGAACAACAAATATTTTTAAATGTTCAGTGTCACTAATTATCAGAGAAATGCAAATCAGAACCACAAGGAGATATGATCCAACACCAGTAAGAATGGCTAATATTAAGAAGTCAAAAAAATGTACAAAATAAAAACCACTGATGATGGCAAGGCTACAGAGAAGAGGGAATGCTCAACACTGTTAGTGAGAATGTAAGTTACGGCAGCCTCTGTAGGAAACAGTCTAAAAATTCTTAGAAAACTTAAAAACAGAGTCATTATTGTACCTAGCAATTTTTTTTCTGGGTATATGCTCATAAAAAATAAATAATTATCCAAAAAACCCACATGGACCAATATGTTGTTCACTACACTACTCTTAGTAGCAAAGATGTGAAATCAATCCAGGTATCCATCACTGACGGTATGTTAAAGAAAAAGTAGTACATATATACCATGTAATACTACACATACTGTATTAATAGTATAAAAATAGTAAAATCATATCCTTTGGAAGAACATGAGTGAAGCTGGAGGCTATAATTCTAAGCCAACTGATTCAAAAAGAACAACAAAGAAAAGCAAATACTGCTTGTTTTCACTTCTAAGTGGGAGCTAAACATTGAGCATGAATGGACATAAATATGGGACAAATAGACAAGGTATACTATTAAAGGGGGAGGAAAATGGTAGTCAGTTTTAAAAACTGCCTGCTGTGTACTATGCTCACTGTGTGAGTGACAGAATCCATACTCCAAACTTCAGCATCAGGCAATATTTCTATGTAACAAACCTTCAGACATAGCCCTAAAGCCAACATAACCTTAAAAAAGAAGAAAAAAGAAAAAAAAAAGAATTCAGGATGGCTGGCAAGATGGCTGAATAACAGCTCTAGGCCTGAAGCTCCCAGTGAGATCAACACAGAAGGCAGGTGATTTCTTCATTTCCAAATGAGATACTCAGCTCATCTTACTGGGACTGGTTAGAAGTGGATGCAGCCCACTTCTACTGCTTTTCCCATGGTCTACACAATATTCAGACCAGGAAATTCCCTTGGATGCCCATGCCACCAGGTACCTAGGTTTCAGGCACAAAACTGGGAGGCCATTTGGGCAGACCCTGAGCCAGCTGCAGGAGTTTTTTCATACCTCAGTGGCAGCTGGAATGCCAACTAGACAAAACTGTTCACTCCCCTAGAAAGGGAGTTGAAGCCAGGGAGGCAAGAGAACTAGCTCAGTGGATCCCATCCCCACAGAGCCCAGCAAGCTAAGAACCACTAGCTTGAAATTCTGACTGACAGCACAGCAATCTGAAGTTGACCTGAGAGGCTTGAGCTTGGTGGGGGGAGGGACCTCTGCCATTACTGAGATTTAAGTAGATGATTTTTTCCCCACAGTGTAAACAAAGCCACTGAGAAATTCAGATTGAGATGCAGCTTCACACAGCCACTGTAGCCCAGACTGCCTCTCTAGATTCCTCCTCTCTGGACAGGACATCTCTGAAAGAAATGCAGCAGCTCCAGACAGTGACTTATAGATCAAATTCCCATCTCCCTGAGACAGAGCTCCTGGGGGAAGGGGCAACTGTAGGTGCAGCTTCAACAGAGTAAAATTTTCCTCCTTGCCAGTTCTGAAGAGGGCAGTAGGTTTCCCAGCATGGAACTCAAGCTCTGCTAAGGGACAGACCCCCTCCTCAAGTGCATCCCTGATACCCCTGCCTCCTGACAGGAACACACTTCCCAACAAGGGTGGACAGACACCTCAAACAGGAGAGTTCTGGCTGGTGTCTGATGGCCCCTCTGGGCTGAAGCTTCCAGAGGGAAAAACAGGGAGCAATCTTTGCTGTTCTGCAGCCTCTGCTAGTGATACCCAGGTAAACAGGGTCTGGAGTGGACCTCCAGCAAACTCCAGCAGACCTGCAGCAGAAGGACCTGACTGTTAGAAGGGAAATTGACCAATAGAAAGGAATAGCATCAACATCAACAAAAGGATCCACACAGAAACCCCATTTGCAGGTCACTGCAATCAAAGACCAAAAGTAGATAAATCCATGAAGATAAGGAAAACACAATGCAAAAAGTTTAAAAATTCAAAAATCTGTAACACCCCTTCTCCTCCAGAGGATCACAACTCCTTGCCAGTAAGGGTACACAATTGGACAGAGAATGAGTTTGATGAATTTTCTGTAAGAATTTTATATCCAGCCAAACTAAGCTTCATAGGAGAAGGATAAATACAATGTTTTACTAACAAGCAAATGTTGAGAGATTTTGTCACCACCAGACCTGCCTTACAAGAGCTCCTGAAGGAAGCACCAAATATAGAAAGGAAAAAAACAGTTCCAGTGACTCCAAAAACATGCCAAATTTTGAAACAAGAGCAAAACAAGCAGGATTAGCAATTTTAGTCTAAAACAGACTTTAAACCAACAAAAATCAAAAAAGACCAGGAAGGGTATTCCTTAATGGTAATGGGATCAATGCAACAAGAAGAACTACCTATCGTAGATATATATGCAACCAATACAAAAGTACCCAGAATCATAAAGCAAGTTCTTAGAGATCTACAAAAAGACTTAAACTCCCACACAATAATAGTTGAAGACTTTAACAACCCACTGTGCATATTAGACACATCAACAAGATAGAAAAATAACAAGATTATTCAGGTCTTGAACTCAGCTCTGGACCAAGCAGACACAATAGACATCTACAGAACTCTCCACCCCAAATCAACAGAATATACACTCTTCTCAACACCACATTGCAATTATTTTATAATTGACCATATACTTTGGAGTAAAACACTCTTCAGCAAATGCAGAAGAATTGAAATCATAACAAACAGTTTCTCAGACCACAGTGCAATCAAATTAGAATTCAGGATTAAGAAACACACTCAAAAGCACTAAACTACATATAAGTTGAAGAACCTGCTCCTGAATAACTACTGGGTAAATAACAAAATGAAGGCAGAAATAAAGAAGTTATTTGAAACCAATGAAAACAAAGACATAATATACCAGAACTTCTGGGACACACTTAAAGCTGTCTGTAGAAGAAAATTTATAGCACTAAATGGCCATAAGAGAAAGCAGGAAAGATCTAAAATCAACACCCTAACATCACAGTTAAAATAAATAGAGAAGCAAGAGCAAACAAATTCAAAAGCTAGCAGAAGACAAGAAATAAATAAGATCAGAGTGGAACTGAAGGAGATAGAGATGAAAAATAATACTCAAAAAAATCAATGAAACCCAGAGCTTATTGTTTGAAAAGATTAACAAAATAGACTGTTAGCCAGATTAATAGAGCAGAAAAGGGAGAAGAATCAAATAGACACAATAGACAATGGTATTAAAGGGGATATCACCACTGAACCCACCAAAATGTAAGCCTACCAACCAAAAACAGCCCAGGGCCAGACAGATTGACAGCCAAATTCACAGTCATTGGTACAAAATGGAGCTGTTACCATTCCTTCTGAAATTATTCCAAATGATAAAAAAGAGGGACTCCTTGCTAACTCATTTTATGAGGTGAACATCATCCTGATAACAAAACCTGGCAGAGACACAACAAAAAAAGAATCTTTTAAGCCAATATCCCTGATGAACATCAATGCAAAAGTCCCCAATAAAATATTGGCAAAACAAATCCAGGAGCACATCAAACAGCTTATTCCAATGTGATCAAGTTGGCTTCATCCCTGGGATGCAAGGCTAGTTTAACACAAGCAATTCATTAACATAATCATCACATAAACAGAACCAATGACAAAAACCACATGATTATCTCAAAAGATGTAGAAAAGGTCTTAAATAAAATTCAACATCCTTTCATGCAAAAACAAAACAAACTGGAAAAAAAAAAAGAAACAAAAAAACTCTCAGTGAAGTAGGTATTGATGGAATATATTTCAAAATAATAAAAGCTGTTGATGACAAACCCACAGCCATTATCATACTGGATGGGCAAAATCTGAAAGCATTACCTTTGAAAACTGACACAAGACAAGGATGCTTCCTCACCACTCCTATTCAACATATTGTTGGAAGTTCTGGCCAGAGCAATCAGGCAAGAGAAAGAAATAAAGGTATTAAAACAGTAAGAGAGGAAGACAAATTGTCTCTGTGTGCAGATGACATGATTGTATATTTAGGAAATCCATAGTCTCAGCCCAAAATCTCCTTAAGCTGATCAGCAACTTCAGCAAAGGATACAAAATCTATGTGAAAAAAATCAAAAGCATTCTTATATACCAATAATAGACAAACAGAGAGCCAAATCATGTTTGAACTCCAATTCACAATTACTTCAAAGAGAATAAAATACCTAGGAATACAACTTATGAGCAATCTGAAGGACTTATTCAAGGAGAGCTACAAACCACTCCTCAAGGAAGTAAGAGAGGACACAAACAAATCCAAAAACATTCCATGCTCATAGACAGAAAAAATCAGTATCAGGAAAATGGCCATAATACCTAAAGTAATTTACAGATTCAATGCTATTCCCATCAAGCTAACGTTGATTTTTTTTTTTTTTTTTACAGAATTAGAAAAAAATATGTTAAATTTCATATGGAACCAGAAAAGATCCTGGATCGACCAGACCATCCTAAGAAAAAAAAAAAAAAGACCCTGAAGGCATCACACTACCTGGTTTCAAACTATACTATCAGGTTACTGTCCTGACCTGCAGGATAGGCAAACGGGCCCTGGAAGTGGGAATGGGAATGGAGGAGACAAGAAAACACGAGAAATGGAGACAAGACAAATAGCCTGATCAAGTCTCATTTATTGAATGTAGGGTCATGCCTTATATAGGCTGGCAGGGGAAGGTTGGGCCAGGGTGGTGACGGGGCGTGGGGGGGGGGGGCGCGTCTTCTCAAATTACAATCTCACATGTGCCATGGGTTTGTACTTTTCCTGGGCGCGGGATCGTGCCTGAGCCCTAGGCTGCGTATCTTCCTGGGCGGGAAAATGTTTGCGCGCATGCAGGAAAGGTTGGCGCGTGTGGGAACAGTTTAGGCGTGCATGGGAAAAACTTAGGCACATGCGAGAAAAGCTTTGGGTGTGCGCGGGAACAGTTCAGGCATGTGCGGGAAGAGTTTTTAATAAAGAACCCGGAAATGTGCCATCTTGTCTCTGCTTTGCTGAGATCAAGCAACAGAGGTCGGCTAATTCCGGGCCTCATGGCTCCGGACAGATCCCCCTTTTTTATATATAATTATGGCTAGAAGATTGTCCCTCAGGAACTGCGCCTGTCTTAGGTTGGCGTAATGCATCTCATCACTGGTACCCATCATGGGATTAGGCAGTAGCTTATGACAGCCCTCCTGTCTTAGGTTAGTGAGAGATGACACTCTCTTACCCATCATTGGCTGTCCACTTCAGTGCATAGGGAAGGTGGTCATAATGGGTGTGAGTATGAACCACCACGATCTTCTTGTTCTAGGCGATGATAATGGACCTGTATAGCTTCGCTTGGATAGCCTCGAGTTGTTGCTTAATGAATGTCATGAGCTTATTGAAGACCAAAGGTCCTACAGAGAGTAAGTGCAATAGGCAAAGCAGGGGGCCCAGGAATGGCATAAGATAGGGAAGGGTCCATGGAACCCAGTCCAAAACAGGTTATCGGTTATTTCTTTTCGTCGTTTTTCTAGGTCTTCTTGTAGATGCCTGATTTTATATCTGATGATCCCGGATTTCTTGGCATAGAAACAGCACTTCTCTGTAAAGCCAAGCAGATGCCTCCCTGTTCTGCAGTTAGTAAATCTAGGCCTCTTCTATTTTGGAGCACTACTACTGCCAGAGAATCTACCTGATCTTGTAAATCTTGTATAGTACTTGAAATGGCTTGCATATCTGAGATCAATTGGTGAGACAATTTGGTGTATTGAGTAACAGAAACCCCTAGGCCTGTAGCCCTAGTTGCTACGGCAGTAGTTATGCCTAATCCTACAAGTAAGGGGATAAATTGTATTGCTCTTTTGTTTCTTCCTAAAAAGTGATCCATAGCTGGGATAGGTACAGGTTCCTCTCCAGGGATAATGTCTATGTCTGGCAAAAGTGTGGCTAAGACACAGCGTCCTGTCCAGTTAGTAGGTAAATAGGCATAAGCCTTATTATTGCCACATATAAAAACCGAGCTGTTGGGGCACACAGCGATGGGAAATATTTACTATGGTGGAACAATTATTGAATTGATTGAATCCTACATCAAGGTCGTAAGTGTTATTAAGGGGAGGGGAGTAGATGCAAGAGGAACTAGGAAATTCTAAAGGCTGTACTTTAAGGGGAGGAATTATGGTGCAAGGGTATTGGATGTATAATTTAAGTCATTGCTGGGTATGGCAAGGGGAACGGGATCTCCTGATTGCAGACACAGCCAGCAGTCATTAGCCAGACTAGAGTTGGAATTGTTAAGCAGGTTATGAGTAGCCATGAGGAGGGCAAAGGTCTGGGCATCAACTTTCTCTTTCCCTCGGGCTTTGGGCAAGGTGGTAGTGATTTCCAGGTACAGGGACCTTTGCAACTCTTCAAGTTTTTTGTATACCCTAATTTCTTGGACCTTGTCTTGTGGTCTTCCTCCATCAGAGATATGAAGAGGGGAGTGAATATTCCAGCAGACAGGCTGTCCTACAATTCCAGTACAGCCAGCTGATATAAGGTTATTGGTATTTCCTACAACTGTAGGGACGCTACTGGCCCCTATAGTGTGGCTTCTAGGTCTTGTTAAGATAGCAGTATAGTATGTTTTACCACCAGAGGTACATTCTAAATAAGTAGTGTAGCAGGAACTATGCATAGCAGTCTCAAATGTGTCACAAGGGCAGGTTGTGGTATCCCCTCCGCTAAATATTCTTGGGGTTGACACACACCTCCACTTAAGAGAGTCACTAGACAGGTATGCTGTGTAAGTGGAGCAGGATACAGCTGAGATGTAAGTATTTGGAAGGGAGGTCACATATCCCCCCAAACAATCACAGGGCTTACCATATCATTGTAGTATATATTTACGGGCCTCATGGGGATTACCAAAGCTGGCATATACCTGGAGTGCTTGGCAAATCAGCACCATGGTCCAGAGGGGCTTGTAGTTGAAGTTCATCTCTGCAATAGAGGAAAAGAGTACTCTCAGGGAGAAAATTACTCCCTGGATTGGTTATTGTTAGATACCTGTCTTACCAGTCGCTCTGGTAGCCATCTGGCTGCATCATGAGTTTGAGAAAAAACACAAACTGAGCCTCTTCCCCAGATTAAGACTGGTCTGGACCATGCCATGTGTTGTCTAAGGGGTCTTTCCATTTAACCATGGAAAATTGTTTTTTGGACTCGGAATGCCAAAATCGATCAGCTGCTGATCTGTTCAGCTTATCCAAATTAAAAAATTTAAAATAAAAAGTGTGTATGAAGGATATTTCTAGGGGTGTCCTTAGTAGGGTACCATTCTCCCTTTTTTATTTTGTCAATGGTGGTTTTTAAGGATAGGTGTGCTCTTTCAACTATTCCTTGTCCTTGAGGGGTATATGGAATTCCAGTAATGTGTTTTATTTGTAATTTAAGACAAAGGTCTCGAAAGGCTTTGGATGTATCGCCAGGACCATTGTCTGTTTTTAGTTGTTTAGGCTTTCCAACTATGGAGAAACAGTGTAGTAAATGAGCTATAACATGTTTGGTAGCTTCTCCTGTTTGTAAGGTGGCTAGTATAAATCCACTAAATGTATCTATACATACATGGACATATTTTAAGTTACCGAATTCTGAATAATGAGTGACATCCATTTGCCAGATCATGTTGGGAACTAGTCCTCTTGGGTTAATTCCTAAGTGAGGGACTGGCAGGTATGTTATACAGGTCTGACATTGTTTAACTATTTGTCTTGATTTTTCTCTAGTTATTTTAAACATCATTCTCAAAGTTTGAGCATTAAGATGGTGTAAGGCATGAGTAGCCTGTGCTTGGGCTAGGTTTGTATTTGTAGCTATGGCTACCATCTTGGTTGCCATATCAGCCAGTTGGTTGCCCTGGGATAGAGGTCCTGGTAATCCTGAATGAGCTCTAATGTGTCCAAGAAAGAAGGGTATTGTTCTATTATGTATTAATTGTTGGCATTGTAAAAATAACTCACCTATACGTGATACATGCTTAATTTGTGCTACTGTCTCAAGTAGAGGTATTGAGTGAACTATGTATGCACTGTCAGTATAAATATTAAGACCCTGATCAGGGAAGGCTAAGAGCACCGTGATTGGGGCCTGCAATTATACTAGCTGAGCCGAAATATGGCTGGTTTTGAATTTAACAGTGATGTCAGAAAAGGTATATGCAGCAGTTCCTGTGGATGACCCATCAGTGAATAAGGCATTGTCTAAAGGTGTTTTACTGATGACATGAGGGAAGACAAAAGCATGTAGCTTACAAAATTGAATAAGCCTGTTTGGCGGGTAATGGTTATCTAAGTTGCCGACATAAGAGGCGCAAGCAATCGGCCACGTTTCAGTGTTTTGCATTAGCCAATGGATTTGTGGCTTAGAATAATGTTGTATGATCGTAGAGGGTTCAATTCCAAAATATTTTTTGCTATTGTCTCTCCCTAGAATAATTAAATCTGCTATGACATCATAATAGGGGAGTAATACGTTTTTGGGTGATGAAGGCAAGTGGACTCATATAATAGAGTTATTTTGCCAGAATAAACCAGTAGATGTCAGTGTTGTGTTAAAAATTAAAAAGATTAATGACTGTGAATAGTCTATGTTAGTAACAAATTGCTCAGCAATGGCCGTCTCTACCCTATTAAGTGATAAAAGAGCTTCTTTTGATAATGACCTAAGGGACTTAGGGTTGAGGTCACCTCTCAGGTGTCGAATAAAGGTTTTAAGTCTCCCGTGGTGAGTTTTAAGTAGGGTCGAAGCCAATTTATGTCTCCAAGGAGCTTTGGAAATCATTGAGGGTTGTAACTTATCTTTACGGATAACGGCTTTTTATTGTAATTTTAGGTCCATTTATTTGAAAACCTAGATATGTATAAGGGTTTTGTTGTTTTTTCTGGAGCTATTGTAACCCCGCTGTGGTTAGTTCCTGTCTGAGTTGGGCAAAACACTGTAAGACTTGTTCTCCTACTTGTCCTGCTATAAGAATGTCATCCATATAGTGTATAATATATTTGTTTCCATGTCTCTCTGAGTGTATGGCTGTAGCCACATATTTTTGACACAAGGTGGGACTGTTGGCCATACCTTGAGGTAACACTTTCCATTGGTATCGCTTCATTGGTTCTTTAAATTTATAGATGGTAAGCTAAAGTGAATCGTTTTGATCAGTAGGATGAAGGGAATTGTAAAAAAGCAATCTTTAAGGTCTATGATAATTTTAAAATATCCTTGAGGGATTGCAACTGGAGAAGTAGTCCTGGCTGTAAGGCGCCCATAAGGACCATAGTAGCATTTACTGCTCTTAATCTTGTAAGAGTCTCCACTTTCCGGATTTCTTTTTTATGACAAATATGGGGGTGTTCCAAGGAGAGTTGCTTTCTGTAATGTGTCCTGCCTCTAATTGTTCCTGCACTAACTGTTGGGCAGCGGCAAGCTTCTCATTGGTTAGTGGCCATTGATCAACCCAAATGGTTCATCTGACTTCCAAGTGATTGGATCAGCAAATTTTTGGGGTGCAGGCATGTCAATGGCCATGTTAAAAATTTCCAAGCCCCCTTTTATCCAATTTTCCTATGGCTGGGATTGGCTGTAAAATGCCATCTTCTCTTTTTCCTAACCCTTTTCCAGGGTGGTAGCCCTGAGCCAACATTTGTGCAGTGACTATATCATTTGGGCTACACATCATGACCCTCATTTGGGAGAGAAGATCTCTACCCCAAAGGTTAACAGGGAAATCAGGGATAACAAATGGCTTAATGAGACCGAAATTACTTTCTTGATCTCTCCAGGTGAGATATTTGGAACTTTGTCTAGGGTTATTACTTTGCCCGATTCCTCGTAAATTTGTTAAAGTCTCTGAAGTGGGCCAACTGGAGGGCCAGTCTTGTTGTTTACTAATTGTTACATCAGCCCCTGTGTCTATCGGTCCTGTAAATAACTTTCCTCTAGCCACAAGGTGAGAGAGAGTTTTTGATTAGTAATGGGCTGTACCCAGTAGATGTCTGAGGATCCGAATCCTCCCTTTCCCCTTAGGGTGATTGGACTTTATTAGCTGTTTTTAGCAATGTAACAGGAGTAACTGTGCTATTCTATCCCCTTGAGGAATGATAATGATGTTGTCAATAGCCTTGGCCATGATTTTGATTTCTCCTATAATCACTATCAACTATTCCGGAAAGACCTGTAGGCCTCTCATGGTGACGCTGCTTCTCCCTAGGATTAATCCAAACATGTTTGAGGGTAGGGGTCCATATATACCCGTACTTAGGGCTTGGGGTCCCATTTCAGGGGTTAATACTGTCTGGGAGGTGGAACAGAGGTCCAATCCTGCGCTTCCTGGGGTTGCTCTACTAAGCTGTGAAACGGATTGTTGTTGGTTGGTACAAAACTGACCACCCCATAAGCTTGTTTCGGGGCCTGGGGCCGGCCCCTCAATCCGTTTCCCTGTTGAGGTGTTAGGGGATTTCCTTGATTGTCAATTTTAGATTTACATTCGTTGACCCAATGTTTTCCTCTTTTACACCTAGGGCAGAGGCCTGGAGCTTTTGCCTCTAAGGTCTTAGCTAGCTCTCCCTTACAATCCCTAGCGAAGTGTCCCATTTTTCCACACTTGAAGCACCCCTTGCTATTCTTATTTTTACTGGCGAGGAAGTCTTTTACGGTTTGTCCACTAAGGCAGCAGCCATAGCCAAGCCTGTTGATATGAGGGCCCTATGTCTGAACAGAGGCGGATGTACCTGTTAAGTCTGTTTTCTTTCTATAAGGTCTGATTGCTGCCTGACAAGCCGGGTTAGCGTTTTCGTAAGCTAGCTGTTTTACATAATCCACCCCTGCCTCGGCATTTCCAATATTCTGCTGGCCGTGGTTAAAAGTCTATGTACAAGTCTGCAAAGGGCTCATCAGGCCCCTGTTTGACCCCCGTGAGCGAGGCTCCTGGATCCCCCTTAACAGGAAGTTTTCTCCAGGCTTTGGTAGCCGCTGCTTGGATTTGAGAAAACAGTCCGGGATCGTACTGCATCTGAGCATCGGTTTCTGTGTAATTACCTGAGCCAGTTAGCATATCAAAATCCCAACCATTTCTGGCTTGTTGGTTTCTCTTGGCCGTATCTCTACAATTTTCATAAAATTCTGACTTCCAAATCAGATGGTTGCCTCCGGAAAGAACTGCTCTAACTAAGGTATTCCAATCTATGGGAGTGAGCCAATTTTCGGCCACAGATTCGACTATGGCCAGGGTGTACGGGGCAGTAGCTCCGTATTGCGAGACAGCGATTTTTAGTTCTTTTATTACAGTAAATTCAAACCCATTGTGGTGTCTCCAGGCTCGCCCTGCCATCTGTAGTTTCCGTTACTGGAAAACTCTCGAGGAGAGGAATCCTCCCTATCCCTACTACCAAGCGACCCTCCTTTTGGGACATGCTGTCCGGGTCTCTGAGGGTGAGAGTGTTTCTCTATTCCTTTAGGGTATTGAACGCTCTCACTTCCTGTCCTTAATTTCTGCAATCTAGTGATTAAAGACTGATGTAGTTCTTCGAGCTTTATTTGCTCTCAAGTTGTGCAATTTTTTCTAAGCTCCTCTTTTGGGTCTATTACTGCCATAACTGCGGGGGCAGAAGCCTTATTATAGGGAGGGGGATAAGTAAGAGTTTGTGGCCAGTCAGAATTATGATATTTTGCTGCCCCTTCCTCTAAATTATCCCAGTTTACTTCTGAAGGGTTAAGGTTATTTTTACTTTTGCTTTCATTAGTTGTAGGTAAAACTGGGTATTTTTTGGCCTTTTCCTTATTTGATGTTTCTATATTTGTTATTGAGGACCCCAGCCTCTTCCTCATGCTTGTAGTAGGATATAAGGTCTGTTTCTTTATTAGGTATGGATTTTTCGAGGTCGGTTTGGGAGCTGCCTCTTAATATTTCCTCAGTCTGAGTAACCACCGCCATTACCTCAGGATCTTTTTCTTTTTCCTTTTATCTATTATATCTCTGATTAGATTCCAATAAGAAAAAGCTGTCACTGGAACCTTCTCTGGTCCAAAAGTACTATAATAATCTTGAAAACAATCTCCCACTCTACGCCACCTCTTTACGTCAATGGTCCCCTCTTGTGGAAACCAAGGGCAGGTTTCTTTTACAAAATCAAAAAATTAAACAAATCATTACTTTTAACCTTTACTCCTCGTGTTTTTAAAGCCTCTTTAATTGCCCTACATAAATTTGATTCTGGCTTAATTCTTGTCCCATAATCAGACACTATTACTTACCTCTGGTTCCAATGCAGCAGGTTCCCGCGATGTCTGGAGGAGTTTTTCTTCCACTTTCACTTTTGGCCAACTTTAGTGCCTTCTTCCTCACTTCATTCCCCGTGTCCAGGTCCCTGTTCAGGTGCAGGTGTCCCGACCTGCAGGACAATCGAACGGGCCCTGGAGGGAGAGTGGGAATGGAGGAGACAAGAAAACATGAGAAAAGGAGACAAGACAAATAGCCTGATCAAGTCTCATTTATTGAATGTAGGGTCATGCCTTATATAGGCTGGCAGGGGAAGAGGTTGGGCCAGAGCGGTGACGGGGGGCTGGGTCTTCTCAAATTACAATCGCTCATGCGCCTGGGTTTGTACTTTTCTCGGGCGGGGCTGGCACCTGCGCCTAGGCTGCATATCTTCCTGGGCAGGAAAATGTTTGTGCGCACGAGGGAAAGGTTGGTGCACGCAGGAACAGTTTAGGCGCATGTGGGAAAAGCTTTGGGCGCGCGCGGGAACAGTTTAGGCGCGCGCAGGAAGAGTTTGTAATAAAGAACTCAGAAATGTGCCATCTTGTCTTCGCTTTGCAGAGATCAAGCAACAGAGGTCGGCTAATTCCGGGCCTCATGGCTCCAGACAGGTTACAATAACCAAGACAGCATGGTGATAGTACCAATACTGATATATGGACTAATGGAACAGAACAGATGCCTCAGAAATAAGGCCACACATATAGAGCCATCTGATCTTTGACAAGTCTGACAGAAACAATCAATGGGGAAAGGATTCCCTATGTAATAATCAGTGTTGGGAAACCTGGCTAGCCATATGCAGAAAACTGAAATAGGAACCCTACTTTACAAAAATCAACTCAAAATGGATTAAATACTTAAATACAAGACGTAAAACCATAAAAATCCTAAAAGAAAACCTGGGCACAATACCATTCAGGACATTGTCATGGGCAAAGACTTCATGTCTAAAACACCAAAAGCAATGGCAACAAAAGCTAAAATAGACAAATGGGATCTAATTAAACTAAAGGGCTTCTGCACAGCAAAAGAAACTATCTTCAGAGTGAACAGGCAACCTACAGAATGGGAGAAAATTTTTGCAATGTATCCATCTGACAAAAGGCTAATATCCAGCATATACAAAGAATTTAAACAACTTAAAAAAAAAATTGAAAAGTGGCCAAATGATATGAACAGACGCCTCTCAGAAAAGACATTTATGCAGCAAAAAACATATTAAATAAGCTCATAATCATTGGTCATTAAAGAAATGAAAATCAAAATGACAATAAGATACCTTCTCATGGCAGTTAGAATGGCAAACATTAAACAGTCAGGGAACAACGGATGCTGGAGAGAATGTGGAGAAATAGTAACACTTTTACATTGTTTTGGGGAGGGTAAATTAGTTCAACTATTGTAGAAGACAGTGTGGCAATTCTTCAAGGATCTACAGCTAGAAATACCATTTGACCCAACAATCTCATTACTGGGCATATACCCCAAGGGTCATAAATCATTCTACTATAAAGACATATGATCAAGTACATTTATTGTGGCTTTGTTCACAATAGCAAAGACTTGGAACCAACCCGAATGTCCATCAATGATAGATTGGATAAAGAAAATGTGGCACATATACACCAAGGAGAACTATGCAGCCGTAAAAAAGGATAAGTTCCTGTGCTTTACAGGGACGTGGATGAAGCTGGAAACTATCGTCCTTAGCAAACTATCACAAGAGCAGAATGTCCAACACCACATGTTCTCACTCATAAATGAGAGTTGAACAAGGAGAACATATGGACACAGGGAGGGGAACATCACACATTGTGGCCTCTCAGGGGTTTGGGGCTAGGGGAGGGATAGCATTATGAGAATTACCTAACGTAGGTAATGGGCGAATGGGAGTAGCAAACAACCATGGCAGGTGTATGTAAGAAAACTGCATGTTCTACACATGCACCCAAGAACTTAAAGTATAACAACAACAACAAAAAAAAAAAAGAAAAAGAAAAAGAAAAAACTGCAAATAAAAAAAGAAAGAAAGAAATTGTAGCGTCAGACATTGCCATTATTTGTTCATACATATATTTGTAGGGTTGCAGTTTTATTGCTGGAACTGTCAGGAATATGTACACAACTTTCACTCTAAATAATGGCACAAGTTATCCCCTGTGCAGAAGTTAATGTATTTAATGTTACAGAATTTTGTAGAATAGAAACATGAGGGTCATTTCAAAGTTTGTTAAAGAAATACCTTAGAAGCAGTCACTGAGAGCAGATTGAGTATAATTACTAAGGAATTCTATATGCCACATCATTCTTAATGCCTAGAGATGATACAAAGACAATCATAACAATGAAAGTCAAGGTGTACTGTCAGACAGTGAAGGTTTCTTGAAAAGACTGTTCATTATGGTTCAGCTGCTTCTGCTGGGCTTTTGTTTTCCATTGGATTAGTATTCTTAATTATAAAATGGGAGGATGATCTTTCTCCTCCTTCAAGGTAACATCTATGTCATCATCTGACTCAGCAGTTTGTTCTCAAGGATTCCAGGTCTTAATAACCCAATCCAGGTTAGCACTTTTGCTCAACAGAGTTACTAAACTCATGGTGATACAAAATTGGCAGACTAGCTTCCAAATGTTCTTCTGGAGTTTTTAGTTTATTTACCAAGTTAGACACTAACAAAGACATGGAGGCCCTCATATCCCTATCTAACTGTAATTCTTCCTCTAGCTTTCATATTGTCACCTCAGCTGCTAACTATGCTTCTGTGATCACTCACACAGCTCAAAAGAGCAAGCCCAATGTTGCCATTGCACAGCCATCTTCCTTTCTGTGTACCATTTACTTTTCTAATAACAAGAGCTCTACATTGCCTGGCATTTTTAGGACAGCCCCATACTCATGCAGTGGTCCACTTGCATTCAGAAAATGGGCAACACCACCCCACACAGATCAGAATCACCCAGAGATTTCCCCTGCTGATGACTTTTCCACTTGCCCATACATTGGTTCTTAGTTTCCTGCTGGATACTTTGCTAATTGTCTTATGAAAGGGCCATATATGTAAAGCAATTCCTAAATGCAGAAGGAGCTTAAAAACTGAAGAATCAGGCAGACAAATCCAGGTTGTCAATAGGAGTTGATTTTGGGGAGAACTAACAGACAGAACATGGTCTTGGGTGGCTACAAGTCTGGTACTTTGAGGTGCTGTTATCCGCAAACCCTAATATCGAACACTATAGGGAAATTGTCTATGTGTTCTCTAAAATTTTGCAGAAAAATTAAACATTTGGAAAAAGTTAAGAATACTATATATACAAACTATTTTGCAATTTTGGTAGTAACATGAGAATTGTTTGACTTAAGGTCAGGATTTACAGTAAGCACATTCAAAAGTAAATACAGTAGAAATCTTGGACATTTCCTGAGCTGGTGTTAATCAGAAGTAGGCACTGCAGATTAGCATTAAAGATAGAGGAATTTTGAACTCCACAGTTAGTTTCCTTTTACTGTGCATAAATATTATCTGTCTATACAGCAATCATAGGGTCACTATTAAACTATTAAGGTTCTGGGGTCTGCTCAATTAATGAATTGTTCTTTCCTCAGCTAAGCTCTGTTAAGTTTAATTTGTGTAAAAAGTTTGTTTTATCAGTGTGGAGTCTGCATATTTTTCCCATGTCTGTGTGAAATTTCTATGGTATTTTTATTTCCTATCACATCTCAAAGGTGTGTATTTTAAGTCAATTGTCATGTCTAAATTGTCCCAGTACGTGTGTTTGTGTGCTTACATTTGTGTGAAAATATCCTATATAGGCTTGGCTCTGACCTTGTGTTCTAAACTGCTGGAAGAAGCTCCAGCCTCTTGCAACCCTGAGGTAAAACAAGCAGAATAAAAATAAATAAATGAACAATGAGTATAAGTTATTGTAAATTAAAAATTTGTGAAGTGTAGAATAATCCTGAAATGCACAATAATAAACAATGAACGAGTATATAAACAACAATGGATATGTAAGCACTCAGCAAGAACACCACACTTACTATTGTTTGTTTTTGAACTACATGGTAGTAGGAGGTGCTCCTTATAATGTTTACTTTGTGAACATTATTTTGTTTATTTAATCTACCACAACTATAATTACTATCACCCACTGGTTTACCAAAAGTTTGATAATAAGTGTCTTGCAGGGAAGGGCCAGTATGGGTTGAAATGGATGAATTGAAAGAAGTAGACTTCATAAGGTAGGAACTAACAAACTTTGCTGAACTAAAACTTCTAATCCAATGCAAAGAAGCTAAGAATCATGATAAAACATTCCAGGACCTGTTAACTAGAATAACCAGTTTAGACAGAAACATAAATGGCCTGATGGACAAACAAAAACATGACAAAAAAAAAAAAAAATCTTTACAATGCAACCATAAGTATCCATAGAAGAATAGACAAAGTAGAAGAAAGAATTTCAGAACTTAGAGACTGTCTTGCTGAAATAAGGCAAACAAGATCAGAGAATAAAGAATGAAGAGGAATGAACAAAACCTCTGACAAATTTAGGATTATGAATTAATAAAAAGACCAAACTTTTGGGGGTACATGAAAGAGACAGGGAGAATGGAACCAAGTTGGAAAACATACTTTAGAATGCAATCCAGGAGAACTTCCCCAATCTAATAAGACAGGTCAGCGTTCAAATTTCAGAAATCCAGAGAACTCCAGTAGAACAATCCATGAGAAAGTTCACCCCAAGATGCATAATCATCAGATTCTTCAAGGTTGAAATGGAAGAAATGTTAAGGATAGCCAGAAAGACCAGATCACTTCAAAGGGAAGCCCATCAGACTAACAGCAGAATTCACAGGAGAAACCTTACAAGCCAGAAGAGACCAGGGGACAATATTCAACATTCTTACAAAAGAATTTCCAACCCAGAATTTCATATCTGGCCAAACTAAGTTTCAAAAGAGAAATAAGATCCTTTTCAGACAAGCAATGCTTAGGTAATCCATCACTAGACCTGCCTTGCAGAAGCTCCTGAAGGAAACAATAAATATGGAATGGAATAACCACTACGAGTCACTAATAAAACATACAAAAGTACACATATCAATGACACTATGAAGCAACTACATTAATAAGTCTATAAAATAACCAACTAGGATCTTCATAATAGGATCAAATTCACACAGAACAATAATAACCTTAAATGTAAATTGGTTGAATGTCCCAAGTGTAAGATACAGGATGACAAGCTGGATAAATTGCCAAGACCCATCAGTGTGCTATATGATACACCCATCTCACATGTAAAGACACACATTGGCTCCAAAGGGATGAAGAAAAACTTACTAAGCAAATGGAAAGCAGAAAAAAACCAAGGTTGAAATGCTAGTTTCTGACAAAATGAACTTTAAAACAACAAAGATCAAAAAAAGACAAATAAGGGCATTACATAATACTAAAAGGATTCATTCAATAAGAAGAGTTCACTACCTAAATATACAGACACCCATTACAGGAACATCCAGATTTATAAAATAAGTTCTTATAGACTTACAAAGAGACTTGGACTCTCACGCAATAATATTGAGAGATTTTAACACCACATTGTCAGCATGAGACAGATTATTGATAAGGAAATTAACAAGGATATTTAGGACTTGAACTCAGCTCTGAATCAAGTGGACCTGATATATATCTATAGGACTCTCCACTCAAAAATAACAGAATATACGTTTTTCTTACTGCACATGGCACTTACTCTAAAATTGATCACATATTTAGAAGTAAAACACTCTTCAGCAAATGAAAAATAACTGAAATCATAACCAACAGTCTTTCAGACCATGACACAATAAAATTAAAACTCAAAGACTCACTCAAAAGCACAAAACTACATGGAAATTAAACAGCCTCATTCTGAATATGACTCCTGGGTAAATTATGAAATTAAGGCAATAATCAAGAAGTTATTTGTAACCAGTGAGAACAAAGAGATAGTGTACTTGAATCTCTGGGACACAGCTAAAGCAGTGTTAAGAGGAAAATTTATAGCACTAAAATGCCCACATCAGAATGTTAGAACGTTCTAAAACTGACATCCTAACATCTAGTCTAATAGAACAAGAGAACCAACGTCAAATAAACTCCAAAGCTAGCAGAAGAGAAGAAATAAGTAAGATCAGAGTGTAAATGAAGGAAATAGAGATACAAAAATCCCTTTAATAAGATCAATGAATTCAGCAGGATTTTTTTTTGAAACCTTAATAAAATAGACAGACTGCTAGTTAGACTAATAAAAAGGAAATGAGAGAATTAAAAACACACAATAAAAATGATAGAAAGGATAATTACTACTGTTCCCATAAAAAACACAAAAACCATCAGAAATACCATAAACACCTCTATGCCAATAAACTAGAAAATCTGGAAGAAATGGATACATTCCTGGACACATACACCCTCCCAAGACTGAACCAGAAAGAAGCTGAATCCATGAATAGACCAATACGAAATTTTGAAGTTGAGGCAGTAATAAATAGCCTACCAAGCAAAAAAAGCCTAGGACCAGAGGAATTTACAGCTGAATTCTGTGAGAGGCACAAAGAGGAGCCAGTACCATTTCTTCTGCAGCATCATCCAGATAACAAAATGTGGCAGAGGTACAATGTAAAAAGAAAACTTCATGCCAATATCCCTGATAAATATCAATACAAAAATCCTCAATAAAATACCAGTAAACCAAATCCAGGAAGCACGTCAAAAAGCTTATGCATCACAATCAAGTTGGCTTCTTCCACTGATGCAAGGCTGGCTCAACATACACAAATCAATCAATATAATTCATCATATAAATGAACCGAAAAAAAAGCCACATGATTTTCTTAATTGATGCAGAAAAAAAGCCTTTGATAAAATCAACATACCTTCATGTTAAAAACTCTGAATAAACTACGTTTAAAAAGTACCTCAAAATAATAAGTCACTTATGAGAGATTCACAGTCAATATCATATTGAATGGGGGAAAAGCTAGAAGCATTCTCTTTGAAAACCAGCACAAGACAAGGATACCCTCTCTTACCATTCCTGTTCAAGATAGTACTGAAAGTGCTGGCCAGAGCAGTCAGGCAAGAGAAGGACATACAGGGTAATGAAATAGGAAGAGAGGAAGTCAAATTGTCTCTGTTTGCAGATGACATGATCCTTTATCTTGGAAACCTCAGCATCTCAGCCCAAAAGCTTCTTAAACTGACAATCAACTTTATCAAATTCTCAGGATAGAAAATCAATGTGCAAAAATCACAAGCATTCCTATACACTGACAAAAGGCAATCTGAAAGCCAAATCATTAATGAACATCCATTCACAATTGCTATGAAAAGAATAAAATACCTAAGAATATAGTTAACAAGGAAGATGAAGGACCTCTTCAAAGAGAACTATAAACCACTGCTCAAGGAAATCAGAGAGGACTCAAGCAAATGGAAAATCATTCCAGTTCATAAATAGAATCAATATCATGAAAATGGGCATTCTGCCCAAAGTAATTTACAGATTCAATGTTATTCCCATAAAACTACTGTTGACGTTCTTCACAAAATTAAAAAAAAAAAAAAACTACTTTAAAATTCATATGGAACCAAAAAAAGAGCCTTTATAGCTAAGGCAATCCTAAGCAAAAAGAACAAAGATGAAGGCATTGTGCTATCTGACTTCAAATGATATTACAGAATTACAGTAACCAAAACAACATGGTACTGATACAAAAAAAAGACACATGGACTTTGGAACAAAATAGAGGTCTCAGAAATAAGACCACACATCTTTAACCCTCTCATCTTTGATAACCCTGACCAAAAAAAGAGCAATGAGGAATGGACTCTGTATTTAATAATGCCTGCAAAACTGGTTAGCCATACACAAAAAATTGAAACTGGACTCCTTCTTTACACCTTATACAAAATTAACTCACGATGGATTAAAGACTTCATTGTAAAATCAAAAATTATGAAATTCCTAGAAGAAAATCTAGGCAATACCATTGAGGACATAATCATGGCCAAAGATTTCATGAGGAAAACACCAAAAGCAATTGCCACAAAAGTAAAAATTGACAAATGGGATCTAATTAAACTAACGAGCTTCTGCACAGCAAAAGAAACTATCATCAGAGTGAAGAGATAAAGTACAGAATGGAAGAAAATGTTTCCAATCTATCCATCTGACAAAGGTCTAATAACTAGAATCTACAAAGAACTTAAGCATATTTACAAGAAAAAAAAACCCAGTTAAAAAGAGGGCAAGGGGCATGAACATACACTTTTCAAAAGAAGACATTCATGCGGCCAATAAATACATGAAAATAAGCTCAAAATCACTGATTATTAGAGAAACACAAAATAAAACGACAATGAGATACCACCTCACACCAATCAGAATTTTGATTATTAAAAAGTCAAGGGAGGTAGAGGTGGGTGGATCACAAGGTCAGGAGATCGAGACCATCCTAGCTAACATGGTGAAACCCCCTCTATACCAAAAATACAAAAATTCACCAGATGTGGCAGGGTGTGCCTGCAGTCCCAGCTGCTGGGGAGGCTGAGGCAGGAGAATGGCGTGAACCCGGGAGAGGTAGAACTTGCAGCGAGCTGAGATCATGCCACTGCACTCCAGACTGGGTGACAGAGTGAGACTCCATCTCAAAAAAGAAAAAAAAAAAGTAAAGAAATAATAGATGTTAGTGAGGCTGTGAATAGATAGGAATACATTTACACTGTTGATGGGAATTTAAATAATTCCAACCATGTGGAAGATAGTGTAGCAATTCCTCAAGGATCTAGAACCAGAAATACTATTTGACTCAGCAATCCCATTACTGGGTATATATCGAAAGTGAAATAAATCATTCTGTTGCAAAGAAACATGCATGTGTATGTTCACAACAGCAAAGATATGTAACCAATCCAAATGTCCATCAATGATAGATTAGCTAAAGATAATGTGGTACATATACACTAAGGAATACTATGCAGTCATAAAAAGGAATGAGATCATGTCTTTGTAGCAACATGGATGGAGCTTGAAACCATTGATCCACTTGCCTTGGCCTCCCAAAGTGCTGGGATTACAGGCATGAGTCACTATTTTAGTTTTTAATGTTACAAGTATTCTACATTTTTTGTTTGAAGATTGGTGATGTTTTTGTGACCAGGGCAATTTCATAAGATCCTGTTTATATAAGTTAGGCTATGGTAAAACTGGTTAAATTATACTTCCTTTTCTTTAAAGTTACAGTTTTGAAATCTATTGATACATTAAGTGAAGACTTACTGTATGTAAATGTTTTAAAAATATAAAAGACTGTCTTGTAAGCTTTTCAAGCAAAGAATGTTCTTCTCAAAGACCTGAGACACATCTCTTGAAAATGACATCATCAAGGAAGACAAAACCCCTATATTTCAACTTTGCAAAACCTTATCTCCAGTACATACCTCCCTTCGAGACTATCTTATCTTAAAGAAAATATATGTTTTTTCTCTGTATAAAGTCAGTTAACAAACACAGATGGCCACCCTCATTCCAAGGAGAATTTTAATACATGTGACAAAAGCTTCTCTCAATATGTATATAACAGGTTGTCTGTGACTGGTTATTTGAAAGAATGCATTTTCTTCTATCAAATCCCATGAATGGATTGCTTCTGATGTGTATCACATTACAATTGAATGCATATTAAAATATAAAACCTTTTTCCTTCTCTACTTTTGTAACGAGTTTTCTGGATTGACAGGGTATTTTAAGTTAACTACAATTTATCAAAACCAACTGCCCTTCAAAAGAGCCTGCTTTCTAGCTGAAGAGAAGGCTTAGTTGACTTGAAGTCTCCTGCAAGGGAGACATAGATCTTGCACCACCAAGTATCAGGGAAGGTAGAAATATACAACAGGCTAAACTATGTTCCCTTCAAATCCTTGTATCAGATCCTTCACATCTAGAACTTCACCACTGTGACTTTTTTTTGTAGACTGTGCCTTTACTCAGAGAATTAAGGTAAAATGATGATGGCAAATGGATGTCTCCTAACCCAGTATAACAGATGTCTTTAGGAATACAGAAGAATATGACTCTAACAGCAACAAAAAAAGAGGGGTGTTCACATGAAGATCCAGCAAGACGGATGTCATCTAAAAGTTTACAGAGAAACTAAATCTGCCATCTTTTTTTTTGGGTTTGAGGGATATTCACATGAAGATCCAGCAAGATGGATGCCATCTAAAAGTTGAGAGAGAAACTAAATCTGCCATCTTGTTTTCTTGGTTTCTGGCCTCCAGAACGGTAAGAAAGTATCTGTTATTTAAGTCATCCAGAAGGTGATATTCTGTTATGGAAGTCTAGATAGAGTCATACAATCATATACTAGTTATATTTTTTTAGAGACTTACTAAGTTTTTATACATAGATCTCACAGGAAAGGAAGCTGAGAAAGAACTATGAGTTCTTAGTTTGACAAGTCACACCATTCCTAATGATTTCCAAGAAACTTCTCTATACCCTCCAATCACTGACTGACCTGTATCTCCTCCATGTTTCAGAGGCAACATAAATACATTCCAAGAAAGCAGTATGGAATATGGAATATCACTTTGTCTCTTTATTTAAAAAACAGTAGCAGAAGAGAGACACTTAAGAAAAAATTACTTCAGGATCAGAAAAGTTTTCTGTCTTCCAGTCTTAGCAAAAGTCTGCTCCTAAAGCCCTAAGAGATAATAAAGTAATGCCAGAGGAATTGCTGGTCATTAGTTCAAAAATGTTACAAAGGTATACAGTCTCATCAGCCACTTACTCTCCTAAACTTGGACACTTGGTTGGAATGGCCATGGGGCACCCTAAAGCCGTTGTCCCCAACCAATTTTGTGGAAGACAATTTTTCCATGAACAGATGGTGTGAGGTGGTGTCTGGTTTCCAGATGAAATTTCTCACCTCAGATCATCATGTGTTAGATTCCCATAAAGAGCTTAGAATGCAGATCCTTCACAAGTGCAGTTAATAGGGTTTCTGCTTCTTTGAGAATCAAATGCCTCTGCTGATCCCACAAAATGCAGAGCTCTTGGGGCAATGCCGGCAAGTCACTTATTGTTGTGCAGCCTGATTTCTAACAGGCCATAAACTGGTGGTTGGGAACACCTAACCTAGAGGACCACAAGCCCTCCCAAACCATTCGAATCACCTTCACATCTCAATCAGTTTGTCAAGAGACTTAGAGTCACCTTATTCATAGCAGAATGATGGCCACTAGCCATCACTAAACATCTGGTCTTCAATGAAGCCCCAAAGACCACAATTCCAGTGTGCAAGCCACAAGTATAAAAAAAGTCAAACTCAAACTCAGCACAAAAGAGGCTCCAATATATGGAGAAGTGCATGATTATCAACTTCAATCAGGGCCTTTTCAAAGAGTACCAGAGCCCAAGGAAAACTTGCAATAAATGACTGTGACTGCAGCAATGCCAGGGATATGTCTCCAATCTCAACCAACAACACAGACTTGAACTCCAATGCCAAGTCAAGAAACAAGACCTCCCAGTCTTAAAACCTGGCCACCTCCAAAAGTCAGGCTTTCTACTGTTGTACCTCAGATCAATGATAAAGTCATCTATAAATGTTTGGAGCCACTAGGATAAGGCAAAGAACGTCTCGAAGAAGAGTCAAACCAAAAGTAAAGCCACATTAACAGGCTTTGGTGTCAAAACTAGACATACAACATGTATTTTCCAAATGACTCAGAGGAGTGTATTAAGTATCTCAGTATACTGGAACAGATGGACAAGGCAGTGAAGGTACCTCTGTGGTACAGGATAAAGAGGTTTCAGTGCAAACTGGTCTACCTCCTCAAATAATCCCCCTATACACAGTTCTATTCAAAGAGCAGACAGTCAAGAGTATGAATGACAGTCACATTCTGCTGGAGCAGGAGCAGGAGCAGGAGGACATGGTCTGCAATAATAAAAACAAAACAAAAACAAAACAAAAAAATCCCTTCAGGACAAAAGGCAGAATATTATACAAGTTAGTGATACAATGGGAGAAGAGGAAGAGAATCAGGAAGAGAATACACAACCAAAATTTGCCTTTTTTGGATGGTAGAAGCTGCTCCTGAATCACCTGCAGGTCATGGAGATATATATCAGTATGTAATAAACTATTATCTGCCCTTAATCAGCCTTTACCACATGAATATCTCAGGGTTCTAGAGTGCACTAACTGCAGTGTTATTGCTTAGAAATTCAGGAAAACCATTTTGTGTGGGAAATAACTAGTTTCCACACTCAGCACAGCTAGTAGAGTCAGATACAGAGTCTAAGTTATTTCTAGGTTGTTCTAAACATATTTTAATTATGAAATCGTATAACCCTATCTCTCATGGACTGTCACTTTCTTCTTTGCAGTTACATATATAATTATACAATAGGAGAACATTAGCTTGGTAGTCAGGAAATATATTCTGACATTTTGTATTATTACTTTTTTCCTCAACTTGCACAAATACTGGAGCTGAGTGGCTTCCTGCATCAAAACCATTGTCTATTCCACAGTACTGTTTCTTCTATAGCCAGAGGGGAATGAGAAAGTACAATGTCAACAAAAGGCAGAAGTTTAGGGAAGACAAAATTCTAATAGAGTTGGAAGGAAGGCTTTGGGAAAGTAACAGTGGAAATTGGCTTAGTATTGACCTAGCAGGGGTCAGGGAGTTCTGAGGAGAGATTAGAAACCCACGGTTTTATTTTTTACAGACATAGAGGTTTGCCATTTTATTTCCCAGTTTTGAATAAGCCTCTACTTTCCCTCATCTGGAACATACTTGCACATAATGAGCTGGCTTGATCCTAAATGAAAACCACATTTGACCCTCTGCCACATTGTATTATAAATTTGGTTATACTTTCTTTCTCCCAGTGACCCCTCCTTGTTATTTATCATACAAAACTATTTGCTGGCTCATTTTCTCAAGCACCTGTAAATCAGTTACAGCATAGGCTATCTACTTATCTTTTGACACTTTTTTTTTTCCAAATAGCCATATAGGCCTTGTCTCAGAGAAACAATGGTAAGAACTCCCCTGACCTGTTATCAATCACACTCTAGTAAGAAACAAAGATCCTGGAAGTATGGACAAATGATCATTCCTTGATGTCACTCACAAAAAAAATCCTCTCAATATTCCTAGGAACCACCTGGCAAGGTGCAATAACCTGGTAAGTATGGGGATTAAATTAGCTCCATGTCTGTTAGAAACTAAGATATAAACACACATATTGCTTAGGCCTATATGAAATCATCAATATCACCACCTACCCTCTTTACATCTTGTCCAATGGGAAGGTCTTCATTGCAGTAACACTCATAGAACTGTTATCACATATAACACTGTCTTCTGCTGAAATCTCCTGAAGGACTTCTGTGAAGCTGTCTTCCAGTTTATGCTTAGCAGCACAGTGTGCTTTGTACATTAATGTTATGTGAAAAATAAATTGCTACCTTACAACCACTATGATGTCACTAGGCAACAAAACATTTTTGGTCCCATTATAATCATATGTAATCATATGAGATTACAATGGCATATGCTGTCAGCCATTGACCTATATTTAGCCATTTGATACATGACTGTGTTTCAAAGTGTTAAGTTCATAGGATCAGAATGTGTTAGGCAGTCACTGTGTTAGGAATCTGGAAAAAACTTATCACTCCTGCACCACTACCAGCCCTCTGACTCGGAAGGCCAAGGACTTATTCAAAAGTTTCCTCAAGACTCTCCTTAGGCTCTAACAGCCCAGATACAGCATTAGTGGGAAAGCTGCAGGCAAGCCAACAAGCAATAACCTGCGAGTCACACTGGGGCCAAAATATTTCCACTACTCCCTCTCATGGGGGTCCTGAGGTAGATATGTATTCATATGGATCATACAACTAGGCCTCCCTACTGCTGATCAGATTCTACAAAATTAGTGGCTTTGGCCTGAGAACCTAACACCTAAACTCAGGACTCTCACAGTCTGGTACAACTCAGCTCAATCCTAGGGAGCCCACACCTGTGGAGTCTCAGTTTTGCCCACCCTTGGTTGGCCCCGGGTACTAGGAAATAGGGGTTGTGCAAGTTTGAAGGGCTTGGGTGCTGCCAACTGACTGCTACAGTGGGCTCTAGATAACTACTTGTTGGAGATCTTGGTGGGTACCAGCACAAGTCAGCAAGTATTTGGAGGAATCTCTGCTTCAGCAGATAGCTATTGTGATGCTAGCTGAAGGCAAAAACATGCAGTGTTACCAGATTGCTTCCCATCCAAGTCCTGGCTGGATAGATGTGAGTCTGCTCTAGATTTGATTAGGTATACATGGCAATACTGATGGAAATATTAGTTATTCTTCCTGAAAGCCTCAAGACCCTGACCTGCTATGTACCACTGCTATTGCCCATGCAGTCCTGCAGTCCAGAGAATCTCCACCTGCCTATCACCTGGTACAGCCTGCCTGGCACTTTTATTAGGCCACTCCTAACCAGAGCAGTGCCCTGCCACAAGACTGACCACTCTATGCTTAGACAGATCCTTCTACCTTGCTAGTGCACATCCTGACTGAAGCAGTAAGGGGAATACCATGATGATGACTCAGTCCTAGCAGTGCCTTTCTGCCCATTCAGGGAAAACACTCCAGCACTTAGGTTACAGCTGTCTCCCATCATGATTTTCTTGAAGCCTCTGGAAGTTTGACTTCAGTAATCCTGGAGATTACATATACAGCCCAGCGCTGCCCCAGCTGTGGCTTTACTTTTTGCCCAGCTTCAGCCTGTTGCACTCACCAGGAGACGCTAGAGGGGCTAAGGAATACCAGTTCATCCTTTCACTCTTCCTCAGAACCACCACCAATGCCAACAACTGAGACCAGGACCCTTCCTGGATGCCTCTCTCTCTTTGGGAGATAGGCTCTGGTGAAGGGGGTAGATCTCGAAGACGGGTGGTACTGCTCTGGGCTTGGCCAGCATATGAAGGCTCTCACATGGGCTGAAAGTAACCTGAGTGGACACAGGGAGTGGAAACAGATTGTTCAGCAAAGTCCTCTGGAGGCCTTTGGACCTATTTATGTCCATAGGTACCATAAATATGAATGTCTTCTGAGATAGTTCTTCATTTTTTTTTTTTTTTGTATTTTCTGCCTCTGTGAGGAGACTATATACCTGCCAAGTGTGCTTTGACCTTCTCTGAGAGACCTAGAGATTAGCATGCCACCAGGGACAGGCTCTATTTAGTGTCCTGGAGTCTTGAGTGTTTACACACTTGTAGGATTGGGTACAGAAACAAAGAGAAGATTGTTTACCAGGTGATTCTCTATGGTAGGTAGAGAATGTCATTTCCTGAAAAAGCAGTTAATGTCAAGTAGAAACAAAGGTTACATTCTGGGATGTTGGGGCCAGGAGTGTCTAACTGGCCCTTGAACAAGAGTGTAAATTGCCAACATATGGTATGCAGGAGAGCTGCCTGCTAAGAAGTTCTTATCAGCAAATAAAGGAGGCCTTGTCAGCTGACTAGGATCTTTCTCCAGACAATGGTGGAAAAAAAAAAGAAAAACATGTCAGGAAGATATTTTAGAAGTGCCATATTATGCAGAGGAGGGTTCTACAACTGCAAGCCACATGGCAAAATTCCAAACACATAGGATGTCAAGGTGGTGGGATTCTGCGTATCTTCTGAGGCCAGAAGATACAAGAGAATCAGTATATTCAAGGTGTTAAGGCCATAGACATCCATAACCCCATTCCATATGCAAGAGTCTATGATTTGTGACCCTGCAATCCTCAGGACAGTGGACCTAGGCTAAGGAATTGTTATCTAGAAGACTTCACTCCAGGCTGGCCTAAAAAAAAAAAAAAAAACAGGTCAAAACACCATACCAAACAGCTGGCATGTCACATGCATCCTTCTGCCTCACTCTCACTGTGTACCCATGGAGAAGCTGGCTGGAAGGTATCCCAGACAGACTCCTGTATATGAAACCAAAAGCATCTGACATCAGAGACTCCTGACTGTTTCCTACATGGGCATTTATAAAATGCATTTTTGCTTGACTTCCAAAATCCCACAATTTTAGAAATGTTCAGAGTTTGGGGCCCACAGTCCTTGAAGACTTTTGGAACCCTGGAAATATCCCAGGTCAGCACTTCCCATCACTCTTCTAGTCGTCATATGTATTTTCTCTCCATCAGCTGCCAGTGTCCTAGAGGGGTCTCTATGCTGTTCTGTTGCTCTTCCTCAGAACCCCCCCCCAGGACTCCCACCTCACGAAACGCTGCTCTACAGCACTTCTCATGGAAAATTCTGATGGAAAAGAAAAGCTCAACATATGGTTATGTTTGGGCTGGGCCTTGTAAGGATGATAACTATGCTTCTATCTGTGCTTAAGAGGGAAGACATTGGCTTCCTGGGGGGCATTGGTAAGCAACAGTAAAGGGTGGAGGGGCAGAAGCCTGAAGCAAAACATGGTTCACTGGGGTAGCTTCTTTATGGACATGGCCAAAAAACTGCTCCTTCTGACTTGATCTAAATGCTCTCCCCTGTCACTACCCCTACCTCTTCCTTGTTCTCCTCCCTCTTGGGCAAAGGCCAGACCCAGAAGTGCCATGTGAATTCCAGGAAGGAGAGTGCTCTAGCTGACTGTAGTCACCACTATGTCTAATGCAGAGACTCACAAAGTCAGCCGTGGATTGTCTTCTGAGGTCCTAATGCAGATGCCATACTCATGTGTTTGTGGCAGGGGGTTCTAAACACCAGCGGCCAACACAATATCCCTGTTAAGTGCCTAGATGTTGTTTCTGTCTGACCCCAACTTGACCCATGCACCCAGAAAGGACAGTCCTCCTACAGTCTTTGTTCTGCTAACCCCTCCCTGTTTTACTTGCTCAATTTTCCCAATGATAACATCAAGGGATATGACTTCGCTCTGAGCATCTCTGGTGGAAGAAGACACAACTTCTGAGGGAGAAACTGGTGAAGAGGGCAACTCTCATACCAAAGTGGTCAGCTTTGGTCTTACTGCTCCTTTCATTTGTATCTTCTCTCTGCCTCCTCTCTCAGAAGAGGAACCATCATCCTGAAAGGGAAGAGGGCAAGGGAACACACATGGGAAGGAATATCCAACAAGAGAAATATATCTAGGTGATGCCACTTAGCAACATATTATCAACAGCTAGCAGATGCTGGGTAAAGCTTGTGGGGTAGCAAAAGCAGAAGTATAATGCTTAAGAGCTGCTGTTTACACATTTAAAGAATACCATGTGTAAATATCTAACTTTGGCAATGTATCTGTGTCAGGTAAAAAAGAGTGGTTTTAGGGGATTAAGGATCTGGGAGCTGGTCAGGGAAAAAGATATTTTCGGAGGCAGTAACAGTCTCTATTATGCAGTGTAGTATGAAAGGAGACATTCACAGTATGAAACTGTACGCGGGATTAAGGTGCAGGGATTATTATTCAGATGCTGAAAAGTAAAAGGTGATTTCTGGGGGATAGAAGGTTCAAACAGGAAGAACGTATACATGAATTGCTCAACAGGACTACCAGGAATTCAGTTGCAAAAACTCGTGTTCAGTGCTGTTTGGGGTTTTATAACAAAAGTTATTAATTTATCTGCAGCAGATGCTGAGCAAAGTTTTTCAGTTGCACACTAGGAAAATATAATGACTAGATTTTGTTCATCTGTGATATCTTAAATATATAACTTGTATTAAAATTGGACTCTTGTGCTAGTGGGGTTTGAACAACCAGCTCACAATTTGTACTAAAAAATTAAAAACTTGGAGCCAGTACACAAAGACCATCTTTAATTCATTTACATATCAATTATTTATGAATAAAACCTTAGTAATAACAGAGGAACCACAGGATGCTGTTCAGGACTGCGAGGAAAAAACAAAGGCAATGCTAGACAAGGCTGACACCCAGAAATAAGCAAAACAAAACAGTAGTCATGGTTTGGATGGGGATAAGATGCAATTTTAGCACATGTATGTAATTCAGATGTAGAAAAAGCATATATTTAACAGATGTGGAAAGTTTTAGACAAGAGATAAAATTATTTGGGGGAACCACTGAAAGGCAAGGAAAACCTGTATTTGCCTTGCAGATAATCATCACCACCAAAGAAAACTACAAGAGAAACATTGCCCACAGTTTCTAAGGGGAAAAGGAAACAAATTTTCCAAAGCAAATACAAACTTTGTTAGGTCTTCTTAAGAAATCTGCTCTCATGACAAAGACAGTTTGCGATATTTAGTTATATTCTGTGATTGATCTTAGACAAGGAGCCACAAAATGTTGAACTTCAGTCACTTCTCCCACAGCTATTTTTAATTCCCAAGAAATAAAGAATATTTTGCAGTTTAAAATGGTTTGGGGGGGGGAAGAAAAAATTCATTTCCAACACAAAAACATTTTCATTAAATTCAAATTACATGGTCATAAATAAAGTTATATTGGCATTATATTGGATTATATATCTCCAATTACATATGTGGAGTTGAGTAGTCCCCACAGTGTTATAAATCAGTAATGTTTCAAAGGTCATATGTATTCAAAGGCATAGGTATCACATAGGGCTGCATTTAATCTCTTCCTCCTAAATACTGTATACCAATCACACACACACACACACGGTGAAATATGTCAAATGTGCTGCAGAGGGAGTCATTTTATTAGATGGTAAATCTATATCTTTATTGTGTAATTCCATGACACAATACTATTTATATTTCTTTTTATTCTCTCTCTTTTTTTTTTTTTTGAGATGGATTCTCACTCTGTTGTCAGGCTGAAGGGCAATGGCAGCAATGTGGTCTTATTGCAACTTCTGCCTCCCTTATTAGTGTGTAAGAATGCTTGTATTTTTGCACATTAATTTTGTATCCTGAGGCTTTAGAAGCTGCTTATCAGCTTAAGGAGATTTTGGGCTGAGATGATGTGGTCTTCTACATATACAATCATGTCATTGCAATCAGAGAAAATTTGACTTTTTTTCTTTCTATTTGAATATGCTTTATTTCTTTCTCTTGCCTGATTGCCCTGATTTCAAGCAATTCTCCTTCCTCAACCTCTCAAGTAGCTGGGATGACTAGCACCCAAGGCAAATTTTTTTTATTTTCATGTTTTATACTTTAATTTCTGGGGTACATGTGAAGAATGTGCAGTTTTGTTACATAGGTATACACGTGCCGTGGTCGTTTTCTGCACCCATCATCTCATCATCTACATTAGGGTTTTCTCCTAATGATATCCTTCCCCAGCCACCCATGTCCCGACAGGCCCCAGTGTGTGATGTTCCCTTCCCTGTGTCCATGTGTTCTCATTGTTCAAATTCCAATTATGCCTGAGAACATGCAGTGTTTGGTTTTCTGTTCTTGTGTAAGTTTGCTGAGAATGATAGTTTTCAGCTTCATCCATGTCCCCACTAAAGTCATGAACTCATCCTTCTTAAGACAGCATAGTATTCCATGATGTATATGTGCCACATTTTCTTTATGCAATCTATCACTGACTGGCATTTGGGTTGGTTCCAAGTCTTTGCTATTGTAAACAGTGCCCCAATAAATATAAGTGTGCATATGTCTTTTTATAGTAGAATGATTTATACTGCTTTGGGTATATACCCAGTAATAGGGTTGCTGGGTCAAATGGTATTTCTGGTTCTGGACCCTTGAGGAATCACCACAGTCATCCACAACGGTTGAACTAATTTACACTCCCACCAACAGTGTAAAAGTGTTCCTATTTCTCCACATCCTCTCCAGCATCTGTTGTTCCTGGCTTTTTAATGACTGTGATTCTAACTGGCATGAGATGATGTCTCATTGTGGTACTGATTTGCATTCTCTACTGACCAGTGATAAGCTTTTTTGCATGTTTGTTGGCTGCATAAATGTCTTCTTTTGAGAAGTGTCTGTTTATATGCTTCACCGACTTGTTGATAGAGTTGTTTTGTTCTTATCAATTTGGTTAAGTTATTTGTAGATTGTGGATAGTAGCTCATGTCAGATGGGTAGATTGCAAAAATTTTCTCCTATTGTGTAGGTTGCCTTTTCACTCTGATGATAGTTTATTTTTGCCATGCAGAAGTTCATTAGTTTAATTAGGTCCCATCTGTCAATTTTGACTTTTGTTGCCATTGCTTTTGGTGTTTTAGTCATGAAGTCTTTGCCCATGCCAATGTCCTGAATGGTACTGCCTAGGATTTCCTCTAGAGTTTTATAGTATCAGGTCATATGTAAGTCTTTAATACATCTTAAGTTAATTTTTGTTTAAGGTGTAAGAAAGGGGTCCAGTTTCAGTTTTCTGCATATAGCTAACCAGTTTTCCCAACACCATTTATTAAATAGGAAATTCTTTCCCCATTGCTTGTTTCTGTAAAGTTTTTGAAAGATCAGATGGTTATAGATGTGTGGCATTATTTCTGAGGCCTCTGTTCTGTTACATGTTCTATACATCTGTTTTGGTACCAGTATCATGCTGTTTTTGATACTGTAGCCTTGTAGTATACTTTGAGGTCAGGTAGCATCATGCCTCCAGCTTTGTTCTTTTTGCTTAGGATTGTCTTGGCCATGCGGATTCTTTTTTTTTGGTTCCATATGAACTTTAAAGTAGCTTTTTCTAATTCCATGGAAAAAAGTCAATGGTAGCTTGATGGGAATAGTATTGAACCTATAAATTACTTTGGGAAGTATGGTCATTTTCACAATATTGGTCCTTCCAATCCATGAGCATGGAATGTTTTTCCATTTGTTTGTGTCCTCTCTTATTTCATTGAGCAGTGACGTGTAGTCCTCCTTGAATAGGTCATTCACATCCCTCGTGAGTTGTATTCCTGGGTATTTTATTCTTTTTGTAGCAATTGTAAATGGGAATTCACTCATGATTTGACTGTTTATTATTGGTTTATAAGAATGCTTGTGATTTTTGCACATTGATTTCCTATCCTTAGACTTTGATAAAGTTGCTTATCAGCTTAACGAGATTTTGAGCTGAGATGATGGGGTTTTCTAAACATACAATCATGTCATCTGCAAACAGAGACAATTTGACTTCCTCTCTTGCTATTTTAATACCCTTTATTTCTTTCTCTTGCCTGATTGCTCTGGTCAGAACTTCCAATACTCTCTTTTCTTATGCTTTGTCTTATGCTGGTTTTCAAAGGGAATGCTTCCAGTTATTGTCCATTCTGTATAATATTGGCTGTAAGTCTGTCATAAATAGCCCTGATTATTTTGAGATGCAATCCATCAATATTTAGTTTATTGAGAATTTTTAGCATGAAGTGGCGCTGAATTTTTCGAAGGACTGTTCTGCATCTGTTGAGATAAACACATGGTTTTTGTCATTGATTCTGTTTATGTGATGGATTACATTTATTGATTTGAGTATGTTTGAACCAGCCTTGCATCCCAGGTATGAAGCTGACTTGATTGTGGTGGGTAGCTTTTTGATGTTCTGCTGGATTCGGTTTGCCAGTATTTTATTGAGAATTTTTGAATTGATATTCATCAGGGATATTGGCCTAAACTTTTCTTGTTGTGTCTCTGCCAACTTTTTGTATTATGATGATGCTGGCCTCATAAAATGAGTTAGGGAGGAGTCCTTCTTTTTCTATTGTTTGGAATAATTTCAGAAGGAATGATACCAACTCCTCTTTGTACCTCTGGTAGAATTCAACTGTGAATCTATCTAGTCCTGGACTGTTTTTTGGTTGGGAGGCTATTAATTACTGCTCAATTTCAGAACTCGTTACTGGACTATTCAGGGATTTGACTTCTTCCTGGTTTAGACTCGGAGGGTGTATGTGTCCCAGAATTCGTCAATTTCTTCTAGATTTTTTAGTTTATTTGCCTAGAGGTGTTTATGGTATTCTCTCATGGTAGTTTGTATTTCTGTGGGATCAGTGATGATATCCCCTATATCATTTTTTATTGCATCTATTTGATTGTTCTCTCTTTTCTTCTTTATTAGTCTGGCCAGAGGTGTATCTATTTTGTTGATCTTTTCAAAAACAAGCTCTTGGATTCCCAGACATCCTCGTACACTGTGTCCTTGCTGTCACTGGTTTCAAAGAACATTTTATTTCTGCCTTCATTTCATTATTTGAAATGTAATCCTTAGGAGCAGGTTGTTCAGTTTCCATGTAGTTGTGCAGTTTTGAATGAGTTTCTTAATACTGCATTCTAATTTGATTGCACTGTGGTCTGAGAGACTGTTGTTATGAATTCAGTTCTTTTCCATTTGCTGAGGAGTGTTTTACTTCCAATTACGTGGTCAATTTTAGAGTAAGTGTGATGTGGTGCTGAGAAAAATGTATACTCTGTTGATTTGGGGTGGAGAGTTCTGTATATGTTTATTGGTCCAGACAGAGCTGAGTTCAAGACCTGAATAATCTTATTAATTTTCTGTCTCACTGATGTGTCTAATATTGACAGTAGGGTGTTAATATCTCCCACTATTATTATGTGGGAGTCAAAATGTCTCTGTAGGTCTCTAAGAACTTGCTTTATGAATCTGGGTGCTCCTGTATTGGGTGCACATATATTTAGGATAGTTAGTTATTCTTCATGAATTGATCCCTTTCCCATTATGGAATACCCTTCTTCATCTCTTTTGATCTTTTTTGGTTTAATGTCTGTTTTGTCAGACTAGGATTTTTTTTTTTTTTGTCTTCCTATTTCTTGATAAATATTCCTCCATTTCTTTATTTTCAGCCTATGTGTGTCTCTGCATGTGAGACAGGTCTACCAGATACAGCACAATGATGCAGATGTCTTGACTCCTTATCCAATTTGCCTGTCTGTGTCTATTAATTGGGAAATTCAGTCCATTTACATTTAAGGTTAATACTATTATGTGTGAATTTGGTTCTGTCATTATGATGTTAGCTGACTATTTTGCCCATTAGTTGATGCAGTTTCTTCATAGTGTCAACGGGCTTTACAATTTGGTCTGTTTGCAGTGGCTGGTACCAGTTGTTCCTTTCCATGTTTAGTGCTTCCTTCAGGAGATCTTGTAGGGCAGGCCTGGTGGTGACAAAATCTCTCAGCAATAACTTGTCTGTAAGGGATTTTATTTCTCCTTCACTTATGAAGCTTAGTTTGGCTAGATATGAAACTCTGGGTTGAAAATTCTTTTCTTTACAAATGTTGCATATTGGCCTCCACTCTCTTCTGGCTTGGAGGGTTTCTGCAGAGGATTCACTGTTAGTCTGTTGTGCTTCCCTTTGTTGAGTATCTTTGTAGTGTTCTCCGTATTTTCTGAACTTGAATGTTGGCCTATCTTGCTAGGTGGGGAAAGTTCTCCTGGATAATATATTGAAGATTGTTTTCCAATTTTGTTCTATTTTTCTGTCACTTTCAGGTACACTAATCAAACACAGTTTGGGTCTTTTCAGATAGTCCCATATTTCTTGGAGGCTTTGTTCATTCCTTGTTCTTCTTTTTCCTCTAATATTTTCTTCACAGTTTATTTCACTAAGTTGACCTTCAATCTCTGATATCTTTTCTTCTGCTTGATCTATTCAGTTACTTATACTTGTGTATGCTTCATGAAGTTCTCCTGCTGCTTTTCGGCTCCATTGGGTCATTTATGTTCTTCTCTAAATTGGGTATTATAGTTAGCAATTCCTCTAACCTTTTTTCAAGGTTCTTAGCTTCTTAGCTTCCTTGCATTGGGTTAGAACATGCTCCTTTAGCTTGGAGGAGTTTGTTCTCACCCACATTCTGAAGCCAACTTCTGTCAATTTATCAAACTCATTCTCTATCCAGTTTTGTCCCCTTGTTGGTGAAGAGTTGTGATCCTTTGGAGAAGAGACATTCTGGTTTTTGGAATTTTCAGCCTTTTTGCACTGGTTTCTCCATCTTCATGGACTTATCTGCCGTTGGTCTTCGATGTTGGTGGCCTTCAAATGGGGCTTCTGAGTGAATGTCCTTTTTGTTGATGTTGATGCTATTCCTTTCAGTTTGTTAGTTTTCCTTTTAACAGTAAGGCCATTCTGCTGCAGGTCTGCTGGAGTTTGCTAGAGGTCTACTGCAGATCCTGTTTGCAAGGGTATCACTAGTGGAGGCTGCAGAACAGCATAGATTGTTTTCTGTTCCTTCCTCTGGAAGCTTCTTCCCAGAGGGACACTCACCAGATGTCAGCCAGAGCTCTCCTGCATGAGGTTCTGTTGATCTCTGCTGGGAGGTGTCTCCCAGTTAGGATACATGGGATTCATGGACTTTCTTGAGAAGGCAGTCTTACCCTTGGTAGAGCTTAAATGCTGTGCTGGGAGATCTGCTGCTCTCTTCAGAGATGGCAGGTAGGGATGTTTAAGTCTGCTGAAGCTGTGCCCACAGTGGCCTCTTCCCCCAGGTGCTCTGTCCCATGGAGATGGGGACTTTATCTATAAGACTGTGACTGGGGCTGCTGCCTTTTTTTTTTTTTTTTTTACAGAGATGCCCTGCCCACAGAGGAGGAATGTATAGAGGCAGTCTGGCTACAACAGCTTTGCTGAGCTGCAGAGGGCTCCACTTAGTTGAAACCTCCCCAAGGCTTTGTTGACACTGTGAGGGGAAAACCACCTACTGAAGTCTCAGTAATGGCGAATACTCCTCCCCCTCCAAGCTTGAGTATCCCAGGTCCAATTCAGACTGCCATGCTGTCAACAAGAATTTGAAGCCAGTAGATCTTAGATTTTTGGGCTCAGTGGGGATGGGATCCACTGAGCTAGACAACTTGGTTCCCTGTCTTCAGACCTCTTTCTAGGGGACAGAAAGGTTCTGACTTGCTGGCATTCCAGGCACCACTGGGGTATGAAAAAAAACTCCTGCAGCTAGCTCAGTGTCTACCCAAATGGCTGCCCAGTTTTGTGCTGGAATCCCAGTGGCCTGGTGGTACAGGCACCAAAGAGAATCTCCTGGTCTGTGGGTAAGAAAGACCATGAGAAAAGCATAATATCTGGGCTCGAGCGCACTGTTCCTCACCGCATAGTCCCTCACATTTTCTCTTGGCTGGTGGAGGGAGTTCCCTGACCCCTGTTGCTTTCTGGGTGAGGCAACGCTCCACCCTGCTTTGGCTCACCCTCCATGGGCTACACCCACTGTCTAACAAGTCCCAATGGTGAAATCGCATATCTACTAAAAAGAAATAAACAAACCTCCCTGTCCCCCACCAAATTAGCCAGGAGTGGTGGCACACATCTGTAGTCCCAGCTACTCAGGAGGCTGAGGCAGGAGAATCACTTGAACCTAGGAGGTGGAGGTTGCAGTGATGCAGTGAGCTGAGGTTGCACCATTGCACTACAGCATGGATGACACAGACTCATCTCAAAAGAAAAAAAAAAAAAAATGTTTATTAAGAATGCATGAATACAATTTAAAAATTAAGAAAGAGATTTTTTAAAAAAAGAACTAACCAGGACCCCTACACTATATAAATGCAATGAAAGAAGTTTAAGTATTTACAATTTAATATTGGATTTAAAATTTCAGTAGTTACAATAGCATAGCTGATCAGGCAGAAGGAAGAACTAACAAGCTCCAAAAGCGGTCAGATGAAATTAGCCAATTAGAGGAACAACAACAACAGAAAGATTGAAAAAAAAAAAGAAAAGAAAAAAGTTAAAAGTGATCTGTGGCACCACATCCATGCATAAATATAACAATTACGAGTGCACCCAAAAGAGGAGAGACAGAAGAGCAGGAAGCTTAAATATGTATTGTACAAACATTTCCCAAATCTAGGAGGGATATGAACTCAAGAAATTCAAAATGCCACAATTAGGATCAATTTTAAAAGAAATACTCCAAGACGCATTAATCAAATTATAAAAATCACAGATGAAAAGAATCTTGAAAGCAGCAAGAGGATAAACTCAAAGGGGTCTTCTCGGTAAGGCCATCAGGAAACTTCTTAACAAAGTACTTGCAAGTGAGGAGAAAGTGGGATGACATGCTGAAAGTGCTAAAATAAATTTTTTAAAAAAGCTATTAAAAATACTCTAAACTGCAAAGCTGTATACAACACACAACTCCTTCGTGGATACCCAGTACAAACAGTTGCATAGTATAACATTAGTAGCATAAAAGATGGGAAATGAAAAGGTAGAGTCTTCATATAGTAATAAAACTAACATACTAGCAGCTTAAATTAGAACAATATAAGATGTTTTACATAAAAACCAAGCTAGGTAATAGGAAACAAATCTCTAGTAGTTACACAAGAGACAAAAATGTAACATTGATATAACACAACTAATCAAAAACAAAGACTGCAAGTGCAGAAGAGATCAAAACAGTCAGTAAAAATTAACAAAATGCCTGTAGTAAGTTCTTAACTACATGGATTCTTAAATCAAAAGACACAGAAAGGCAAGATAGATTTAATAATAATAATAATAATAAAAATATGGTGCCACTAACTGGACTTAGACTTAACTTAAACTTAACAACGCACAGAGACTGACAGTAAAGAGATTTAAAAAGCTATTCCAAGTAGAAGTTGATCACGAAAGAGTAGATGTTGATATACTCATATCAGAAAAAAAGACTTTCAGTCAAAAGCTGTAAAGAGAGTGGGGGAATATTATTATATTATGATAAAGGGGTCATTTAATTAAAATGTTGTACCAATTATAAAAATCCCCACTCCTTTCATCAGTGTACCTACGTATATAAAGGATGTAATAGATTGGAAAGATTCTACAAACTGCAACTTAGTAACAATGGGAGATTTCAATAGAACCAACAGTTCTATTGAATTAGTGGATTTGAACAATACTTTAGACTAGATATACCTACCAGATAATAATATAATTTTCCCTTCAACAGCAGAATATAGAAAATATGAAACAAAACAAGAGTCTTCATGGGGTATAAAATTAGGTACTATCAGATTAAATTAGAGCATTTTAACTGTAAAAGGTAAGTCTTATGAGAGGAATAAAAATAAAACCACACACAACACATCAGAATTTAAACAATGAAGAAAAAGCAGTTCCAAAAGGGAAGTTTATAGCAATAAATGCCCATATCCAAAATGATATCAAATAGATAACTTATGGTTACATCTCAAGAATATAAAAAAGAACAGTCAAAACAGTGAAAATCAGGAGAAGGAATAAAATAAGAAAGTGCAGAAATACACAAATAGGGAGCAGAAAGACAACGGAAAAGATCAATGCAACTAAGCAACTAAGCATTGGTTCACTAAGGTGATAAAACAGCATATGTTAGCCAGACTAACTTAAAAAGATGAAAAAGATGAGTCAAATGAATACATGAATACAGTTCAAAAGAGAAGCCATTACAACTGATACCACAAAAATACAAAGAATCCTAAGAGACTACTATGAACAATTATTGCTCCCAAATTGGAAAACCCTCAAGAAATAGGTAAATGCATAGACAAGCAGAATCTACCAAGTGAATCAGAAAAAAATAGAAAATCTGAACAGATCATATACATAAGGAGATGGAATTAGCAATACAAGTCTTCCACTGAATCAAAGCCTGGTGAGTTCATGAGTAAATTTTACCAAACATTTAATGAGGACCTAATGTTAACGGTGGGTCTTTGTTCTTAGAGCTCCCAAGATGGTGGCAAGACTTTTGTTCTCTGATCTGGGGTTCGTGGCCTCTCAGATTCCAAGGAATGGAACCTTGGGCCATGCAGTGGGTGTTATAGCTCTGTTAGAAGGCATGGGTCATGGAAGAGAACTGTGGAACCCTGCGACCAGTGTTCAGTTGATTAGGATGAACCTGGCACTTAGCCATGCAGGAACAATGGCAAGTCTTTAGCCTAATCAGGAGCAGCAATGGGCACTTCACAGCAGACACCCTGCCAGATCTGGAGGGGTGGGAGTCAACAGCAGGTCTGCGATACTGGCATTCAGCAGTGCTGGACAGTAAGTGAAAGCTAAGTTTGAGCCTGAACAAACATGGACCAGAAGAGTGTACAATTGCAAGATTTAACAGAGTGAAAACAGAGTTCTCACACAACGGGAGGGGACCCAAAGGGGGTTGCCCACTCCCTGCTCAAATGCCTGGATTTATATCCCGATCATTGTCCCTCCACCCGTGCTCTCAGCCAATATATGATTTGACTATTTCTTAAACTCCTGCTTTTACCCTCATTTGTATTTTAGTGAGCCCTCTTTACTACCTGATTGGTTGGGTGTGAGCTGTGTTACAAGCCCCATGTTTAAAGGCAAGTGCAGTCAACTTCCCCAGCTAGGCTTAGGAATTCTTAGTCGTCCTAGGAAATCCAGCTAGTCCTGTCTCTCACTTAAACCAATCTTTTTCAAGGTTTTCCAAAAAAACTGAAGGAAGACTTTTTCATTGACTTTTATGAGGCTAGATATCAGTCTGATACAAAAGGCAAAGAAGGACACAAGAAAAGAAAATTGTAGGCCAGTATCTCTGATAAAGTTTGATGTAAACATCCTCAAGAATATACTAGAAAACTGAATTCAACAGTACACTGATAGGGTCATTCACCATGATCAAGTGGTATTCATCCCTGGGAAGCAAATACTGGTTCAACATATGCAAAGAAAAAAACCTGATATGCCATTATAACATAATGAAGAACAAAAAAACCATACAACCATCTCATTAGATGCAAAGAAAGCATTTCAACAAATTCCTCATACTTTCAAAATATAAATTCTCAATAAACTAGGAACAAAAGAATACAAAACCCACAGTTTACTCATCATAATACTCAACAGTGAAACGGTGTTTTTCTGGAAGATCAACAACACAACAAAGATACCCACTCTCATCACTTGTATTCTGATATGTTGAATAGATGTGGTGGTACTGTGTTGAACACCTTACTGGAAGATCTAATCACAGCAATTAGACACTCACTATAACCACCACCAACAAAAGTAAGGAATAGAAGACATTCAGATAGAAAGAAAAAATTAGAACGGTCTCTGACAATGACATAATCTTGTGTATAGAAATCCTTAAGGCCTCCACTAAACAACTGTTAAAACTGATAAATGAATGCAGTAAAGTTGCAGGGTTCAAAATCTATACATAAAAATCAGCAGCATTTCTGCACAGTAATAAATATTTTTTAAAAAATTAAGAAACAACTTGAATAATAGTATCATCTTAAAAAATACCTAGCAGTACATTTAACTAAGAAGGTGCATACTGAAAACTATAAAACATTGAAAAGAGAAGTGGTAGATGATACAAATATATAACATACCCCTTTTATGGTCAGGAGAAAGTACTGTTAAAATATCCATACTACCACCTGGGTGCAGTGGCTCACATTTGTAATCCCAGCACTTTGGGAGGCAGAGGTGGGCGACTACGAGATCAGGTGTTCAAGACCAGCCTGGCCAACATGATGAAACCCCATCTCTACTAAAAATACAAAAATCAGTCAGGCATGGTGGTGGGTGTCTTTAATCCCAGCTACTGGAGAGGCTGAGGCAAGAGAATTGCTTGAAACTGGAAGGCAGAAGTTGTAGTGAGCCATGATTGCACCACTGCACTCCAGACTGGGCAACAAGAGTGAAACTCCATCTCAAAAAAAAAAAAAAAAAAAAAAAAAAAGAAAGAAAGAAAGAAGAAGAAACATGTCCCTAGTATCCTGACAGGTCTTCAGACACAATGCAACCCCTATCAAAATTCCAATGTCTTTATTTGTAGAGATAGAATAAAATAAGCCCCAAATTTGTATGGAACAACAGAAGACCTCAGTAAAAATGATCAATAGCAAAAACAGCAAGCTGGAGGAATCACACCACCTGATTTCAAAAATGATTACAAAGGAATGATTAACTAAACCTCAAGGTATTGGTATAATACAGACACATGTAGAGTCCAGAAATAAACCCAAGCATTTATGATGGAGTGATTTTTGACATGTCAAGACCAAAAAATGAGAAAAGCACTGTCTCTTAAAGAAACTGTGTTGGGAGAACTTGATTCCCATGAGCAGAAGACTGGCACTGGATGCTTATCTCATACCATACAGAAAAATCAATGGAACATGTATTAAAGGCTTTTAAATGTAAGACATGAAACCGTGAAAGCACTGAAGGAAAACAGAGAAGAAATGCTCCACAACAATTGCTCTGGGAAAGCATTTCTTGGAGATGACCTCAAAGCACAGAGAACAAAAGCAAAAATAAACAAACAAAATGGCTTCTGCACAGTAAAGAAAACAACAGGCTAAAGAGACCACCTGTCAACTGAAAGAAAATATTTCCAAGCCATACATCTGATATGAGGCTGGTATCCAAAATGCAAAAAAAACTGAAACATCTTTAATGCCAAGAAAATAAGCCAGTCAAAATATGGGCAAAGGACAAAAATGGACACTTCTCCACAAAGCCATAGAAATGGCCAACAGGTATATGACAGAATGCTCATCGTAACTAATTGTTACAAAAATGTAAGTCAAAACCACAGAGGGTTATTACCGTACATCCCTGATAGAATGGTTATTATAAAAAAGACAAAAGATAAGAAGTGTTGGTGAAGGTGTGGAGCAAAGGGAACTTTTGTGTGCTATTTGTGGGAATGGAAGTTAATATAGCCACTATAAAAAACATCATTAAAGTTCCTAAAAATTAAAAATAGGATTACCAAATAGTTCAGCAATGCCATTTCTGGGTATATGTGAAAACAATGATTGGTTATGTTGGAGATACATCTCTGCTCCCATGTTCATTGTTGCACTATTTACAATAGCTAAGATAGGGAGGTTACTATAAGTGTCCACCGTTAGAAAACCATTCATCTGATGGTGGACACTTATGTATTCCTAATAGTAATGGAATAATATTATGTAATAGCAATTGCAATGAAATTATTAGTTACCCTTAAAATAGGGGGCAGAGGCAGATTCTCTCATTTGGGACGAGAATAAACCTGGAGGATGTTATGTTAAGTGAAATAAGCCAGACACAGAAAAACCAATGTCACAATATCTCACTTATACATGAAATCTAAGAAAGTTTAACTCATATAAGTAAAGAGCTGATTGATGGTTACCAGAGGGCAAAGGGTGGGTGGAGGGGGAGTATGAAAAAAGAAATATGTTGATCAATGTGGGACAAAGTTTTAAACAGATGCCTTTAGTTTTAGTAACCTTTGTTCAACATGGGAATTGTAATAAATAAGATACTGTAAATACAGGAATGCAAGTATAGTAGGTAGGGCAAAAAAAAAAAAAAAAAAAAAAAGGAAAGAAATAAAAGAGAAGCACTCAAAATAAGAAAAGAGGGCACTAACTAAACATTCATATTTTCAATTCATAGGAAAGCTGTGGTTAGAAAGAGCAGAAAATTTGTATCTCATCACAGCAGAACTTATTCACAAAAATAAAAAATGGTATTAGGATGGAATTAAAAGTATGTTTCCAAATAGTCAACATGGTGGCCAAGGAGGCATGGAAATTTACTAATATTGAATTACACTGTGTTTGATTGCAGCAGCTTAGGAACTGTGTCTCGAGAAAATAAAGACAATTAGTGTTTTGGAAAAAACAGTAGATTGAAGAGTTGAAAACACTGAGAAATGCAATGAACACAAAATAAATAATGGCAAATGAATTTCCTTCACTCTTAAGTTGACAGACATTAGTAGTAGTGCTCATTTTTGCATTTTAGGAACCACTGTAAAGCTGGAAGTAACTATAGAATTAGTCTTGTATGCTTTGTATGAAACATTAATAGGCAACATGCTAGACCATTTGGGCTGTTATAAAAACTTACCTTAGACAATGTGGGCTACAAGCAAAAGACATTTATTTTTTACAGTTGTAGATACTGCATTTATTTCTCATAGCTCCAAATGCTGGCAACCACAAGGAGGTGATGAACTTGGTTATCTGTGGAGTTTGAACTTCCTGGTTCACAGTGGATCTTGCTGTGTTCTCACACAGTGGAAGGTACAGGGAACTCTCTGGGGTATCTTTATAAGGGTACAAATTCCATTCACAAGGGCTCTGCCCTTATGACTTCACCACCTCCCAATGATCCCACTACCAGAATGCCATCAAATTAAGGATTAGGCTTCAGCATATGAATTTTGGGGGGACATAAATTTAATCTATAGCAGGAGATAATATTTTTAAAGAAGCTGAGAAAACAAATTCAGCACAATCTGGAGTTGAGTATGCTAAGCTAAGCTAGAAATTGTAGCAAAAATAGGTGTACAACACAGACATTTTACAACCCGTGTGCAAATATGTGATGTTTAAAGTCAATAGTTGTTCACTGTATTTCAGTTATCTGCAGGTACTATGCAGAAAATATTTGAACATAACATGTTTCTGTAACAATAGCATTAACTGTGAACTTTACTCACTTTTATCAACCTAAACATTATCCATTCCATAAAATTTCATCAAAATAGCAGTTGAAATATCCCACTTACCCTACCATACAGTTTGATAGCATTCATTTTGAGACTCGAAACTCAGCATGACAATATTAAGTGGTAGATGACCAGGTCATCAGAGTGGAGCCTTCATAAAAGTATTAACCACCTCATGCAAGGGGTGAAGGGAACAAACTTGCTAGTCCTCGTCCATCCACCAGCCAGGTGAGGACACAGCATTCAACATACTGTTGAGAAAGGAGAGAGCACCCTTCACCAGACCAACCAGCTGTTGTGCCTTGATCTTGGACTTTCCAGTCTCACCTGTCACTATTAAATTTATGCTGTTTATAGATGACTGTGTGTAAGGCAATTTGTTATAGCAGCAGGAAGAGACGTAGGCAGATATTGGTAAGCAGAGTGAAGTGCTGCTATATGAAATGCCTGAAAATACGGAAATATCTTCAAAAGGAATTATGGGGAAGAGACTGGAAAAATATAAAGGAACATGTTGCAGAAAGCCTATTTTGTCATGAACAGACCATGAGGATGACTCTCATGAGGACTCAGAAAAAGAGAGCTGTAGACACAGCCTCCGACTTCTTACACATTATGTAAATGGTTGTGACTGCAAGTCTGGTAGAAATACAGCCAGTGACTATTTGGTATCATGCTGATACCAAATCCTGTCAGAAGTACAATAAAAAAACTCAGGCCAACATCCCTGATGAACATAGATACAAAAATCCTCAATAAAATATTGGTAAACCAAATACAGCAGCATATCAAAAGGCTTAACCACCACAACCAAGTCAGCTTCATTCCCAGGATCCCAGGTTGATTCAACATATGCAAATCAAAAATGTAATTCATCACATAAATAGAATCAAAGGCAAAAAACACAGGATTACCTCAACACAGAAAAGGCCTTCAATAAAATTCAACATCCTTTCATATTAAAAACTCAATAACGTAGATATTGAAGAAACATACCTCAAAACAGTAATAACCATTTAAGACAATTCCACAGCCAGTATCAAAGTTTGAAAACCTGTACAAGGCGAGGATGCCCTTTCTCACCACTCCTATTTAACAATTTGGGAAGTTCTGGCCAGAGCAATCAGGCAAGAGAAATAAATGAAGAGTGTTCAATTAGGAAGAGTCTGGAATTCAAATTGTCCCACAGTCTCAGGCTAAAAGTTACTTAAACTGATAAGTAACTTCAGCAAAGTCTCAGGATACAAAATCAATGTGAAAATCACAAGCGTTCCTATACACCAACAACAGGCAAACCTAGAGTCAAATCATTAATGAGCTCCCATTCACAAATGCTAAAAAGAGAGTGAAATGTCTAGGAAAATGGCTAACAAGAGAAATGAAGGACCTCTTCAAGGAGAACACAAGCCACTGCTCAAGGAAATCAGAGAGGACACAAACAAATGGAAAAACATTCCATGCTCATGGATTGGAAGAGTCAGTACCATGATTCTTACTGGGCATATACCCCAAGGAATATAAATTACTCTTTTATACAGATACATGTACATGTATGTTCATTGCAGCACTGTTCACAATAGCAAAGACATGGTAACCCAAAAGCCCATCAATGATAGACTAAATAAAAAAAAAAAAACATATACACTATGGAATACAATGCAGCCATAAAAAGTACCAGATCACATCCTTTACAGGGACATGGATAGATTTGGAAGCCGTTTTCCTCAGCAAAATGAATGCAGGAACAGAAAACCAAACACTGCATGTTCTCACAAGTGGGAGGTGAATGGTAAGAACACATGGGCGGAGAGGGGGGAATAACATGCATGGGGACCTGTCAGTGGCAATGGGTTCTGGCATCAGGGAGGGAGAGCATCAGGAAGAATGGCTAATGCATGCAGGCTTTAATACCTAGGTGATGGAATTATGTGTGCTGCAAACCACCATGGCACAGGTTTACCTATGTAACAAACGTGCACATCCTGCGCGTGTACCCTAGAACTTAAAAGTTGAAGGAAAAATGGAAGGTTATATGCAGATTTTTTTTTTTTTAAAGAAAACCAGTTAATAGGGTGCACAATACTTGAAATTACAAGGCAGTACAATCATAATATATTTCTCTGATAAGAAAAAAAAATAGTTTTAAGACATAGTCACTATTTCTTCAAAATCTTTAAAAAACTGTCATTGTTTTCCAAATGCTACTACAGTCCCTTTGGTGTTTTTTCACGCTTTCCCGTTTTCCTAAATCCCATTTTCTTTGAAAAAAATAATTAACAAAGAGAGAAAAATAGTATCTTCCATGTATATCATGGCACTATAAGTTGATAAAATTTAAGTACTTGCATATGTATTATTGTATCGGATTTGCCAACATTTGCTACAGCACTGTAAACTTTTGGAGGGCAGCAATACTTCCTATTCTTTGAGAGGCTTACAGAGAGCATACCTCTGGCAATGCACCTTGTGAAGTAGGTAGAGTAGAATTTATCCATTCCATTGAGTGAATCCTATGTTACAGGGAAAACAGGCACCATTTTTCTCACTGGCTTATGAGAATCATAACAACTGAGAGATGAACATCATTATCTTAAGGATGAATGAAAATAGGTAGGAGAATGTCCTTCTTAGGAAATAATTAAGAAGTTAGGAGTGAATTACATTGGCTTTGGAACTTCCTTACAAAGGGTTTATAAAAAAATGCGTGTGTATATGTATGTGTGTGTGTGTGTGTGCGCGTGTGTGTGTGTGTGTGTGTGCGTGTGTGTGTGCATGCAAGAGATATATAGAGAAAGGAGACAGTCAATGTGGCACAGAATATTAACTGGTATATCTATGTGAAGGACAGAGGGATGTTCACTGTCCTGTTCAAATTATGAAATCTTGAAACTTTTCAAAATAAAAAAAACTGGATGAAGAAAAAAATCTGACAGCCAGTTAGATTAATAAAGATTATCTTATTGGAAACTGGAGAAAGGCCAAACTTGTTATAAAGTGTCAATGAACTTGGCTGAGTTTTCTGTCCTAGTGTTTCTGAAAGGCAGAAATGAACAGTGATGAAACTAAGACGTGGAAGAATAACTAAGCAAACAGTTAAGGGTGTGGCATGGTTCTCTTGATTGCTTACAGTAAAATATGAGGAGAAACAAATTAAAGATGAAATTTGTAATTTAGATTTGGAAAATTCTCAGCTGGGCCATGTTAAGAACAAAAAGGTGTGTTCAGGAGAAAACAGGTGTGTGTCCACGGGAACATTTCGTAAGATTAGCAGATAGAAGGGAGTCAGATGCTATTCTTCATAACAAGAATTATCGTAAGACATTTTGGAGTTCTTTGATAATGTCATACCCATCACAGGCCCAGAGTGTTAGTATCTTGAAAGCAGTGAGTTTTAAAGGGGAGGCCCAGGGTGCCCTTGGACCTGGGGCTCACTGTGAAGTACTACCCCAAACCTTGATTTCCTGAATTTTGGAGCAGCACTCTTTGGCTCTGTCAACTGTGGCTGAAATGGGCCCAGGTATGGCACAGGTTTGTGCTGTATATATTTACGATGTGAACTTTGAGCAATACATTAAATTTATAAATTGCCCAGTCAGATATTTTTTCTCACAGAAGAGCCTAACACAGCTGGCTTACCAGTGGTAAAGTTTTATTACAACTTTTTTAGACCAAGATTAATTCTTTTTTTCTGAATTAGAATTATCTCAGAGAATACTCTATGCCCTGTGAAATTGTTTTTGTTGCAGATTTGATGATGTTTCTTAATGAACATGTAACTAACCTCTAATCACAAGGTAAATTCTAGCCTATGTGCAAAAACTTTGTGCTGCATCCTTGTGTATGGTTTCAAAAGTGTCAGAATTGGCCCCTCAACTCAAATACAGCCTCAATTAGTGGAGGCAACCTAAGAAAGGTGTACAACTGTCCTAACTTTGGATTGCCTGCTCACTGCGAAGTATGTGAACAATTAGCACATTCTGTTTAGACAGGTGAAGAAATTTCTACTCTACTAGGTCATCATCAAGCATAGCTTTGTTACTGGGAAAGCTAATTACAGTTACCTATGACAGTATCAAAGAAAGAGGTGAAAAGAGTAGACAATAAGGAAGGTAGGTATGATTATAGGCATGAGAAATTGCTATGGGAAATCATGTCATCTACACTGACTGAGATCAGAAGGAACAGGTGGAAAAGCAAGAGATTCAATCCAGGATGACAGAATGTGTTCACTAAAAGGGGTTAAGAGAAGTATAATACAGTCTATATTATTCGATTATCAAGAGAGACACAAGAACCATGAATTGATTTAGTGGTATAGTGATATAGTGGTTTCACCTGAAATATTTACGTATCAATCCCACTGAATTCTTACAACAAATGATTTAGATTAGCTATTACATTCACCATATGAAAGAAGAGAAAATACTGAGGGACATAACTTTTGTCAGTGCAAGTCTATCAGATTTAGGACACAAAAGCAACTACATACTGAAAAAGAGAGCTGGGAACTTAATTTGCTAAAACAATCAGAAAAAGAATAAACTGAGACAAATCTGTCTACTCTATTGCAAGACTTACTATAAAGTGACTGCAACCAAGACATTGTGATCTGGTCACAGGGAATAGACACACAGTTCAACGATGTAACACAACAAATAACTCGGATACTGGCACACTCAAGTCCAGCAAACAGATTTTCAATAAAAAGCACAAAGCAATGAAGTGTAGAACAGGTAAGTTTTCTATTGCTGGAGTTGGGTCAACTGGACATCCTTTGAAAAAACATTAACTTTGGCCCATGTATGTTTTCTAAGTAAAATCTACTCTTCCCCACTATTAAAAATTATGTTGACCCATGCTACTGTGTTTCCTAACCTCAGTCCTTCAGTCTTACACTTTGAGAAGTTCAAATCATATTCACAGTCTCCGAACACACTTAATGTTTTATTTTTAAGAAATCAAATTAAAAATAGACCACAGGTAGAGTCATGAAATTCTTTTTTCTCTATTCTTGCCAGTCTTTAGAAGTAATTATACCATACACTGTTTTCTTTTACAATAAGACCCAAGGAGAGAAAAGAAAAGGAGGTACGATGAAAGTATGTTTTGAAGCACCAAAATATTTTACGACAGGGACAAAAAAACAAAAAACAAACAAAAATTGAAGTACAGAAAGAGTGGTGGGGAAAAAAATAAAAGGGGTGCAGCTGGGCTTCCTCAAGATTTGTTTGTCCCTATTCAGATTAGAATGAAACTGGCTTACAAAATCACTCCTGTATGCTAGCAGGAATGTTGCTGGCAAGACATTTCTGAGCATCAGGGTCTGGACTTTAATAACCAACCTTTAAACAGTAACTCTCTAGGAGTGAAGATATCAAATATTGTCAACAGGCAAGTGAAAAATCATCAACAGGCAAGAAGCTCCTTTTGAGGTCCAGGCCAGAAGACAGTTAAGACTTACGAAACAAACAAAAACTACCACAAATGACCTTTGGTGCCACTGTCACAACTCTTGCTCATCATGGCAGGAGAGTTGTAGCAAAGGCATTAAAGAAGGACAAACAGCTGAGGAGCCTGAATCCTTGTGTTGTAAGTCATTTCGGTTTCTTTTCAAGAAAGAGCTGTTGTCTGTGGAAGGTGTCAGGAATATATTTTCACAGTCGGCTTTCTCCTGAAAATGTTCTTTTTTTTGGCCCTCCTGAGACGTAATCCCTGAGCTCCGAGCCCTTTTTGACTGCAGCTCCTGTTGAACAAGATCCTCAACCTTTCCACCCTGATCCACCTTCTGCCGCCGCCGTCGCCTCTCCAGAGCCCGGCTCCTTGTCTGACTCCCTTGATGTTCAAGCTTTTCCAGCTGCAATCATACCCACAGAAGCAGAAAAAGGTCAGTACTGGGATCCCTGTCTGCTGGAACCTAATCTCCTGCCCTGTCCATGACCCCTTCCTACCTCCAGAAGTGTGCGAATTCTGTCCAGGTCTGGAGGCTGTCCAGCTTGCAGCAGCTGCCAGATGCTATGGTTTTCATCCAGAGTCACCTCAAGCAGGTCCCCTTCCATCATGAGCTCCTCCAGGGAAACCTGGATTGCCTCAGGCAGCTTCAACACAGGGCCAGTCAACTGCGGCAACAGTGAGGACAGTAGCTCCAGGTCTGGGCGGAAGGCGATGGGGTTAGGGGTGCAGGGACAGACTGGGTTAGAGGTCACTCTTGGTCTTATCCTCCATGGCCACAACAGAGCTGACAAATACATGGGTCACTCAGTTATGTGTACCCAAGAGCCTACCCAAACCACACCAGTCTTACCAGAGCCCTTTGCTGGAGCTATGTTCTCAGGAGTGGTCACACTGTCTCCATTCTCCAGCAGCCCTTGGACCTATCCGGGAAAAAAGAATGGGTAACGATAAATGAGCTGATGGATCAGGTCCTATCTTTCCTCCCACAACCCCAAAACTTGGGAGCCTCTACCACCTGAAGGATTGTAGACCCATGCTTCCAACAGGGAGTAGGGTTAGGCATCTGGATAGGTTTAGAATGGGGCAAAGAGGCTAGGCCAAAGGAGACTGAAAATCAAGGAACAGGGACAAAACTGGAGCCAAGAGGAGGACAGGGGCTAGAAGACCTAAATGTGAGGACAATGGCCAGCCTGGAAAGCTCACCTTAGAAACAGTGTTGCCAATGCCTCCTCTGATAGGGTCACAGGCAGTGGCTAAAGTGTAGACCGAGGCCTCCTCTGATCTAGGTTTGGCCTGTAGCTGTTGGCGAAGCTCAGCCAGCTGTCGTAACAGAGCAGTCACATCCTCAGAGGCCAGAGCCTTTCTGGCACGGTCTTGCCAGCCAATGGCCCTCTCTGTGAGACACTGAAGAGCCTCACCTTCAGGAAGCCGCACAGGCAGTCTCTGCAGGGCAACCAGCAAGGCTAGGATTGTCTCTAAGCGTGGCCGTCTTGAGCGCATACACAGTGGACACAGGAATTTTGTGTCCCATTCCCACCAGGCCAGCAGTGGAGATGAGGTGAGACTGGGCCTTGGAGAGGTGAGGAGATGGGGCACTGACACACATTGCCCATGGAACCAGTCCTGACAGAGGTCACACTGCAGAGCTCCCACCCCAGCTGGCACCTGCCCACACACACACACAGAAGTCGCAGAGGAGGCCATGAGGGATGGTGTCAGTGGACTGGGCTTGGCTGAGTTGGTGCGACGCAGCTGCAGGATACCTTCCTTCTCCTTCTGTTCCCCTTCCTTGAAGGCCACAATCTATCACATCCAGAAGAGGGGTAAAGTAGGTCAGCAGTCCACCCTCGCCCTTGTCTGGCATCCTAATGCCCGGCTCCCAAACCAGAACTGTAACAGGGCTCAGACACCCTATCATCACTGGCTCTCCTCTTTTCAAGGAGATACCTAGAACCCATCTTTTCCCCATTTGGGCCATGCTGCTTACCACAGAGCCTGGGTCTCTGAGGTCCTGAGCAGACAGCCCCAGCAGCTCTGTGTCACACTGGTACAACCCCAGCGCCTTCTCCATCCACCGGCTACGCTTGGTGCTATCTGAGCCAGCGTCTGCACATGGGCAGAGCACCTAAGGCAGGTAGGCAGACAGACAGAGAGGTAAGGCAGGTAGGCAGACAGACAGAGAGGAAATGCCCAGGCTTCCCTCACCTCCCACACCCTCTCCTTCCTACCCAGGTGCCCCCTAAAAAAACTTATGTTCTCATCATATGCGCCATCTCACAGCAGCCAAGCCAGATGCAGAAGAGGGCTGTGGGGTCAGGGTCCCAGACCTCACCTCCAACAGTGTGTAGCAAGAATTCTTCTTGAGGAAGGTCTTGGAGGCCTTCTCTCTCCAGGAATGTGCTGTCAATACCTGCAGCTCTAAATGTCTCAGTTCTTCCAGCCCCACAGGCAGGTCCCGGCCCACGGCCACCAGGCCCTCCAAGTCATCCAGACAGGGGTAGTGGTCACCATTCTGGGATAGGAGAAAAAGAAAGTTTATTTAAATTATGTCAATAATATTGTGTCTAAATTTGTCCTGAGTAATACTGGGTATTGTGCTGCATAATCACAGGGCCGAAAATCTGTAGAAGTTTTCTGCAAGGGAAAAATGGGATAGAAACTCTTTTCTCTCAGAACTCCTACTTTCATTGGCTCTGATCAAAAATTACACATGGGCAAGTAACTCTGTTGTAGCCTGCTTCTTCTGTCCACTTCTATGTATCAATGGTCTCTGCTTAGCTCTACACCCATATTCATACTTCTCTTCCCTCCATTCCTATTCTGATATGCTCAGGTCTCTCAAGGAATCCTCCAACTTCCCAACTTCACTTTCCAGCACAACCCAACCAAGTAAAAACTGTAAGGTATACTGTGTCTCTTCTAACTGCTGGCCTGACATAGCAAAGCAAAAATAGTGATCCTCACTTGGATCTCGTCCACATCAGCAATCCAAGCTTGTGCCTTAGTCAGAGCTTCTTTGAGAGTCTGGATGTTAGGCAGGTGAACAGGGATGTTTTCTGTCTCACGAATTATGGCTTCCAGTGTGGCTGGTGGATGCTTTTGCCTAAAATTTTTTTGAAAAACAGCAATCTATCACTACATGTTACAGGTATACATGCCCCTTTTTTAAGTCCTATGTTTCCTTGCTAAAAACCCAAGAAACAAAAAGTGTGACAGAGTAAGGGAGCCACACTGAGGAACTCTGTAACAGTGCAGGGGGCATGTAGGTCTCTTGTAAATCACAGGCTGTATCCATTCACCTAACTAAGTCACCCAAGGAATATTTCCCCAATTGTTGCCTTTACAACAGTGAAACATCAACATGACATGTCATATAGATGGGACGAGATGGTATGTCATGCCAGTCCTTTAGAGTTTAGTAGATGCCCAACTGGGAGTCTGCTGCCTAAGGGCACCTATAGAAACACTTAGGGTCACCCCAAAACTCAGAGGATTACAGTCAAAATACAGACAGGGAGAGACTACACCCCACCTGGCCTCCAGGCAGAAATGGGCCTTTTCTTCCCAGCGCTCTGCAATGGTCAGCAGTTCTTGCAGTTCAGCCCGGGCCTTGTCCACAGAAGGGCTGGAGGCTATCTTGGCACCCATAACCAAAAGCCCCTGCATGATGACCAGAGAGCCCCTGTGGGCTGAAGGGGCCAGAGCCTGCTTCACTTCATCGAGCCATTGCGCCTGCTCCACCTGTTGCTGAAGCTGATGGGCTTCAGGCACCTCTACACCCAGCTGCTGCCCCCTCTCCAACAGGGACTGCAATAGCCCTGGACTAGATGGCAGTGTGGCCAGAGCCTCACGAGCCTCGGCTTGGTAGGCCTCCACCTGTTCCAAGACATCCTGCAAAGACATAGGATAAAATGCAGACTGTTTAGCCACATAAATACTCCACAACCTAGATTTGCTCCACTTCTCATCTCCTCTTATAGGCATTTCCTGTTGCTTAACACTTATTCTCAATCACATCCTAAAACATGATCTACTTGATAATAACAAAGGCCCTCTGTTTACCTAGAATGACACTTTTCTCCTTTAATTACCTAAAATTTCTTTTTCCAAGCCCACTTTAATACAATCTTATCCCTCTAGTAAGCTTTCTAAGACTCTACTGTGTGGAGGGAAATCAAGCAGTCAATCAGTCCTCTCCATCCCATTCCCAAGAGCCAGAGTCTTACGTAGGCTCCTGTTTAAAGTTTTTAATTATTTCAGTCTGGAAGGGTATTTCCTTACATGCTGTAAAGACAGAGATGGTATGGGAACATTCATCTCCACCACTTCCAGGAAAGAACCTGTTATTATGAGAAACTTGTCTAGAATACCTAGGTTCTCAAGCTTTTCTGACACGTCAGACTTCCTGAGTATTTGCTGTTAACAAAAATTCCATCTTGTCAGGCCCCTCCTCACCTTGACATCTCCAATCTGATGCATGGCACAGGGCAGGCTGCCCATCTGCTCAAGAAGGACCCGGAGTTCAGTCAAGGTCAGCGGTGGAGTGTCCATCCTGTAGGAACCAGAAGGAACACCTCGTAAGGCCACATTTCAAAAAATTACAGAATTTTAACATACTTCCTTCCCTTTTGTATTTCATTAATATCCACAAAGGTTTTTTTCTAAGTTCAGTGATATTGACCAGTAAGTTAAGATTTGAAAAAACACCTGTAGGCTTTTGACAGCAATAATATA